>NW_012110920.1:2191151-2229307 GCF_000951035.1 Colobus angolensis palliatus | reverse complement strand
AAAAAAAAAAAAAAAAAGAATCCTGCCCAGCCTATAATTCAAACGCCAGGATACTCAGGTTCTTCAACAGACTCCAGTTTTCTTATCCTCTAAGATTAGTGTAAAAGTGCCTGATTGCCATCTCACACACTGGTGAGAAATCCGCCGTTCCTCTCCACATCTCCAGGTTTCTCTTCCTTGCCTCACATTCTGTTTTCCTACACAGGCCAAATTCTCCATGTCTCTTTTACATCCCCCTGGTGTTTGTGTTGCCTTTTGCTATACGGCCTTACGCAATACTTGGCACATCACCCCAATTTCTTCACTCCCCAAAGTTATCACCCATATATGATTGCTTGGGTGACAGACATCTATTTAACTTTTGGTAAAAGGTAAGGAAAGTTCCACTCCGGTGCCAAGTAACAACTTAATATCGGATATTAAAACTGTCTTCCCAAATAGAGCCCCAGATTTCTGGCTACTTTGCTAGACTTCTCTCTTTCCTAGGGTTGGTGCTTTCATCTCAAACTCTGGGATGCTCAAAATTATTGTTTTATTATGCAAAGCATTTTATTTCTCTGCCTGGGGCTTCCTCCTTCATATCCAAAGCAGACTTACACAGGTGTTTTCCTAAACTTAAGAGTCCTAGAAATCAGAAAGCTATAGTCTGCTATAGTTTTAAATAGCATTTACACAAGATGAAAAAACAAGTTTAGTGAAATTAAATGACTGCCCCCAAAAAAGGGTCAGAGCCTGAATTAAAAGCCTGGCTTGCCTAACTCAATACTTACGCTCTTTCCACTATACCAGGATGAATACATGAGAGTCAATACCTATTGAATGTTTACGACATGTCTGGCTCTGTTCTAAGAGCTTCAGGGGCATTAGCTCATTCAATCCTCACATTAGTTAATACCCCACTTTATAGAAACAGAGATAGCTACCCATAGTGGTAGCTAACACATGGAAGGGTCAGGATTAGAGCCCAGGTAGTCAGTGTCTGTGCTTCTCATCATTAACTGCTATTCTCTACCAGCCTCAAGATCTAGCTCCCTGACATTCTTTTAGTGGCTGAAAATAAGGGCAGCTTATTATCACATTTGGGATTAAGTTAAAAAAAAAAACAAATAAGGAAACAGGGGCAGCTATGGTGTGACATTTCAGTCTGCTCCCTGAAAATGACCCCAGCATGGTTTGGAAACTCAAAATTTCTAAAATTGTTGGGGTCTGAAGGTATAGACTAGATTTGCTCAGTGACAAACTTAATTATAAACTTTATAATGGCTGCTTTCAAAACCAATCATGTAATTCAGTCTTTCCTTGCTTAATTAGTTGCCACAAATTCACTCAATCCATTTAGTCAGTCAGTCATTCAAGACTTATTGAGTGTCCTCTATATGTCAGGTACTATTAGGCACCAAGTGAACAAAGAGGGATCCTTCAGGTCCAGACTCAGTCCTGGAGTGGCTCCAAATTTTAGAATTATGATTAGTGTTTCTTCCTCTACTAGTCTATGGGGGGATGGTGCTGAGATTCGAGATTTCCTGGCCCAGTTCTTTAGAGAAAAAAAAATTACTAACATGAAGAAGGGCATTAAATTAGGTCACCATTGCTTGAGGGAACTATTCCTCAAGAATATAGAACTTGCTTTGATTTTTTTTTACACTCAAAGTGCTGCTCTAAGGTTTGATTGATGATCTTGAATGGACAAGACCATCAAGGCAAGAAGTCCCATGTAGATGCCAACTAGCAATATTTGGGCAGAAATATACCTCAGTTTAATAAAGTATCTTAATGTAAAGGTGGATCTTAGACATGAACTAAATCAGTGGTTTTTAAACTGTGCTCCTAGGGCCTTATTTGCAACAAATGAACATTTTAAACTGCATGTGAAAACTGCATTTTCTGGGTATCTGATTTATATATTGGAGTTTTGCAATTTAATTTCATTTAGGAAGAGGAAAAAAGAGCCTTATTGCTAAATGTGAACACCTCTGAGATTTTCGTTCATTTCTCTATTCACAAGGGACTAAGGCCTAGAGAAATGAAATGACTCACTGAAATGGCAGAGATAAATCATAAACCTAGGTCATTACTCCCAGCCTAGTCCAATGCACAGATCTCCCCCTTCCTATCTACTACCCACTGTGTGTCTGGAGAGCATGGCACCTAGGCCAATGTAAGTCTGGGTGAACTGTATCTTTGTGGCACGGCAAAAGCTGAGAATTCTGTTCTAAATGGTTCTACAAAAATACTGACTGAGGACCATTAACTGTATATATGATTAAGTGCTACACAATCTACTATGTTCCTCATAATAATCCATGAGTTGGGTTGAGCAAGTATCTCCCCATCCCCTATCCTTAGTTTTGCAAAAAGCAAAACAGTCTCAAAGCCATTGACTTCTTTAAAGAAATATATTAGTAGATAACAACAACAAAACAATCCAAAATTCTAATCTTCTGACTTTTAGAAAGACAGAGTTCTAACCATTATATACTGTTCAAGCCAACTGTTAGTAAGAATATGCCGTGCCTGTGTAGGCAGGAGAGCAATGATGTCATTAAATAGGACAGCTCCCAAAGTTGACAGACATAAATGATGAAAGGCAAAGTTTAGATATCAACCTATGAGCCATGGACAGCTGCAGAGTTTTAAAATTATTATAAGGGGACCTGAAGTCCCGTAAGGTATGCTTACCTGAATAAGGTGGGTTGCGCCGATATATACACCCAGTCTTCAAATGGATAGAGATGCTCTTTTGTTTAATAAGGTATGCCTTCAATTAAAAGCATTACTGAAGCCAGATGCGGTACTGTGTGCCTACAGTCCCCACTACTTGCTACTCGGGAGGCTGAGGTGGGAAGATCACTTGAGCCCAGGAGTTCAAGTCCAGCCTGGGCAAAAAGCATTACTGAATTCATAGCAATGTGTTTATCCTTATGTATTTTTGGTCAACTTCTACTAAAAGTACGAACACTATTATGTGCGACTCTGTGAAACTTTGTTGTTAAAAATGAAATTGTAGTTGAAAATATGGGGAATGTCTGTTCAAGACTAAAATAAAGGGAACAGAACAAAATGAAGATGGGAAATAATTATTTTAAAACATATTTTGTATGTTTTCCTGTGTTTCTATTTTAAAGCTATATATCTAAATTATTGTTCTTTATTTTCATGTTGAATGGCTGCTTCTTATCTGGCTTTGTTTATTAAGTGTGGTCAGATCATTTATTCTCAGAAAAACTACCCTGTAGTCTGGCCCTACATTCCTCCAAGATAATATCATCTGCAGGAGTCAAGTTTCTTGCCAGAAGAGCTGATTTACAGAAGTAAACAAACTGGGAGTAAAATCAAGAAACGTTAAAGAAACTTTTGAACTTAGGACATCGATAACAAATACTATGTTAGCTATAAGTGTCTCTAAAATATATATAATATCCAGTCAAGCTGACTTACAGAACTGGAACAGTAAACAGAACACAAAAAGGGCTGTAAGCAATACCATCTAGGAACACGGAGGTAACAGATAGGGCTCCATGTCTGCCAGGGACTCCAGGAGGAACAGCTGTTCCCTTCTCTCAAAACAACCATCCTCTGCTGCGTTTCAGTTGCTTACCAACTCAGATCTGCTTTTGAGGAGTAAGCCAAACACATAGCCTCTGGTGATTTACCTTAGAGAGGGCATTAGGGAAACTTAAAAAACAAATGTCAACTTGAAAAGGCCGCATTTCATATCTTTCCTCCATCTCTGGCAGTCTTTCCTTGTTGCTCCACCTACCCACCCCCTTGCCCTTCCTTACATTTGATTCTTTGTTAGATGAAGCATGGAGACAATGGAAAGCAACTGGGAAACAAACTAAACATTTCCTTCTGGAAATATTACCTACTTTTAAATAACCACTAGGGTCTATAAATATTTTCGTTAGAAATTTGCCCTCCCTCCGCACACACCAGTCACTTTGTGAAAAACCAGTTTCTCCAAGTCAGAACCTAGAATTCATGGTCTCCTCTCATTGCACTACTAAAACCCTTCATATCCACAGTGAATCTAGGCTATTACCTCTGGAGATTGGAGTTCAGGGCCTGACTCATATATTTATCTCATGAACTAAACCCCTATAATTCCCTGTGGAGTTGGGGTTTGGAGGCAGATGATAGAGAGGAAAGTTAGAGTTACAACCATTTGGTTCAATGTGGTAGAGCTCTGAATTGACTGTGTGATCTTAGGCAAGTTCCATAAGCTCTCTGGGCCCCAGATAACTCTTGTGTAAAAGGAAAGGATCATACTAGATGACCTCCAACTTTGTATCTTCAAGGTACCGAATGGGAACCGAAGAGTAAAGAGAAGTCGCAAATAGAATTATGGATGTGGTAACCGAATTATGCCCAACTCATCCCTCTCTCCCTGCGATAGAATTACAAAGCATTTGTCAAGTGGCTTGGCAATACCTTCTACCAGAATGGGCAGCGTATGTATATGTAGCATTTCCCCACCTACTTCATATCGGGCTTGCCCGTGTGACTTACTTTGGCTAACTAAAGTTAGTAGATGTGATGCAAGCAGAGGCTTTTTTTTTTTTTTTAACTTTTATTTTAGGTTCAGGGGTACAAATGCAAGTTTGTTATATAGATAAACTGCATGTCATGGGGGTTTGCTGTAAGAATTATTTTGTCAGCCGGGTGCGGTGGCTCAAGCCTGTAATCCCAGCACTTTGGGAGGCCGAGACGGGCGGATCACGAGGTCAGGAGATCGAGACCATCCTGGCTAACACGGTGAAACCCTGTCTCTATTAAAAAATACAAAAAACTAGCCGGGCAAGGTGGCGGGCACCTGTAGTCCCAGCTACTCGGGAGGCTGAGGCAGGAGAATGGCATAAACCCGGGAGGCAGAGCTTGCAGTGAGCTGAGATCCGGCCACTGCCCTCCAGCCTGAGCAACAGAGCGAGACTCCGTCTCAAAAAAAAAAGGAATTATTTTGTCATCCAGGTAGGAGGCATAGTACCTGATAGTTTTTCGAGCCTCACCCTTCTTCCACCCTCCACCCTCAAGTAGGCCCTGGTATCTGTTGTTCTCTTCTTTGTGTTTCCTTTTTTGTTTTTGTTGTTGTTGTTCCCTTCTTTGTGGCCATATGTACTCCATGTTTAGCTCCCACTTATAAGTGAGAACACGCAGTATTTGGTTTTCTGTTCCTGTATTAGTTTGCTTCATTGTCTCACTAAGCAGAGGCTTTAAAAGTGGCTTTATTTCTTTTGCTTCTGTAATCTCCTGGCTAGCCACTGGTTCAAGAATGAGAAAAGGGGATGTTAAACTGACCAAAATCTTGAACAAGAAAAATAGAAAGTTATGTTTTAAGCCTCTAAAATTTGCGGTTGGTTATGTAGCACTATTGCAGCAGAAACACAAAAATCTCTGCTGTTTTACTTTTTTCATATATTCCATCCAACAATATGCCTACTGACTTTAAAATTTTATTGATGCTGTTGAACTAAACTGAAATCATCTAGGCATCTTAACTTGACTATGGAAATGTTATCCTGATTAGCACCATCAGTAGGACGACTTTTGGTACTGAGGATACTGCAAAACTAGAAATTAGTGTACTGAACTTTTCTATGTAAAAAAACACTGTGTTTTTAGCTATATTGAGAAATACTCCTATGAAATTGTACTGTGTTGGCTGTAAGGGTGGTGGTCACTGTAACTTACAGTGTAGTCTCTGTGGCAACGTTTTGGAGAAATTGGTCTCCAGTTTCAGCAACTGGAGAAACTGTGTTATCCTAAGCAATTAGTTTGTTTGAATCTTATGGACACTGGGTCTCTATCTGGTTGTGAGCCCTCTTGAATTGCCTGGAAAAGTCAGAGCCAAATATGTGTCCCTCCATAAGCAAGTGGATGTAGGTGACTTTGCAGCATACATTTTGTTTAGCAACTTCCCCTCCATGTTTTATTTTATTTTTTCTACACTCGTTTTCTCTTTTTCTGCTTTCCTTGTAAATTATTATTGTTATTATGTTAAGTATTAAGTATTATTATATCATATACATTTATGTCAGCCACCTTAAATCCTTTTGGGAGCAGAATTTAGAATACATAAAGCACGACTGTTATTAAAAAAAAAAAACATTAATTTCCATTAGTAAAATAAAGAGAGAAATACAGTTTTATCACGGACCCCTCAACCCTTTTGTTGTTAAAACTTACTCAGGATTTGGCGTTTCTCTGTTCTGAAATATCTGCAGGTCAGTGTTGTGAATAAAGCACTGATATACATTGGTACGATTTCGAATTCATCATCAAAATAAATGTAAAGACAAGCTGGGCATGGTGGTTCACATTTATAATCCCGCACTTTGGGAGGCCAAGGAGGGTGGATCACTTGAGGTCAGGAGTTCGAGACCAGCCTGGCCAATATGGCGAACCTCTGTCTCTACTAAAAATACAAAAATCAGTTAGGCATGGTGGCCCGTGCTTGTGGTCCCAGCTGCTTGGGAGGCTGAAGCACGAGAATTGCTTGAACCCAGAGGTGAATTGCTTGAACCCAGAGGTGGAGGTTGCAGTGAGCTGAGATGGTGCCACTGCACTCCAGCCTGGGCGAAAGAGTGAGACTCCATCCCCCCAAAATAAATAAAAGGACAAAAACTGTCTTTCTTCAAGCTGTTTGAAATAGGGAGGAAGGTTTTTCTTTACAAAGAATTTGATGTATTATTCTCTTTTTTTGTTTCGTTTTTGTTTTGAGACAGGGTTTCACTCTGTTGCCCAGGCTGTAGTGCAGTGGTGCGATCTCAGCTCACTGCAACCTCTCCTTCCTGGGCTCAAGCAATTCTCTCAGCCTCCCAAGCAGCTGTGATTACAGGTGCATGCCACCAGGCCTAGCTAATTTTTGTATTTTTTAGTAAAGATGGGGTTTTGCCATGTTGGCCAGGCAAGTCTCGAACTCCTGGCCTCAAGTGATCTGCCCACCTCAGCCTCCCAAAGTGCTGGGATTGCAGGCGTGAGCCACTGCACCAGGCCTGATAGATTATATTATTATTTTAATTATTTAAGTTAATTTTTTCTTTAATATTTGTTGAATATCTACTATGTGCTCAGATGGTGCTAGTTGTTATGGACAATATAAAGATACTAATAAATAAGATACTTAAATCTTTAAGACGCCCCATGGCTGGCCACTGTGGCTCATGTCTGTAATCCCAGCACTCTGGAAGGCTGAGGCAGGTGGATCACTGAGCCCAGCAGTTCGAGACCAGCCTGGGCAACATGGTGAGACCTCATTTCTACAAAAAATATAAAACTTAGCTGGGCATGGTGGCATGCACCTGTAATCTCAGCTACTCGGGAGGCTGAGGCAGGAGAATCACTTGAGCCTGGGAAGCAGAGGGTGCAGTGAGCTGAGATCATGTCACTGCACTCTGACCTGGGCAACAAAGTGAGATCCTGTCTCAGAAGAAGAAAGAAGAAGGAGGAGGAGGAGGAAGAGGAGGAGGAGGAAGAAGAAGAAGAAAAGAGATGAGGACAACGAAGAAGAAGAAAAGGGAGGAGGAGGAGGAGGAGGGAGGAGGAGAAGGAGCTCCCATGTGTCTACATGACAAAGACGACTTGGTTTCCTTGGGTGTAATTGAGGTTCGCTGCAAGAATGATGAAGAAAGATGAGGGAGGCAATGTGGAAGGACCAGCAACCTCCAACAGAAGAATGATCTGGCCTCCTGGTTCTAGTGCAGTGCTCTAATATATCAAGAAATTAGTCGCCAAGGTTGGGGGCAGGACAAGCACAGGAAACACCAGTATAAACACAAAATAAGAGTTGAAGATGAAGAAAACAGAAACTTGAACTAGTCAGGGTCACTAGATAGAAGCGAAGAATAATCAATAGAAACAGAGCCAAATCAGAAGCTGAAAGAACGGTTCTGATTCAAGATATTAATCTGAGTTTACATGTTTTAAACTTCCATTGAATATCCAAAGGGATATGAAAATATGAATTGGCACTTGCTGTGAAATTTAGAAGATTTCCAGTAAAGTGTTCTATGTTTAGAGGCAAATGTGTCATATAGGGAAATCAGAGAGGGGCAAATACCAGTCCTACCAGCATCTGTAGAAAGTCCATTAAAGACAGAGTCTACACAAAGCAATACCTCAGGGCATCCCAGCTTACCCTTCATATAGACAGCATACTGAGTAGTATCTCAGAAACCAAGGAGAAATTCTTTGGCACAATGGTGAAGTCTATGGGCCCTACCACCTCTGCCCTACTTCCACAGACAATTGGAATGCCAATTTATTAAAGTAATTCTGATAAATCTTGAAATTTCTTTTCTCCCATTGAGTGTACCTAGTATTTCAACAGGACCCCCAAACAATTCTGAAATTAACTGTGAACTCCACCCATGGACATAAACACAATCATCAGAATAAACAAACCAATGAACCATCTTCTGGATTAAAAGACTTAGTTGTAATGTAAAAAAGGAAATTAACCAGAGGAATACACTTAAATGACCCCACTCATGACAGAGTTAATAATAAAACCAAAACAAAATTTAAAAAAACTTTAGAAAAATCTCTAAATCTTAAAATATTAGAAAGATGATTAGTTACCAACAAGATTCAAAAGAACATTACACCATATGCACGCCATATGCAAAATTTAACACAAAATTGATCACAGGCCTAATTGTAAGAGCTAAAACTATACAATTCTTACCAGAGAACAGGGGCATAAATATTTTTGACCTTGGACAAGGCAGTGGTTTCTTCGATATGACACCAAAAACACAGATAATAATAGAAAGAAATAGATTGTACTTAAAAAATAAATTGTACCTCATAAAAACTAAAAATATTTGTGCTTCAAAGAAAACCTCAAGAAAGTAAAGAGAAAACCAGTGGGCTGGGCGTGGTGACTCACGCCTATAATCCCAGCACTTTGGGAGGCCAAGGCGGGTGGATCAGGAGATCAGGAGTTCGAGACCAGCCTGGCCAAGATGGTGAAACCCCGTCTCTACTAAAAATACAAAAAATTAGCTGGGCATGGTGGTGGGTGCCTTAATCCCAGCTACTCAGGAGGCTGAAGCAGGAGAATCACTTGAACCCGGGAGGTGAACATTGTAGTGAGCCAAGATAGCACCACTGCACTCCAGCCTGGGCAACAGAGTAAGATTCCGTCTCAATTAAAAAAAAAGAGAGAGAGAATGAGAGAAAATATTTACAAATCAAATAACTGATAAGGGATTTGTATCCAGGACTTTTACAACTCAACAACAAAAAGACAATCTGATTTTAAAGTGATCTGAGTAGACATTGCTCCAAAGAAGATATACACATGACCATAAAGCATGTGAAATGATGCTCAATATTATTAGTCATTAGAGAAATGCAAATCAAAACCATAATGAGATACCATGTCACAGTCCGTAGAAAGGCTATCATTTTTTAAAAAGACATAAAAAGTATTGACGAGGATGTGGAGATATTGGAATCCTCATACACTGCTAGTGGAAATGTAAAATGTTGCAGCTACTTTGGAAAAACAATTTGGCAGTTCCTCAGAAAGTTAAACACAGAGTTACCATGTGACTTAGCAATTCTACTCCCAGGTGTTTACCCAAAAGAAATAAAAACATTTTTACACAATAACTTATATACAAACATTCATACTAACGTTATTCATAATAGCCCAAAAATAGAAATAACTCAAATGTCTGTCCACTCATAAATGGATAAACAAAGTGTTATATACACACCCACAAATGCACTCACATACAAGGGTATATTATTCAGCAATAAAAATGGAGTGCTGATACATGCTTCAACATGGATGAACTTTGAAAACATTACACTTAGTGAAAGAATCCCGACAGAAAAACCACATATTTTATTATTCCACATATATATGAATTGTCTATATATATATAGGCAAATTCATAGAAACAGTAGATTAGCGATTGCCAGGGGCTGAGGGAGGGGGAAATAGGGAGTGATTGCTAACGAGTATAGGGTTTCCTTTGTGCATGATAAAAATGTTCTGAAATTAGATCATGTTGATGGTTGCACAATTCTGAAAATGTACAACCACTAGCAACCGCTAGATTGTGCACTTTAAAAGTGTAAATTTTATGGTATCTTAAAAAATTGTCAATCATTTAAAAATTACATTTTAAAATAAGAATAATTTAAGGTTAGAAAAGATTCATTTTGAAATAAAAATAAGATTGCTAGAATTTAAAAAACATGACGTGGAAGCTGGGCACAGTGGCTAACCCTTGTAAGTCCAGTGCTTTGGGAGGCTGACGTGGGAGGACTGCTTGAGACCAGGAATTCAAAATCGGCCTGGACAACATAACGAGACCGCCAGGTGACCCAGTAAGACCTTGTCTCTAAAAGAAAAAAGTGAAATGGAAGCAGTAAAGAGAAAAATTGGAAGGTGACAAAAATCAAATCAGTGAATTTGAAGCATTCAGAGAAAAGTGATAAAGGAATGAATAAAATGAGAGAAAAGATGATGTATTAATGGAAGACGGTGATGGATCTAGAATATCTGATAAAAGATTTCAAAGAGAATGAACAACAATCAAAGAGATAATTTTTAAAAATTTCCCAAAGAGGGCCGGGCGCGGTGGCTCAAGCCTGTAATCCCAGCACTTTGGGAGGCCGAGACGGGCGGATCACGAGGTCAGGAGATCGAGACCATCCTGGCTAACACGGTGAAACCCCGTCTCTACTAAAAATAAAAAAAACTAGCCGGGCGAGGTGGCGGCGCCTGTAGTCCCAGCTACTCCGGAGGCTGAGGCAGGAGAATGGCGTGAACCCGGGAGGCGGAACTTGCAGTGAGCTGAGATCCGGCCACTGCACTCCAGCCCGGGAGACAGAGCCAGACTCCGTCTCAAAAAAAAAAAAAAAAAAAAATTCCCAAAGAATGCCAAGCCAAGTTAAGATCCAATCAGGTGAAGAGTTGTTTTTTTATTGTGTTGTATTACTATTGTTATTGTTGTTATTGCTATATTTTTACTATTATTAGCTAGCTTGAAATGTCTGTTTTTAACTGACAAATAATAATTGTATATATTTATGGGTACATTATGATGTTTTGATCTATGTATACATTGTGAAATGATTAAATCAAAGTAATTAGTACAGCCATCAGCTCACCTACTTAAGATTCTTTTATGGTGAGAACATTTAAAATCCACTTAGATTACTGAAATTTATTCCTCCTATCTAACTGAAACTATGTACCCTTTGATCAACATCTCTCCTTTTCCCATCCCTACAGTCCCCCTTTCCCTAGCCATTGGTAAGCACCATTGCACTCTCTGCTTCCGTGAGTTTAACTTTTTTTAGATTCCACATTATCATTGAGTTCATGCAATATTTGTCTTTCTGTGCCTGGCTTATTTTACTTAGCATAATGTCCTCCAGGTTTATGCATATTGTTGCAATGACAGAATTTCCTTCTTTCTTAAGGCTGTATGGTATTCCATCATGCATATATACCACATTTTCATTATTTATTCATCCACTGACCCTTCAGTTGCTTCCGTATCTTTACTATTGTGAATAGTTCTACAATGAACATTGAAGTGCAGATATCTCTTTGACATACAGATTTCAAGTCCTTTGCATATATACCCAAGAGTGGGATGGCTGGATTATATGGTGATTCTGTTTTTAGATTTTTGATGAGCCTCCATATTATTTTCCATAATGGTAATGCTAATTTACATTCTCATCAACAGTGTACTAGGGTTTCCTTTTCTCTATGCCCTTGTCAACCCTTGTTATCTTTTGTCTTTTGTTTTTTTTTTTTTTTTACCATAGCCATTCTAACAGGTGTAAGATGATATCTCATTGTGGTTTTAATTTGCATTTCCCTAATGATTAGAAATATTGAGCATTTTTTTCATTTTTCTGTTGATGACATGTATGTCTTCTTTTGACAAATGCCTGTTAGCTTGAACTTGTTGCCTGGAAAATTATGGAGTCTACTTCATGTTGTATTGCAGTAGAACGTTAAGGCATGATCCTGGAAATCTGGGTCCCAGCTCTGTTACTTACCAGTAATGTAGCTTTGGGCAAATCATTTCACCTCTTTGGGCCTCAAGTTCCTCATCTGCTTTAAAAAAAAAAGAAAGGAAAAGCTTGAACTAAATGACTTTAACACAATTCCTTAAGCAAAAGATATGAGCCAGGAGACAGATAGAAAGTAAGGCAAGAAAGCTAGACAGCAGAAGATAATAAAGAAGTCCTTATCTACCAGAACTAAAATTTTGAGGATGAGGTGAGAAGGGGGTGGGGTGTACAGGCAATCCTGACACTGTCCGTAGTGCTGAAGTGTCATTATTTTGTCTGGGTGCCAGTTGGAGGAGTTAGGAATTGCTTTGGTAAGCAGTATGGAGATCTGACAATTTTAGAGCAGAACAGTGACACTCTGAGCTCATTCACATCTGTGTATTTAACTACTACAGATTCTTATTATTCCCAATCCTATATCTCTAGCATTGACCTTCATCCTGATCTCCCAGTACGTTTTCCACCATCTACCAAGTATTATCTGCATTTTTACTGTATTGAATTTACTTCAAACTCAACAGGTACAAAAGTGAACTTATCATATTCATTAATGATCCTGCTTCTTCTCCTGTATCTCCTATCTTGATTAGTGATACCAAGATGTATCCCTTTCCCCAAGCCAAAGAACTAGAAGACTTACATGATTTTACCACGCCCACCATCTATAGTCAATCACCAAGTGTGTCCTGCCATTATTGCCCATGAATACATCTTACATTCATCTCTTTCTCTCTCCCCCACTGTGGACGGATTTATTTAGGTTATAAATGTTTTTTGGTTGGACTACCATAATATCCTCTTCAATAATCTTGTCTTCAACTTTGCACCCTTCTAATTTACATTTATGGCCAAGCTATTTCCCTGCTAAAAGCCTTCTCTGACCTTAGCTGTATATAGCACAAAATCCAGGTTACTCAGAATCACATTCAAGGACACTTCATAATTTGTACAAGGAAAAAAATTCTGAAACAGGATATTTATTAGGGAGTTCCCAATGGATCAACATCTGTAGAAGAATGGAGAAGAAAACAGGAGTAGGTAAAAGGAGAAGTTGAGCTGTGATCCAGCCCCAATAAAGGTTGCTCAGCCCACCCCTTGGGTAGCTCTGGAGCTGGACTGGCTGCTCAGAATTGTTCCAAGTTGGATCAAGTGGGAGCCAAAGCTTTATAAAACACACTGGTCAAGCATTGGATGTAAGATGTCTTTGGAAGGAAGAAAGACCTTGGGCAACGCTACAATTTGAGGGTTGTCTTCTGGCATCATTGTCAGAAACTGGGAGAATAAGCCCTTCATTCCCAAAGGTGGATCTCAGCAGCACACCAGAAAATCCACGAACCACCGCATATTGTCTACCTCTACACGTCCTCCTCTGTGCTTCCTTGACTCTCTGCATTTATTTTACCATCCGTTTACTGAACTCTATTTTATTCCCTCTTTACTTTTCTGTATTCTTCACTAGACTGTGAACTCTGTGCAACAAATGCTGCTACTACATAAATCATTGCTTTATCCTCAATGCTTGCAGCATTAAACAATTTATAAAATAAAACATTAAGCACTTCGGGAGGCCGAGGCAGGTGGATCACGAGGTCAAAAGAACGAGACCATCCTGGCCAACATGGCGAAACCCCATCTCTACTAAAAATACAAAAATTCACTGGGCAAGGTGGCAGGTGCCTGTAGTCCCAGCTACTCGGGAGGCTGAGGCAGGAGAATCTCTTGAACCCGGGAGGCAGAGGTTGCAGTGAGCCCAGATCGTGCCACTGCACTGGCAACAGAATGAGACTGTAAAAAAATAAATAAATAAATAAAAATAAAAGAGAAAAGGAAAAGAAAAACATTAATTGAATGAATGCATATTTCCTTTCTCCCCATTCTTTACTCCCTGTTGCTCTAGTAAAACCAAACTACTTGAGGTTTCCTGAATTTTCGTGCTAGAATGCCTTTGACTTACTCATCAGCTGAATATCTACTTCTCTTTCAAAAGTCAGTTCAATTGTTACCTTTGGAAAACTTTTTCCCAGGCACAGTCACAATCTTCACTCTCTGTGTTTCCTCAGAACTCATTTTGTACCAATTACACTCCTATTATTTTTAATTTACATGTCTGATTATTTTCAGGGGGTATGAGACCTTGAGTCTCATCTATTTTGTGTTCTTAGCACCTATGGAGACCTGGCACACAGTGAAGAAAAAAAGAACGAACAATAAATATGTGATTAAAGTCAGGCTCTAGGATTACTAACTAGGAAGTAATGTGAAGAATGAACTAAAAGGGAAGGGAGTTATATGGAAGAAAATTGTTAGGATAACCTAGAGGCAAGTGACTGTGGACACTGAATTTGCTAAAATTCCTTTCCTGAAATCAGTGTTTTCCACATGCAAGTTGAAGAGCAGAATGATGATATTAGCACAGTTGTAACTTTGCCTAAATGTCTTAGTCATGTAGTGTCCCAGTCTACTTCTTATGCGATGCTAGTGTAAGGGTGTCAAAATCAAATGCCTGCAGGGTCCAGGAAGATTACCTAAATGTCTAAATGTTCAGTGGGCCTACAGGAAACAAAGGGCCCACTTGAGGGGCATTCAATTTCAGTTTTTAAATAACGTGGTCACCAAACAGAACAAGTGTTAGGGCCTGACGTGGCCTACAAACCCCCAGTTGCCGCCTCCTCTTTTACACATTTTGAAATCACATTTTTTTTTTTAACTACAATGGAGCTGAGTGGGAGGAGATATGAATGACACTTTCATCCTTGTAGAAAAAGAGGGTTGTTTCTATATTTCTAATAAAAAAGTAGAATTATTTTTGAAGTGGCTTCCTTCTCTGCCAGGAAGCCAGGAAATCAGATTAGAAATTTCATTGGCATAAAAAAAAAAAAAAAAGGTGGCTGGGTACAGTGTCTCATGCCTGTAATCCCAGCATTTTTGGAGGCTAACGCAGGAGAATCACTTGAGGCCAGGAATTTCAGACCAGCCTGGGCAACAGTAAGAACCCCACCCCAGCTCCAAAAAAAATTTTAAAGTATTCTGAGCATGGTGGCATGAGCCTGGAGTCCCAGCTACTTGGGAGGCTGAGGTGAGAGGATCACTTGAGCACAGGAGGATGAGGTTGCAGTAAGCCCAGGTCACACCCCTACACTCCAGCCTGGGCGACAGAGTGAGACCCTTCTCAAAAAAAAAAAAATCCAGTCTTTCCTTGGCGTTGCTTTTTTTTTTTTTTTGACAAAGTTTATTTTCTTCTTATTAAAAAAAAACAATCTGTTAAAATATTTCAAAAATATAGAAAAGTTCAAAAATAATCCCTCAAAATTTCACCACCAGTGAACAACCTTGACCATCATTTTAGTTTATGCATCAGCTATTAGGTGGGAT
The DNA here is from genome assembly GCF_000951035.1 of Colobus angolensis palliatus. Lineage (NCBI taxonomy): Eukaryota > Metazoa > Chordata > Mammalia > Primates > Cercopithecidae > Colobus > Colobus angolensis. The sequence continues at coordinate 2,213,887 of NW_012110920.1, read as the reverse complement.
TGTAGGACTGACGTGTACTCAGAACTAGGTGGCAGGTAAGCAGGAAAGCAATTTGTTTCTAACTAGCTGGGTTTCTGTAACTAATGATCTAACACAGCTAATAAAGACATTCTGGGCCAGGCACAGTGGCTCACACCTATAATCCCAGCACTTTGGAAGGCCAAGGTAGGCTGATTGCATGAGCCCAGGAGTTGGAGACCAGCCTGGGCAACATGGCAAAACCCTGACTCTACAAAAAAAAATACAAAAATTAACTGGGGTTGGTGGCACACACCTGTGGTCTCAGCTACTCCGGAGGCTGAGGTAGGGGATCACTTGAGCCCAGGAGGTCGAGGCCGCAGCAAGCCAAGATCATGCTTCTGCACTCCAGCCTGGGCAACACAGTGAGACCCTGTGTCAAAAAACAAAACAAAACAAAACAAAAAAGACACTCTGAGATGACTCTAAAGTGCCTGACTAAAACCAGATGGCCACAGGGCCTGACAACAAGGAGGAGTTTACTGCTGCGCTATTATGGCTGAAACGGAACTTGGTTTTGAATCCACAACAGAACCATTGTGCTTGTGACATTTGCTTTGAGAAATGAATACTGGGTTGACAGTACACAAGAGCTTTTCAGTCTAGTCCATAAAGAACTTTCACTTGATTGCCAGCTTCTTACCAGTAATTCAACATAGCAAAGTACAGTTTTTGACCTTAAAACATTGAATACAATTCCTAAAATTAAAAGAGGTGGATTTCAAAAGTCAAATGAGACCACATTACAATAAACAGAACCACAGGTTTTGTTTGTTTGTTTTTTACAGGAAATTGTGTTGTGTTTACAGTTAGAGCATTCTGTGCTGAGGTATTCTCTGGCTCATGTGTAGTCTCGTAAGGGAGAGAGGAGTTGAGAAGTAGTTCTCTAGAAGAACTAGAGAGACAGATGTAATTATCCTTGATACTAATTAGCAGATATCTGGAATGAAAGAAACCTCAGTAACCTCATATTCAGACGATTTTTTCAACATGTTCATTATTAATCATAAGCGGATCTCATGTTAATTTCAAAGAAGACTTAACAGATTTCAAAATATCTGAAGTTCTATTTTTTTCCTATAAAATTTTTGTAATTTTTAAAAATAGTATTTTGGACTTCCCTTGAAATTTTCCTGCAATGTCACTGGTATATTTTGCGATAGAGTTTTAAGAATATCCCCAGTGAGGGTTTAGAAAAATTTAATTCATTATAAACAGATCTATTTTACTTTATTATTCTATTATAATTATGTATTTATTTGTTTATTTATTTTTTTGAGACAGAGTCTCTCTCTGTTGCCCAGGCTGGAGTGCAGTGGCGCGATCTGCAACCTCCACCTCCTGAGTTCAAGCGATTCTCCTGCCTCAGCCTCCTGAGTAGCTGGAATTACAGGTGTGCCACCATGCTTGGCTAATTTTTTTGTATTTTTATTAGAGAAAGGGTTTCGCCATGTTGGCCAGGCTGGTCTCAAACTCCTGACCTCAGGTGATCCACCCACCTCGGCTTCCCAAAGTGCTGGGATAACAGGCATGAGCCACCACACCTGGCCTGTTATAATTACTTCTAATCATAATATTTCTTACTTACAAGCCACCGCATGTTCAGACCATTTTTTCCACATGTAATTAGAAATATAAAGCCTGTATTACGCTTAAATATCATCATACTGTTTTAACAGATTTTCACCTACATTAAAATTCACTTTAAAATCATTACTCTTAGAAAAACAATCAAAGAAAAATAAAGTATGATGTCTCTAAGGTTTTGGATATTCTAAAAGGAAATAGCTGTTCTTTTAAGCTAAATATCATAAACTGATTTTATTAAATAAGGTCTTACATTTCATAGTGGCAGCAGTTTATAAATATAGGCTTACTAATTCATTGCTTTCTTTTATTCATTAGTTATGTTTTGGTACTTTATTTAAGTACCCGAGTGGATTATACTAGATGCTGCAATTCAGAAACACAGGCTGTCTGCAGGTGAGACACAAGTTTCACCTCCAGGGGTACACAGTTTAATTGCAACAAAATGTTTTAAAGAAGGAAGGCTTCACTGTGGAATAAGGAAACAAGTGACTTGTCATCCAAAGAGCACAAGGAACCCCTCCACTGCTGAGTTGTTCACGTTTTCTTGGTTTATGCTTCAGGTAGAGGTAAGTGAAACTTCAAATAATATTATGCCCTATAGCTTCAGACTGGAGAAAAAAAGCCCTTACACCCCTGAAATATGCATGCATGCCTGAGCATGCACACACACACGTTTTTACCTTGCTCTAAATTTTTGCTCATGTACTTAGTAATAAAATGTTATTTTTAGACTTCACAGCTCCAATATACAAAGGTGTTTAGAGCCTGGATCTAGAAGTTTATGTCTTTCTTGAAGTTCCCGGGTCATAATAACCGCAGTGAGGACAAAGTCTCCAGAACAATGCCAAACCAGGAGATATGGCCTGAATTTGAAGGAAGACAAGTTTTTATCAGGCGTAACAATGAAAGAGGTTGAAATCATGGAGTTATTATTAAGAGAAGTTGTGGAGTAGTTATTCCTAGTAGTCTAAGTAGCAGTTGATCCTAAATCACAAAGGTGTGTACTTTTCTAGAGATTCCAGACGAGATAATTTGAGGGTTCTTATACTATGATTATGAAAACCCAATAACTACATTTTAATGTAGTGCATTGTGTTTTTACCACTTAAGATGGCAGTGATTTCATCAGACAGCTTTTTTTGGGGAAGACTTCCAAACCAATCTTTGGGGGAGAAATTAATCTCTTTTTTGCCAAACTGGTGGGGTTTTCTTTCCTCACATTGAATGTTTATATGGAAAGATATGAACCATAAGTATCTTTATATACACACTTATTCTTTTTGCTTTTTATTGGCTGCATTGTAAGGAGTCATTTGGCCTAGAGGGAAAGGAGGGTAACATTCCCCATGGCAAACTACAACCAATCTTCCTTCTCCTTTCCCAACTCCAGCAGTAACCACGGAAAATCAGTGCAGCATCCTGGTGCATTTGCGGTGTGGTTTGACAAAGATCATAATGTTCTTGTCAACACAGATCAATGTCCATCTGTAGATTCCAGTGCTTTTTCTTACTAAGAAGTGATTAATATGTCTACTACAGCTACCTAGTTTTGTAAAGTATATAGTTAATTAAAGGGCAGGATTCAAAAACATGATCAACTCTGTAAAAGCCCTTAGCTTACTTGGCTGTTTCTTGCAGACTTCAACCTGTGGGGTACAGAGACATTTGTTGGGTCATGGCATGCTTGCCTCCGGAGAAGATCGTTTCAAAGACTGGGCCTTTTTTTCAGGTAGCCTAGATGCAGGACACAGAGTCACTCATTTTGCCAAAGTCCCTTTTTGCCTTCCCAAACTGACTTTCCTTTCAAAAAGCTATGTGGAAAATTAATGTGTAATTTTTCAATGATAATATTTTCTCTTTGTTTGGTTTTCCCCAATGATTTCATATCTATACTAAACATCCATCCCAAATAACTTACAGAGGAAGTGGAGACCAAAGCTAAAACAAACTCACACCCATTTCCCTGGCAGCCTATTTAAAAAATAGCGATTAAAAATCAGAACATTAAACATCACCGTTTCTGGCAAGATAACTCTCCCCTAGGTTACATTAGAAAATTCTCCCCTGCATTTACATGGCATCTTTGCTGTTGATGATCTTAGTTTTCATTGTTGTGGCCTAACAAAAATGTATAAACCTTAAAGACCAGCCTGAGCAACACAGCAAGACCTGAGCTCTACAAAAAATTTAAAACATTGGCTGGGCATGGTGACACATGCCTGTTAACTACTAGGGAGGCTGAGCTAGGAGGATGGCTTGAACAATCCTCCTGTAACTAGGAATTCAAGGTTACAATGAGCTATGATTGCATCACTTCACTCAGGCCTAGGCAACAGAGCCAGACCCTGTCTCTAAAAACAAAAAAAGAAAGAAAAAAGTTTACAGATATTTTGACACCATGAAGAAATCTCATAAATATCTCATAAATTGTGAGTGACCTGCAGGAAATGAGAGCCCAGTGTTGTTTCTTTTTACACTACTCCTGATGGGGCCAAACACTTTCTTTACACCTGTGAATGCAGTCTGTCGTGGCATGTGGGTGTACATCCTTCTCTCTTAAGACAAGACATAATAGTCACCCATAATCTTGTAATCTCACATAACAAGGCATTTTGATCTGCAGTCCTGGTTGTTTTCTTTAAGCGAAATTTTATTTTATTATTATTATTATTGGTTTAGAGACAAGATCTCACTATGCTGCCCAGGCTGGTCCTGAACTGCTGGGCTCAAGTGATCCTTCCACCTTGGCTTCCCAAAGTGCTGGGATTACAGGTGTGAAGCACCACGCCTGGCCCCTTTAAGCTGAATTTTAAAGGAAGTTAGAATCTCATTCTCTTACATTTTTGTAACCAAGAAATGAACTCTGACAGTAGAGACTATTAGTATACTAATTATTTCCAGCATTGTATACTTCATGTGAAAGGCAGATGAAGAAAATGAAGAACCTGTCTTCTGTTCTACTAAAAGGGAAATTTAGTTTTACTTAGTTGTATCTGTAATTGTCCTTTTGTTTTTAAGAATATAAGAATATAAAGAATTGCAATAAAACAACATAGAGGTTGACCAACGGAACAAGTATAGTATAGCACTTAGATGTAAAGGTACTATTTTAAGTACCTTGTTTTAAAGTTAAGTGATGACAGCCTCCAGTTAATAAACCAAAAATAAACTCTAATCATTTCTTGGATTTCAGACATTTTTTTCTTTACAGAAATAATGTGATATATAGTGTTCCTTTTACTGGGTCAGCCAACAAAAGTATTTACGTTGATATAAACAAAATACTTTTTGTAATCAAATATTCTAGCTCACAATGAAAAATAATTTTAAAGTGTGATTATTTAGCACAAGTAAACAAACTTTAAAAATACAACCAGATTTTTGTTTTTCATGAAATAAACAATAGTGAGTAGAAGGAAATTTTGAGGATGTTCTTGAGAAGAACTTTTTGACACTTTAGAAGTTGATAGGGTAAAGCACACCTTAGACTTTCCTTTCACTTGATACTAACATGTCCCCAATCCTGTTCTCCCATCATTAGAGTTATTTTTAGGGGTCACAAATGGAACAAACATAACAAAAGAATGAGGGATGACAGTGGAAAAAATAGAGGTAGAAAAGAGAGGAAGAAAGGAGAAAAAGGAGGAAAAAGGTAGTAAAAAATGTTCTTGAAACAGCTGGCAATAGTTGGAAAAGTGAGACAAAAAAGTGCATGGGTTAAAGATGATAAAAACATTGCTTAAGGAAGAACCAAGCAACCTGAGAGTTCTGAAAATAGGGGAAATGGGGAATGCTTGGAATGTGTATGATTCCCCAGAGGAAGCAAGGTTGAGAAAGAAAGACAGGAACTTGATTCATTCCCAAAGTGGGCCACTGGGTGACCATGAAAGGCCTGTGCAGCCTGCTGCTCTCTTGACCAAGGGAAATGTGGGTTGGAGGAGTAACTTCAGGTAAAACCAAGGTCTGTGGAGATGGAGGGTCCATGTGCTCGGAAGATATATGTTCTAAATGTGGCAATATATATTTTTTTTAGAGACAACTTTATTTTTGTATCATTTAAATACCTTTAAAATCATCTGTTTTAAGTGTACAGTTCAATAATTTTTAGATGTACTGTTGTGCAACCGCCACCACGAACTAATTTCAGAACATTTCTCTCACTCTAGTAAAATCCCTCCTGCTTTGTTACACTTACTCTTTGTTCTCACTCCCAGTCCCAGGCAATCACTAATCTGCTTTCTCATAAATAGAATCATGCAATGTGTGGTCTTCTGTGTCTGTATTCTTTCTCTTAGCATGTTTTTGATGCTATCCATGTTGTAGCATGTGTCAATATTTATTTTTATTATTAAATGGCTTTCTATTCTGCTTGAAGATAAACACATTTTATTTTTCCACTCACCAGCTGATGGTCATTTGAGTTATTTCCACCTTTTGGCTATTATAAGTAATTCTGCCAAGAACACTTGTGTGTTGAGGTCTTTGTGTGGATGCCTACATGCGTTTCAAGCAAAACATAACTAAGAGATCCACCTGTTCGTGGAAAACACAAATATTTAGGCCTGTTGTGTTCTACAATTCTAGGATCCAAAACTTCACACACACACTCTCCACATGGCAACCAGAACGGACTTTTAAAAACAGAAAATCAGATCACATCTCATCTGATTAAAATTTCCCAGTGTTTTCCCATCACACTGAGAATGAAGCCTACATGCCTTTCCATAGCCACAGGACTCTACCTCATCTGACCTCAGCCGACGTGTCTCCCTTTATCTCGTAACCACTTCTCTCACCCTCAACTTCACGCATATTAATCTTGTTGCTCCTCAAACATAAAAGCTTATTCTGACCTCAGGGCTCATACGTAGTCTATTTCCTTTGCCTTTAATACTCTTCCCTGATACTCATTTGACTCAGTCCTTCTCATCCAGGTTTCCCCTCAAATGTCATTCATGTAGAGAAGCCTTTGAAGCCTGCCCTATCTAAAACAGCAGCCACATCTCTCACAACACTACCTTTCCTTGTTTTTCTTGAGACAGAGTTTCACTCTTGTCACCTAGGCTCGGGTGCAATGGCATGACCTCAGCTCACTGTAACCTCCGCCTCCCAGGTTCAAGTGATTCTCCTGCCTCAGCCTCCCAAGTAGCTGGGATTACAGGTGCCTGCCACTACATCTGGCTAATTTTTGTATTTTTAGTAGAGATGGGTTTCGCCATGTTGGCTAGGCTGGTCTCAAACTCCTGACCTCAGGTGATCCACCTGCCTCAGCCTCCCAAAGTTCTGGGATTACAAGCGTGAGCCACAGCACCTGGTCCTCTGTTTTATTTTTAACTGAAAAATCTGAAACTTATTGCTTGCTGACTATCTCCCAAACAGAATGCAAGCTCCATGGGGCAGGTACGTTATCTTTTTCATTGATGAAACTCCAGCACCTAGCATATGGTAAATGTTCATTAAATTTGTTAAATTAATGCAGAAATGAAGAGCAGAAATTGGCCCTCATTTTACAGTTCTGTACTTTATCCCTAGAATCTCTGAGAAGTCAGTTTGATCATGCAATGAATTCCGTGTGTAAATTTATATTTTTATTTATCTACTTATTTTCCAGTAAACCTTTTGCACTCTTATCAGTCTGTGAATTTCTAAGCCAACTGACCACAAGTCTAATACTGACAAATCATAAGCCAGATTTGGTCCTCACATCTATTTGTTTGATGTAGCAGGTATGTTGGAGCCTCATTTCCATTTCTTTGGCCCACTCCTGTTTCAGCTGCAGCTGCAATGAGAGTTCCTATCACCTCGTCATCGACAGGATCACACCTCAGGCAGCTAAAGAATTATTCTATGTTTCTGTCTTGGGCCTCTCTTATGCTACCGAGTCATTGGGCATGTGTGTGGACCACTTCAGGACCATGTTTACGTTCCCCAGTACAAATATCAGCCATCAACCAACATGGGAACCACCTTCATCCACACTTTCTTCAAACGGAAAGCTCTGGAAGACATTTACGTTTCCCAGAAGTCCCAGCAGAACGGATGCGTTCTTCCCTTCAGCAGAGACTTGAATAACACCTTCTTGTACTGACTTCTCCTCCTGTGTCATATTCCCTGTTCCCTTACTTCTGTTTTCTGGGGTTACCTCCCCACTACACACAACCTGTAGCCAAGTCTTTGTCTCAACCTCTGCTTTCAGGGGTAGCCAAATTAGGTCTATGAGTTACATCATTAAAAAAATTTGTAAAATAATTGTTCAAATTTAAGCTTGAAATATTTCAAGATAAATTCTGAGTTCTTAACTTCCTACTTTAGGATGCTGCATGGAACTTCATATGCAATAATTTTGATGGTTCTTATTTGGTAAGGAAAATTATTGTCCATTCACTTGTTTTCAAACCTTCAACCTTTCAGTTGTTTCAAGTGTTTAAAGGAAAATGGTCTCAAAACCTCTAGTCTCAAAACCTCTAGTCCATTAGGAATGAGAAGAGATGGGGAATTCTTTCTATTATAGAATGTAGCAGAAAAAGAAATTTAAGGAGTTTTTTGCTTCATTAGGTTTGCTGTGGAATGAGAAATCAATACATTAATGACTACAGTGCTAAAATAAATAATTGATCAGTGCTTGTGAATATGATCTCCTCTTCATTACTAAACCAACTCAGCCTTATCATTTCCAAGCTAAGGTAATTGTAACCTGCAACCAGCAGAAGAACCAACCATTTTGTTTTGGTTTTGAAGCCTCATGAGTACAACTCATTCATTCAAGTATTTAGTAAGATTAATAAAAAGAGATGAATTGCAATAGTGATACATTCTTATCTGTTCACAACATGTTTTGCTTATAAGAGTACATCATCTTCCCCACTTCAGTGAAGTCAGTTATTTGCAGTTCTTCTCCCAGGTATAGTTTTACATGCTGATCCCTTCCTTCTTTTTTTTTTTTATTAATAGGGCTAGGATCCCACTATGTTGCCCAGGTTGGTCTGGAACTCCTGGCCTCAAGCGATCCTCCTGCCTTGATATGCCAAAATGCTGAGATTATAGGCATGAGCCACCATGCCTGGCCCAGATTCCTTCCTTCTGATTAGCTCAGTTTACTTAAAAGCAACTCTTTATCCCTGAAGCAGTCTTGGCATTTGATCTTGTTTAGGATGCAGATTCCCCTAATACTTTGGAGACCATTTTCTACACTTTTGGTGATTGATACAATGCCTCAGTTTGCTTATGACTGAAACAATCTTGTAATTTATGATTCCTCATTCTTCTGTGTCTGACTTGCAGACCATATCAAATTTGTCATGTCTAACTATAACTCTAATACTGTCCTGCTCGTTTATACCCAAATCTTCAGAATGAATATTGGGAATACCATATTATACATGGATCTCTAACTTTTTGAATGACCTGAAGCTTTTCCTTTAAGGAAATACCTCTCTGCTTCCTGGCCGGACTCTCAATTCTGTGGCATTATGGTCCCTTCCACAGGAGTGAGTCCATCATCCAGACTGCTCAATTACTGCACTCCACCACCAGTTCCAGGATTGGTTCAGGGAGCCATACTGGCCCAACCAGTCATGTAATTTTGCTGAAACCATTAGGAGAGAGGTTACATCTTTTTCTTTTCATTGGGATTGCTGTAGTTAAACATAAATCCAAAGCTGCTGGTGGCCATTTTTGCCAAAATATGGGGAATTTTTCTTTAAAGTTGACTTAATAGAAAGAAAAGAAAGGGCTGGGCATAGTGGCTCATGTCTCTAATCCCAGGAATTAGGGAGGCAGAGGCAGGAGGATCTGAGTCCAGGAGTTGGAGACCAGCCTGGGCAACATATTGAGACCTCATATCCACAAATAATAAAAAATTAGCTAGACATAGCAGTGCTTCTCTGTGGTCCCAGCTACTAGGGAGGCTGAGGTGGGAGGATCGCTTGAGCCTGGGAGGTAGAGGCTAGAGTGATTGTTATCACACCACTGCATTCCCATCTGGGTGACAGAGTGAGACCCTGTCTCAGGAAAAAAAAAGAAAGAAAGAAAGGAGAAAGATAAAAAGAAAGAGGGAGAGACAGTTTAAAAGAAAGAGACTGAAAAAGAGAAAAAGACAGATAAGTAGTAAGTCTCTGTCAAATGACAAAGGAGGCCAGGCGCAGTGGCTCATGCCTTTAATCCCAACACTTTGGGATGCCAAGGCAGGTGGATCACCTGAGATCAGGAGTTCAAGACCAGCCTGGCCAACATGGTGAAACCCCGTCTCTAGTTAGGCACGGTGGCTCACGCCTGTAATCCCAGCACTTTGGGAGGCTGAGGTGGGTGGATCACCTGAGGTTGGGAGTTCAAGACCAGCCTCATCAACATGGAGAAACCCCATCTCTACTAAAAATACAAAATCAGCCGGGTGTGGTGGCGCATGCCTGTAATCCCAGCTACTTGGGAGGCTGAGGCAGGAGAATCACTTTAACCCAGGAAGCGGAAGTTGCAGTGAGCTGAGATTGCACCATTGTACTCCAGCCTGGGCAACAGGAGCAAAACTCCATCTCCAAAAAAAAAAAAAAGGCAAAAGACAGGCATCATTTAAACCTCTGTGCTCAGCCACACCTGAAGCAAACAAGATCGGTCTTTTCCATTTTCTTAAACAAAGAATTTTTCTTTGCAAAATTACATGACTTATTTTTCTTAAGCAACTTTGAGATAAATTTTTGTTACCTGCTCTTGGAAGAGGCCTAATACTTGCAATGTCTACTCGGAGTAGGATTGCTTGGGTTAGGCTATGTCCCTAGAGATGTCTTTTCTTCCTTCATGAAGCTTGTTATTACTAGGATCAACTATCTGGAGAGGAAGGAGGCTCTCAGGTAGCAACTCAGGGTGAGGGGACAAGGCTGAGTATATGGAAGCTGCCATCCCTTTCTGGGTCTTAATGATGACAAGGCCAAATATTTGAGAATATGTACTTGCAGAAACAGACCTCAAGAAAGAAAGGAAAGAGCCCTGCAACAGGTTAAAAATTGAAGATGAATAAGCTATGCAATATATGTTAGAGTATTTAGTTTCATGGTGCTACTCTTAGTACTTGCTGCCATTTTGTTACATTCTAACCACCAGTAAAGCTTAATTGGGCATCACGTCAGCCTCAGTTGAACTAAATGGTATGCAAGGAAGAACTGTATGTCCATATATGGGACAAAGCACTGAAAGCAGGGCATTAGTTTTTGCCTTTCGAGGACTGCAGGTGATATAGTAAAAATAATCCCTGAAGAGAGTGTTTAGAGCTAGGAGTTGGGACTGTAAGGTCAACCTCCCCTATCAAGAAGAGATGCTCTCTCATTGACTACTTTGAAACATCTGGGTTTTATTTAATTAAGGAAGGCATAAATGTATCATGCCAATTATATGAAAGCATAAAATTAGACATCTAAAGTAAAGAAAAAGATTAACATCCCAAATAAGAAAAGCAGCAATTCTCAATTTCTTTTAATCTAAAAATCTATTAAGACTTCCCACCACACTTTCAGATTCGAGAAGAGATCGCAGTGAGCTAGTTAAGGGCAGAAGAAACAAGACATAGATACGTTGATGGAAGTATAGATACATTGATAGAAGGGGGCTTCAGGGATTTTTGCTGGCAGGCAGGAAATCATTAGGAAGTTCCACTAAAGCTTGAACTTTGTGTCTTTTAGAAGATGCTTCACCATTGTTACTTAGAAGCATGCCCAGCACATAGTAGGCCAAAATGTAAGGTTGGGGCTATTTAAATTCTTACTTCAAATTAGGATTGGGCCTAAGAGGCATAGACAGATTCTGAAGGTGGGACTCATGTGATCCAGCTGCTGAGATGAGGCAGAAGGAAAGCAGAGACCTCTAACCCAACTTGTTGGAAAAACAGCTGAAATTACTACATTCAGTTTATAAACAATAATAGTCCAATGATAATTTTCGTTTTGTTTTGTTTTGTTTTGAGACGGAGTCTGGCTCTGTCACCCAGGCTGGAGTGCAGTGGCCGGATCTCAGCTCACTGCAAGCTCCACCTCCCGGGTTCACGCCATTCTCCTGCCTCAGCCTCCCGAGTAGCTGGGACTACAGGCGCCGCCACCTCGCCCGGCTAGTTTTTGTATTTTTTAGTAGAGACGGGGTTTCACCGTGTAGACCACGATGGTCTCGATCTCCTGACCTCGTGATCCGCCCGTCTCGGCCTCCCAAAGTGCTGGGATTACAGGCTTGAGCCACTGCGCCCGGCCCCAATGATAAATTTTTAAAATCCCTGTGAGACTAAGAGTGCTGCCCATTTGCTCCTCTGGAACAGCAGCAAGTACAGTGAAGGGCTAGCACCACAGCTTTATGGAAGGAATGGCCTTTATTTTCCATTTCCAAACCTCATATTTTGCTTTCATTGAGTCAATTATTAATACATTTCTTAAAAAGTTCCATGCGTTTAAAGAGGGCTATTTTCCTCCTAAATTTTTTATACCAGCGGGAGATTGACCCATACAATATTACTGGCAGGTGGATGAACATTTGTCTTTCTTAACTTTTAATATTATCAAAAAGTAAAACTCGCAAAGAAACATTTCATTCTGAAACCAATGCTAGTGCTGCAAAAATAATTTTTTGGAACAATATCTTATGATACAGAAGATCTGTGCCATCCAGGGAGCCTCACTGCAAACAATACAAATGGCCTCTGCCTGATTTGGGCAAAAAAGGATTTATTGAAAGGCTATTGGTTAGCCTGCGCTGTCCAGGACAGCAAATGGGCTCAGAGGTTGTGCACCCAGAGATACAGCCAAAATCATATCACAAAGCTGGTCCTATGTGGACACTGCTGCTGCTGCCACTTAGCATCAGATATCACAGCTGGCCCAGTTGACACTGTTGGCATTATGCATTGGATACTGCTGTAGATGTGGCTGGCCATGCTATCTTTAGAAACTAGACATTGCTGCTACAGTCACAAGCAGAAATGTTCCCTTCTCTCTTCTTCTTTGCAAAATTAGCCCCCACTTTCAAAGTCCATGGGTTTGAATCTAGAGTATATACCCATGTTGCATGGAGGACTGGAAAGCAAGTATCTAGCATTTTGGGTTTCTGGGGTGAATAGTGAGGTTTGACTTCCAGCAAGACTCAAAAGGAGGTGAGGAATTTCCCAAACAGAAGGAAGGGAAAATAAAAACATAAAAACAGTGACCACTACAGTCCACACCTTTGACTGCCTAACTACATTTATTCTCTTCTTTATTTATCTTTACTTATGTGTCTACCTAATATGATGCAGATACATCCAAAACAGCAAAAAACACACTTAACTGCTCTCCCAAGAGAAACCAATATGTAATCAGTTACTGCATCCAGCTTCAAGTCCAGAACTTTTGGGTAATGATGTTCATTCATTTCCCAGTTCAATCATAATCCCATCTTGATATAAACTATGGATTCCATTGTTCAAATTCATTACCACCACTTAATATAAAATAATGGACAGAAAGAAAATATAAAAGGAAAATTAGTTAAAATATAAATATGTGTCATATTTTACCAATTTAAAATACATTTTTCCAATAATCTACCATGTCTGAAATCAATCAATAGCATCTTATAATTGCTATCAACAGGGTGGCAATTGTGATGTAATTCTCATTGCCTTAGTAGTACCTTAACTGATTTTTTAGAAAAATTTTAGTGTATTCAGAAGAGTGACATGTGATGGAAATTTGTGTCTCAAACCCCAAAATCTCTCTCTCGAGGTATAAAATAAAAATTCTAAGTGAAAGCAAGCGGCATCACATCATAGTTCAGTGGGAAGTGTTTTTCTTTCATAGAAATAAAGGTACATAAATATGCCTTGGAGAGTCAATGAAATACAGTACATAATACGGAAAAAAAAGTGGGGGCAGATACCACAATATGCGTTTCTGCAATTGATTACAAATTGGCAGTTGCCATATAGCAAGAAATTCCTTATTTCACCAGCCATCCCATGTTCCCTTTCCCTCCAGTCCTCCAGTCCACATCTTGGATTGTCAGTATTCTTTCCCTGGTGGAGTGACCTAGACTTTTATTACTAAGGGATCAGAGCCAAAAGGTAGTCCTGTTTATGTCAGGTTGCTGAAATAGTTCATTAAATTTTTATTGTAGACATGGCAGTGTGGAAAGTACCCCAGAGACCCTCTTTGTTCCACCCATACTCTTTCCTTCTAAACATTAGAAGCAACCCCATTTACTCTCTATAGACACGATCAATCATTTAATCCAATAGCGTAAACCATTTTTTCCTGCTTACCAAGTTATTAGAAGATATAAGCATGGTCAAATGGCAATCTCAGTTCCTTATTCAATGGAATACTGTTTCTCCCCTGGTGGATGCATCTTCTTTTTGAGGTACTAAAACCTCTAAACCAGCAAGGTTCAGAATTACAGAAATGAGAAGCAAATAATTTGCAAATGGATCATTATAAGTAATAATGAGTTACCAACTCCTACTTCCACAGTTTGGTTTTTAGGATATATTGTGGCTATGAGGGAAAAAGAGCAACAGTTTTTTGTTGATATTTCAGAGCAGTGGCTCTCAAACTTTAATGTGCACCAATACTTTTTAGAGGGTCTGTTTAAACATCAGTTGCTGTGCCCACTCCAAGACTTCGTGATTCAGTAGTTCTAGGATGAAGCTAGATTATTTGCATTTCTCACAAGCACCCAAGTGATGCTGATGTCGCTGGTCTTGGGATCACCTTTTAAGAACTACTGGTTCAGAGAATATGTCACATTCTAAAGGACAGTGTCACAATTTGGCATTTTGTCTTATAGCTGTTTGTCTATTTCTAGTTAATAAACATATCGTTAAGTCATAAGCATAAGCTCTGCTGGTTGTTTAATTAAAAATGGGTGTCCAGATCAAAAGTAATGTGTACAAGATACCATGATGGTGTGTAAGTAAGATGCCTTTATAATTTGTCATCTGAACTGGAGTGCTTTTGAGGGTGATGAGGGCTACTAATTACACCAGGACAACAGCAGTAAACTGGAACTGACTTGGGCAAACCACATATGATCCCCCTTTGTACAAGGTATTTAGTATATACAGGATGGTTGTACTAGCAAGTGTTAGACAGACATGTTAGGCGGCTGGGCGCAGAGTGGTTCATGCCTGTAATCCCAGCACTTTGGAAGGCCGAGGTGGGCGGATCATCTCAGGTCAGGAGTTTGAGACCAGCCTAGCCAACATGGTGAAACCCCATCTCTACTAAAAATACAAAAATTAGCCTGATGTGGTGGCACATGCCTGTAATTCCAGCTACTCAGGAGGCTGAGGCAGAAGAATTGCTTAAACCCGGGAGGTTGCAGTGAGCTGAGATCACACCACCGCACTTCAGTCTGGGTGACAGAGCAAGACTCTGTCTCAAAAAAAAAAAAAAAAAAGAAAAAGAAACGTTAGATAGGAAAATAAAATCCAAATCCAGAATAACTAACCACTACAGTAAGGATGAATTTCTATCTCTTCTCTGATGATAGACAGCCAATAAATTGACCGGCCTCCCTGTGGCTGAATGGCCTCCTGGGATATGATATCATGTCAGAGGTTCAAGATTTACTTCTGCTGCTATCTAGTTGGGCACTCAGCAGTGACAGCCAGCATTGGTGACGGAAAGTCCATATCGTTGAGCTTGTGCATACTCTGCATCCAAGTTGCTGTAGACACTTTTTTTGTGAGCTCATTGAGTGAGCCCCAGGATCAATGGGGAAGGAGACTGACTAACATTTGCAGGGTGGATTATTTTGTTCACCGGCTTACTAAGCCTCCACAGGGTTTTTTGTTGTTGTTGTTGTTGTTGTTGTTAGCAGTTAAGATATTTTTGACTTCAAAAAAATAAAAACCTTGGACAGTTGATATAAACAATTAAGAATTTATTACTTCATATGTTAAAAAGTTCTCTAAGATATGGTGGCTCAAGAGGTAGCTGATTAGATAGCTCAACAATTTTATTAAGGATCCAGGTCCTTCCTAT
Organism: Colobus angolensis palliatus; assembly: GCF_000951035.1. NCBI lineage: Eukaryota > Metazoa > Chordata > Mammalia > Primates > Cercopithecidae > Colobus > Colobus angolensis. The sequence continues at coordinate 2,198,291 of NW_012110920.1, read as the reverse complement.
CTTTTCGCTTTGCCATCCTGAGCATATTACCTTAGCTTCTTTCATAATCATAAGAAGACTAAGGTGCTTCAGGAGACACATCTTCACACTAACGTCTAAAGACAGAAAAGGGGACTATCTATTGTTTGCATTTTAGTAGATAAACCCCCATTGAACTAACCCCACAGCAGACTCCCTTCAATTTCTCATTGGCTAAAATGGGGTTGTATGGCCCTTTTTGAGGCTCACAAGGGGAATAGAATCACCATGATCACTTAGACTCGCTGATTCATCTGCAAGGGTAGAGGTGTGGCCAGCCTTCTCTGGAGCATAGTCGCGTGGAGGAACTTGGACACTTGTACAAATCTGAAGTTTTGTTCACAAAGAAGGGGTATAGCTATTGGATTGACAACCAGTGTTGTCACATTTATATGAATCCCAAATGTCTTCATATGATAGTCCCATTTTGAGACCCATCCAGATACTTGTCACCAGTCCTCTGGTCTTTTTCTTTCCACTTCCATGAAAATCTGATCAAACTATTTGTTACTGTCCATCAGCATTTCTCTCTTTGCTAGAAAAATCAAGGACGATATACCACTCAAGCTCTGCATACTAGGATAATTTTCCTTCTCCGCCTTCACTTTGGTGGGACTGAGTGGAACTGAGTAGCGCTTCAGTAATCTATTTTGTACGTTTACTTTTAGTGATGCCAGCTTACTCTCAGAGCTATATGTAAACTATGCTAGTTTTCTTCAGTTAACTGGTAAAAGAGAACTATTCATGAAGTCGTGATGGCTGGTGGAGAGGTGGCGGTGTGGCATGAGGATGAATGCCAGGAAGAAAAGTCATCAGTATGTGAAACTTGAGCTCTCAGGACATGCTCAGATGCACTCACGTATATACTATTTCCACTCGAATATGTGTGACTTTATAGCTGGGTAGATCAGATAACATTCACTTCATGGTAGGTAGCTTGTGTTTCATAGTCACCTGGTTTCTATCAGGGCCCAGTATTAAGCCAAGTGCTATTCCTTCAAAGAAGAATGAATGGCTACTCACTGAAGAAGTTACAGCTTTGCTCTAAAACCCTGACGTTCCTGCTGCAAACTTCATGTTCAGTCTTTCTGCAGAGTCATTTGATTTTTGAGTACCACTGGTCCCACCGGGTCCTAAGGGCCATATAAAAAAAGCTGCAGCCTGGACCAGCTGGAACCTTCCTCTGGGCCCTACTCAAAGCTGTCAGCCTTTCAGATCACTCAAAAAAAGGAGCTAAAGGTCATACAAAATGTGATATATGTTGCTTCTAAAATCCAGAGAACACCATCCATCATAGTACTTTTTTCTAGAAGTGAGAAATAAATTGTTCTTGACACTGAAAGGCTAAATTCACACCATACAACACTGGATCCCAAGAAACATCACTGAGTTATCATGAGATTTATTTCTACTTTCTGGCATGCATGGTCTTAATCTAAAATACTAGTCACTTTCTGTTCTCCAGAGTCATCATAATATTATCTTCAACACAGCCCTGGATAATGACAAAGTTCCTTTAGAGCAACTTATGGCACAGAGAATAGAGAAGTAACATAGCTCTGAGTTGAAAATATAGTTCTGCTGTTTTAGGTAAAGTCATACTACTTCTGATGTTCTTTCTCTGTTTGTTGAAGCAGAAAAAAAAAAAAAAAAGGATTGTCCAGATGAAAGCTGCAATCGATATCCCACAGTGTGTCTTGATTCATTGTGATAAGGAGACTACATTTGAAAGATCATATGTACTTGAAAGACAAGTTACCACTTGACTTAGCCTACAGTTATCCCCTGGAATTATCTAAGACTCATCCGTCTTTCTCACTGGCCAGCAGTTGAAGAATTAAGTGGAGATGTGATAGGAAGCACAATGACCTTCAGCTCTATGATTTCCCCAGGAATGTAGTGCAAAAAAAAAAAAAAAAAAAAAATTACAGTAATTTTTTCAATGAAGTATAACAGAATACTTTTTGATTTACTATTTTGACAGTGAAGGTAACCCCCTGAGCTTTCACAAAGTCATTCTGAACCATGATAACTGTGTTAGACTCCATTCTATAGGTCAGAGGGTCAGTGTCAGAATTCTGTCATTTGCTGAGGTCATTTTTACTAATAATATGCCCAGAAACTGAAAATAATCCTAGCGAGGGTTCAGGGGCTTATTAGAATGCATTTGTGTTCAGTGCAGTGGACCACTCTAAGTATTTTAAATACAAAGAGTCTTAAGACAGAGAATTAAGTGCTTACAAAATCACTGGAAGGACTAGAAAGGCAAGTATCAGAAGGGCACCATGGGCTGGGTGCAGTGGCTCATGCCTATAATCCCAACACTTTGGGAGGCTGAGGTGGGAGGATCACTTTAGCCCAGGAGTTTGAGATCAGCCTGGGCAACATAGCAAGACCCCCATCTCTACAAAAAAATTAAGTAATTAGCCGAGCATGGTGGCACGTGCCTGAAGTTCCAGCTACTCAGGAGTGGGAGGTGTGAGGATCACTTGAGCCCAGGAGGTCAAAGCTGTAGTGAGCCGTGATCACACCACTGCATGTCAGACTGGATGACAGAGCAAGACCTTGCTTCAAAAAGAAAAGACACCACCAGAACGACTGAGTTCAAGAACACATCACCAAAGCTATAGCCACTAATCCTGGAGGATTTTCTAATACTCAACTGAATTAGACCCCTGGTGGGCTGCTCATCGGTTTTTCCTTGTAAATCCATTATATGTAAAAGATTTCTGGAGATGTTTGAAGGATGTATTATTTTGAATGCCATGCCAGCTCTACTGCTACTATTATTATTAATATTATTATTATTATTTTTGAGATGGAGTCTTGCTCTGTCATGCAGGCTGGAGGAGTGCAATAGCATGATCTCGGCTCACTGCAACCTCACCTCGTGGGTTCAAGCAATTCTTCTGCCTCAGCCTCCTGAGTAGCTGAGACTACAGGCATGCACCACCACACCCAGCTAATTTTTGCATTTTTAGTAGAGACAGGGTTTCATCATGTTGGCCACGCTGGTCTTGAACTCTTGACCTCAAGTGATCTGCCTGCCTCAGCCTCCCAAAATGCTGGGATTACAGACGTGAGCCACCGTACCTGGGCTCTACTGCTATAATTATAACGAACATGCCCACCTTAAATTTGCCAGTTAGGTGCCATTACTTGCCCTTTTCCATCTTAGTGTCACTATTGAAATCAGGAGCCCTTTTCAACCATGGAGTATTCTCTTTTTACCCCAGCACATGAAAACCACCAAAGTGCCTTTTAAGATACCTACGTAATTCTTGAGCCCCTGGTATAAAAAAGGTTTCTCAATTGGGGTTTCTATTAGGAAGGAGGAAGAGAAAAGGTCCATATGATGGAACATCTATTGAAGCTAAAAATGTTCTCTCTCACCCAGTAGGCAGAGAAGAATAACAGTAATATAGCATTTTTAGGGCTAATGCTCAATCTTGGAAACAAATGCATTAATATTTTGCTTTACATTTACTCTCCACAGATAGCTCTGCTTTGGCATAATAGGGCTTTTACTTTCTGGAGGAAATTCTATTCTTTTTTTTTTTTTATCATTCACTATGGCTAATTGGATAGATACCTACAAAATGACTACTTCTTATTTACCTAAATTTTAAAAATTTTAGCTGGATACAGTGGCTTACGCCTATAATCCCAGCACTTTGGGAGGCTGAGGTAGGAGGATTGCTTGAGCTCAGGAGTTCAAGACTAGCCTTGGCAACAGAGGGAGACCCCATCTATACCAAATATTTTTAAAATTAGCCAGGTGTGGTGATACACGCCTGTGGTCCCAGCTACTCAGAAAATTGAGGTGGGAAGATCAGTTGAGCCTGGGAAGTCAAGGATGCAGTGAGCCGTGACTGCGCCACTGCACTCCAGCTTGGGTAACAGAGGGAGACCCCATCTCAAAAAGAAAAACAATTAATTGCAATTTCAGTTACGAAGTAGTTGAAATGAAACAAGTGGGAGAAAAAAATAGTGCGTGCATTTCTTTATGTAGACCTTTTGATAAAACCTACACTTTCTAAAACAAGTTAACATTTTTCAAATGTGGTGAATTAAAAAGAATCACAAAATTGTTTACAACTTTTTTCATCAAGAGCTAGAGTTGCCCGGGTGCGGTGGCTCACGCCTGTAATCCCAACACTTTGGGAGGCCAAGGCAGACGGATCACGAAGTCAGAAGATCAAGACCATCCTGGCTAACACGGTGAAACACCGTCTCTACTAAAAATACAAAAAAATTACCCGGGCATGGTGGCGGGCGCCTGTAGTCCCAGCTACTCGGGAGGCTGAGGCAGGAGAATGGCATGAATGCAGGAGGCAGAGCTTGCAGTGAGCCTAGATCACGCCACTGCACTCCAGCCTGGGCGACAGAGCGAGACTCCATCTCAAAAAAAAAAAAAAAAAAAAGAGCTGGAGTTTATTTTACCACCCCTTAAATTTGAGCTGTCCTTATAACTTGCTTTTACCAATAGAATGCTGCAGAAGTGACGATTTGTGACTTCTGAACAAGACCTCAAGAAAACCTAGCAAAACAAATAAATCAGTTTTTTTGGGGGGATGGGAGGAGAGGGTTAATTTGTTATTTCTGCAGTTCTTTATTTTATTTATTTGCTTATGTATTTTTCTTTTCTTTTTGTCTTTTTTGAACAAATACATTGTTATTTTAAGCCACTAAGTTTTGAGGTAGTCTTTATGCAGTAATAAAAAACTGATATACTAACCCTTTCATAAGGATTCATGTGCTATCATTTTACTGGAATTTGGGGAAGAAGCCAACTAAAAAGCATGTTGTTATTCAACCACACTTAATTAAAAATCAAACATTATAGATAAAAGTTTTTTGAACTCCTAGCCTCAAGTGAGCCTCCCACCCAGCCTCCCAAAGTGCTGGAACTACAGGCATAAGCCACCAGGCCCCACCAGATAACTTTTTCAAAGAGGAATAACTTTAAAACTCAGTCCTATTTTATATGCAGAAAAACAGAAATAGCATATAATCTCTATGGGAGTGAAATATAAGAATGTAACTCCTTGCATCCCTGTAAAATATAATGCGATGACTCAGAGCAGGGCTGGGAAAATGCTATTCCACTCCTGCTTACTGCAAATGCTTTATGAGCGCCTACCACATGCTCTTGTATTATAATATCTGGTAGGCACTTTTGGGTGAGGATTGTGTGGGGAAATGAAAGTGAAGATGGGGAGGTGAAAGCTCCATTAATAAAATAAAATCCTTAACCAATTAAAATTTTAAAAATGTATTTAATGTTATCTGTTTCTCATCATTCTTAATATGTACATCATATTCTAATGACCATGTATTATTAGATAACACATGTATATAATTCATGACTAAAAATGTATCTCTGTTGAGCAAATGCTCAAAAATTATTTACATGCATATGTGAATGATCAAAAAATATAGAGGATGGACTAGGAAACATGGTGGCCCTTTTAAGAGACAAATATAGAAGCAAACTATACCTGTCACATAATATAAATAAACACACACATGCCTACAAGATATCGTGTAACTGGCATGGCAAAGTCACTGGGAAAGGCATACCTATCTGTAATTATTGACCTACTCTGGGCTATGACATTATACCAAGCTCTTTGGAGGAATCAAAGATGAAATTAGAAGTTTTCTTGACTAACATCCAATTCTTCTGGAATTTCCTTTTTGGGGCATGTTATTTTAGGGTCATTCTAAGGGTTCATGCCTATAATAAAATACCATAAAAATATCCCTGGAGCTACCCTGCCTACTGGTTCATTTTCTGAGTGGACTCAACAGACTGGTGGCTTGGTTTGTTCTGGGCCCCTTGCCTCAGGAGCACCCTGGTGTGACCTCACACACCACAAAAGAGCCTAGTGGGGTTTTTTTGTTTTATTTTGTTTTGTTTTTTTGTTTTGAGACAAAGTCTTGCGCTGTCGCCCAGGTTGGAGTGCAGTGGCTTGATCTCCGCTCACTGCAACCTCCACCTCCTGGGTTCAAGTGATTCTCCTGCCTCAGCCTCCCAAAATGCTGGGATTACAGACGTGAGCCACCGTACCTGGGCTCTACTGCTATAATTATAATGAACATGCCCACCTTAAATTTGCCAGTTAGGTGCCATTACTTGCCCTTTTCCATCTTAGTGTCACTATTGAAATCAGGAGCCCTTTTCAACCATGGAGTATTCTCTTTTTACCCCAGCACATGAAAACCACCAAAGTGCCTTTTAAGATACCTACGTAATTCTTGAGCCCCTGGTATAAAAAAGGTTTCTCAATTGGGGTTTCTATTAGGAAGGAGGAAGAGAAAAGGTCCATATGATGGAACATCTATTGAAGCTAAAAATGTTCTCTCTCACCCAGTAGGCAGAGAAGAATAACAGTAATATAGCATTTTTAGGGCTAATGCTCAATCTTGGAAACAAATGCATTAATATTTTGCTTTACATTTACTCTCCACAGATAGCTCTGCTTTGGCATAATAGGGCTTTTACTTTCTGGAGGAAATTCTATTCTTTTTTTTTTTTTATCATTCACTATGGCTAATTGGATAGATACCTACAAAATGACTACTTCTTATTTACCTAAATTTTAAAAATTTTAGCTGGATACAGTGGCTTACGCCTATAATCCCAGCACTTTGGGAGGCTGAGGTAGGAGGATTGCTTGAGCTCAGGAGTTCAAGACTAGCCTTGGCAACAGAGGGAGACCCCATCTATACCAAATATTTTTAAAATTAGCCAGGTGTGGTGATACACGCCTGTGGTCCCAGCTACTCAGAAAATTGAGGTGGGAAGATCAGTTGAGCCTGGGAAGTCAAGGATGCAGTGAGCCGTGACTGCGCCACTGCACTCCAGCTTGGGTAACAGAGGGAGACCCCATCTCAAAAAGAAAAACAATTAATTGCAATTTCAGTTACGAAGTAGTTGAAATGAAACAAGTGGGAGAAAAAAATAGTGCGTGCATTTCTTTATGTAGACCTTTTGATAAAACCTACACTTTCTAAAACAAGTTAACATTTTTCAAATGTGGTGAATTAAAAAGAATCACAAAATTGTTTACAACTTTTTTCATCAAGAGCTAGAGTTGCCCGGGTGCGGTGGCTCAC
>NW_012110920.1:2175261-2191101 GCF_000951035.1 Colobus angolensis palliatus | reverse complement strand
TCGATCTCCTGACCTCGTGATCCGCCCGTCTCGGCCTCCCAAAGTGCTGGGATTACAGGCTTGAGCCACCACGCCCGGCCCTTTTCTCCATTTTTAAAAATTCACAGTCTTCCTGTTTCTAAGTATTTACTACATGCTTTTTCCCTGACTTTTTTCATGCTTTTTCCCTGACTTTTAATTTTCACCCCTTCTTAGCCCTGTCTCCCGACCACATCTGTTTTACTCCCTTTCATTTTTCCCCCCATTCCTTTATTCCCTGCTGTCCTGTTTTACTTTGTTCAATTCAGAACATCAGCCAGAAGCTTCCCTGTTGCTAAGTAACCATGTCACCCACACACCCCTTTCCGTTCTCAACTTATTTCTTCTGTTTTAATAAACTCATGGGGCCGAATGGTCTCCAAAAGAAAACGAGAGGTGCTGCTGTCTTCTCTTCATGCAGCAGAGATGCATACCCTCTCATATCCTGTCTTTTCTTACTAGATTTTGACTTCTTGTTTTATTGATAATTGCCCCAGACTGTGAGATAACACTAAATAAGCACAAAATATCCTTTTGGGCTAAGACAATTTGCAGAAGGGAGGAAGAGATATAATTTCTGCAGAAGGAACAATGAAAATGTTTAAAATATAGTTACAAGGGCAGTTCAATGAGCATGGGCTCATTGAAGGGTATTTGCCTTGACCCCAGAATCAAATCCAGCCCTCCCTAGTGAAAGGTTTCCATTAGGGATCAAGTTAGCTAGCAAGTCCCTCTTAACATATCCTTATATTGTTGAGTTGTGAGGAAGCTACTAATGGTGTGGTAAGTGTGATTTGCACAAAATGAAGGATAAAACAATACAAGAAATCATTATGTGGTTTTCCAAATCTCAATCCCTTTCCAGACATCAATCTGACATGGCACTTGTGCCAAAGGCATAATTGGAGGTGTGTTAGCTCTTCTCACAACATGTTCTTGAGGGATTCCAAGTCTTCTGGCACATTTTAATAATTTAATGGGAATGGTAACTCCATATGTCCAAACACTAGGGCAGAGTAAGAGATACCAGATTTGACAAAAATCTTTTCACCCTTGCAATACCATAAATAATTTCCTTCCCTGGTGTGAATTCTTTCTCTGTCCTCTTGCATTTATGCAATGCCTGGGAGGCCTTTCCTGCTAAGTCCTCCCCCACATTGCGGCTCTCAGCTTTTTGCCCACAGTGAGCACTGTGCTAATTGGGTAGCTTCAAGAGCTGCTTCTTAAGAAGTATCACAGCCTTCCACGTAGGTGTGTGTCCCGGCTCCTCAGGTAGTGCTCTCTGTCAGGGAAGGGCTTGTATCCAGCATGTAATGAATACTCAGTAAGTTGCCTCAAATTTAACCACAGAACACAGACACTCTGACAAGGGGATTATTTTTAGTTTCATTTTGTAGATAGAAGAACAGTGGTTTTCTTCATATTAAAGTCTAAGTTCATCAATCAAAGTGCCAGAAATGAAGCTTATGCATTTCCATCACTGTCCTGAAATGCAGATGGAGCATTTCAGTAGAGGGAAATTTCAAAAGTTTTTTTGCCAAGACCTGTTGATATTCTGAAAGCAGAAACCCTATAAGACTAAAACCCACTCTAAGGTATTCTAAGAATGCCTCGCCAGAACCAGAATCAGCAAGCTACTAGTTTTCCTTCTAGAATCCAGCTCCTTTGATATGTTAGGTCTTCTGAAAGTTTCAGAAAGTTTTAATATAATTTTAACTTTTATCTTAGGGTAACCGCAACTGATGAAACATACATTTGAACCTCCTGGAAGTTTTATTTTATGTACCACTTACTTTAAATTATACAAAACCTTCACTGTCTTCCAGTATTCAATTCTCTTTTAACTTTTCTTCTCTCAACTTGAGATATCAGGCAACACCACCATGTCATATTTTCTTTTCTTACATTTTTGAACATCTAAATCCTTTTTTCCTTTCCATCCTCCTCACCAATGTGGTCTAGACTTATAGGGAACTTTTCTCTCCAATCACAATCCCCTCCTCTTCCACTCCTCACTTAGCTACTCTTCCCACACCCCAAAAAGACTCTCGCTTTGTGATTCCAGTCCTAGAATTCTTTCCCTATTAGTGTCCTCCTCACTTCACTGCTTCCCTACCCCATGGAGCTCTCACGAGCCATCCCTTTAACCACTCTCTTCACTATCTCAGTTCCCTTGCCCCTCATTGGCCTGGCAACTCCCCAACCTTGAATGAGTTCATCTTCATGTCTCCCTGTCTGAGCCCAGGCTCTCCCTCCTGGAGAGAGATCACATCTCTGCCATGGATGCCATTCCAACTCTGTGACCCCAAGTACTGGTCCCTCCAGGCTGGTCCCAGCAGTTCTCCTGTGTTTTCTTCTCATATTCCTCCTCATCTGCTTTTTTTTTTTTTTTTTTTCTTTTTTGAGACAGGCTCTTACTCTGTCACCCAGACTGGCACGATCTCAGCTCATTGCAGCCCCAACTTCCCAGGCTCAGATGATCCTCCCACCACTTCAGCCTCCCTAGCAGCTGGGACTACAGGTGTGCGCCACCATGCCCGGCTAATTTTTGTATTTTTTGTAGAGATAAAATTTTGCCATGTTGCCCAGGATGGAATCAAACTCCTGGGCTCAAGCGATCCTCCCACCTCGGCCTCCCAAAGTGCTGGGATTATAGCCATGAGCCACTGCACCCGGCCTTAACTCATTCTTTTTAGCTCCACATTCTATTCTACAATAAGGAAGCACCATAACTTACTAAACTACTTTCTTTTTATTAGACTTCATTTTTTGTTATTACAAAGAATGTGCTAATGAGATGCTTATACATTTATTTTTGTTTATATATCTAAGTATTTCTGTAGGATACATAGAAATTTTTAGGTAGTGGCTTGAAATTTTTAGATATAGGAGTTGTTTTTTGCTTGTAAATATATTTAAATATGTGCAAACTTTTATGTATTAAAATAGGCAAAATACGTAAAACCTTAATTCACAGAACAGCAAATCTGAACCAACGAACATATATAAAAATACTCAAGCTCACTTATAGCCAGGAAAATAAAAATTAAACTTGCAATATCACTTTATAGCTACTAAACTGGCAAAAATCTAAAAGACCAATACAACCTGTTACTGGTGGAAATATAGGAGAAAGAGTTGTTTTTGTTTTTTGTTTTTTTTGGGGGGGAAGGAAACAATCTGGCAACCTCTACTAAAATTTAAAAACATATATAGACTTCAGCTGACAAACCTACTAACTCTTAGAGTTCAATCCTATAAAAGAGAAGTCCAAAAGGTTGGAATATGTAGACAAAGATATCTTTGGGAATATTCATTTCTTCCTGCAAATATTTATTAAGTTCTGACTATATTGCCATCACTTCACAGATGAACAAGGCACAGGCCCTGCCCTTAAGTTACTCACAGCCTATGTGGAGACAGATGAGTACACAAGGAACTGGAGTTCATGAGCGAGGTGTCTAGAAGCAATCTGGGCCTGGGATGAAAGGCTGCAAAGACTTCACTGAAAAACAAATTTGCAAGACTAAAATACAACATGCTTCCAAGGCCTTGGATTAAGTTGTGTGGTCCAACATAGCTGAACAGAGTAAAGATACCTGGATACAGGGAAAGGATAACCATAAACTTTTCCTGAAACAAAATTATGTTAATAAAAGTCACAGGTACTCTAATTACTCTGGTGGCAGTGGAGATAGAATATGAGATACACAATGAAAAAAGAACTTACGTTTTGGGAAGAGATTTAAAAGAGTCTGTTATTAAATGGTAGCCAAAATGCTGTTTTTCTCATATACCTGGCACAGAACATACTCTTGAAAGCTATGTGTTGAATCAATAAAGTATGACATGGGAACAGCATATGAAAAGGTTTAGCTCAGATAAACTTGAAATCAGTCAATAATCTCACCTATTTAAGATTTTTTCCTTGAATAGACTTTTTTCCTTCCTCCCTTCCTTTTCCCCACCATTTTTCAGGAGAAAGAAACACTCTGGTCAAATAGGGGTTCTAAATCCCGTTAACCTCACTTTAACCCTGTTATTTCACCATTTAATGACAAGGCAAAACCATTAGCTCTTAAATCATGAACTTTAAACGCCAAAAACAGTGTTGAGCAATTTTTAAAACATGAATGTTATATAGAAAAAGAATGACTGACACTAAAGCCAAACAAACAAAACAGATAGTTCACTAGAAACTGGTAACATAGAATAGCCCCGATTTTGTACCTAACAGATCTTGGAAAGGGATTGACAGCCCAAGGAGAAACAAGAGCAGCACATCTAGATGAAGGCACATTTTCTCCCCAACTGCTGTCATTAAAGGAAAAACCATGAGCGTGAGTTCTCGTATGGGAGGGTAGCGACCTCCATGAAATCATGAGAACATTCCCGGAGTCTAAGTGCTGTCTGGCTTTGCTCCCACATCAACAGCCAAACAACTGCATAGCAACCTACATTTGCCCATTTCCTCACTCATTAACGTCTGTCCAGAGGAGACACCCCTGCCAGTCCCTGTCTGCTTTGTAAAGTATGTCAAACAGGAGTTGAGCGTGTAGGCCAGATTGGGGAGCGACACATGCTGGCATTTCCCAGCGCATGCGGCTCTCCACTCGGCTTTCTGGAGCACTGCCTTTTGGCGACAGAGCAGCTAGAGCTCCTCTCCCCTCCCCCATTTCCTCTCATAAAGATAACCGGTAACAACAATTGGCATGTGTGTGTGTGTGTGTGTGTGTGTGTGTGAGCTCCCAGTTGGCCAAGTACCCTTTACATCCAGTGATCTGTTTTATGAATAATAGGAAAGAGTTTCCAGCTTATTTTCTGCATTCTCAGGAGTACGCAGAGCTCACAGTAAATGCAGAGTAACAATCACTTCTAAAACAAAGAAAAAAGCACTCTAAATTCTGCTCTGCAAAGACCATTTGCCATCTGTTCCTTTCCGCCTGACAGGGCTGCTTATCAGGACTCCAGCAAGGACACCATCATCGCAATCTCGATCGGAGTACTTTTCCTCTGTGGCGGGGGGTGTTTCCTTGAACTTTCCCGTCTGCTTCTAAGCAAGAGGTATAAAATATTATCTATAAAATAAGACTAGCAAGTGACTCACAGTGAATAAAAAGAAATCAGGGTGCAGTTTGTCATCATCTTTAAGAGAAAAAAAAAGGAAGATGCTCCACAATTGGAGAAACAACTCACTTTTTCAAACCTCCTCAAGGAACGTCTTCAAATGATAGGCAGGAAATGGGTATGTGGGGGTTAAGTTAAGCTCAAGTAAACTCAAGTGGCAAGAGCATGATCCAGCCCCATCATGCATATTCATAAGAGGCAACCTGAGCTTCCGTGTGAAACCACAGTGTGACTGTGTTTCCTGCACACACTTTGCATCCCACACAGCCCGGACACGCTGCAGCACTGGAGAGGCCCAATGCCTTGCTTTATAACATGGCTCAGAGGCACCATGATTGTTCACTGACAACTTAACCTACACATTGACCAGATGTTTTCCACAGGCCTTATGACAGCTCAAGAAGTATCTGTCAGGATGGAGTTTGGAAGTCATCATTGTGCAAGTGTGAATCTCAAGGCTTTGGCTACTAAGAAGCAAACATGGAATATGGTTATTTGTTTTCAGTAAAGTGTTGGGCATTTATTACTACACTCTAATGGAGAAATAGGTCAGTCTAACCAACGTGGGAAGACGATAACACTCTATATACTGCTTCTCTTCTCAACAGATTTTCTACAACAAAATACCCATAGTTTCAGCAGCCAGAAAATATAAACCAAAGGCCTTGTTTCGGTGGGATTTGGGGTGGCATCACTAGTATAGTGGTGAACATAACTGCTTTTCAGCAGAATTTGGGGAGGCATGTACTGGGTTTTTCATTCATTCACTTAACAAATATTTATTAAGTGTCACTATGTGGCAAGAACTGCCCTGGGCACTTGGAAAAACCACAATGAACAAAACACAGAAGTCCCTGCATCATGAAGCCTATGATTGCTGAGTGTTTCAGACTGCCATGCTCCTCCAGAGCGAAAGAACACTTTATCATGTGCTTGTCATTAAAGGACCTGGCTCTTTTTCCTCAATTTCTTTCAAATGCCCTCGATGACTCTGTCAGTGAAGTTTGTACGTGTGGCCGTATGTGCTGTTTGAAAGAGAGAAGAGAGAGGGAAAGAAAGCAACACTGAAACACGAGTCAAAAAGTGATAGAAAGATTTACCTTTATGATTAGGAAAGCCACAAAGACATGAGTACTGGGAAACACAAAAGAACACTAGTGCAGATGGAAAAATATATTTGTTCTATTAGGAAGATGCAAAATATTATCAAGATGTCAACTCTTGGCTGGGTACAGTGGTTCACACCTGTAATCTTAGCATTTTGGGAGCCCGAGGCAGATGTATCATCTTATGTCAGGAGTTCGAGACCGGCCTGACCAACATGGTGAAACCCTATCTCTACTAAAAAAAAAAAAACAAAACAAAAAAATTAGCCGGGCATGGTGGTGCATGCCTGTAATCCCAGCTACTCGGGAGGCTGAGGCAAGAGAATGGCATGAACCCGGGAGGTGGAATTTGCAGTGAGCCGAGATCGCGCCACTGGCCACCGCACTCCAGCCTGGGCAACAGAGCGAGACTCTGCCTCAAAAAAAAAAAAAAAGATGTCAACTTTCCTGATTTAAGCTATAAATTTGATATATGATAAAAATTTCATAATGGTCTTATGAACTAGATAAGTTGATTCAAAGCACAAAGAAAAATCTGAAGGGAAAAAATCGAATGAGGGAGGAACTAGCTCTACCAGACGCTGAAATATGAAGTTTTGATAACTGAAAGTGTACACTAACTCATAAACAGAGGAAACAGTGGAACTGAATGAAACACCGGGAAATAATTCCAAATCCATTTGGGAATTAAATATCTGACCAACACGGCACATTGCCTACAGGTCTGTTGACCTCAGCAGCATTGTCAGCCATGCAGCGTGGTCCTTCACCTCCTTCTCATTAGGAGGCTTGGAGCTAACCAGAGGCTGTGGGCTCAGGAGTAAGAAAGAACACCAGGCTTAGATGGCTAGACCCTGGAGCACCAATCTTGCTCTACCACCTGTAGCTTGGTGACCTTGTGTTGAGCTTTGGTTTCACTGTTTACAATATAAGGATAATGAAATCTATCGCAAAGCATTATTGTGAAGATAAGTTTATATAATATATGAATCTACCTAACAAATATCAAGTTCTTAACAAAATAAACATTTTGTAATTGAATAGCTTAATGGGCATCTTAACTCCAGGATGACAGTTTCACAATTTGTCTGTCTGCAGACAGAAATTGCTTTTTAAAAATCTCAAATCCTTTTTTTTTTTTTTTTTTTTTTGGCCATTCAACATGTAAGTAAGATTTAGGAAAAAGAAAGAATTATTTTAAAGCTCAGATTTAGAGTCAATGATTTCCTTACAGAGGAAAGTCTGTATAAATAAGATCAAGTTGTTGAGTGGGTGGATGAAATCCAGCAAGAGAAGTTTCAGTTACATAGCACAGGAAAGGATCTTCTGACTTCAGTGTTTTAAAGGAAGATGTGGAGCTTTTTAAAGATGACACTGGACTAAGCATGAGCTGATGGAAACCTGACCTGTGTGTAGAGACCGCCCGAGGTTTGGGTGTGGTGCCAAAATGGAGACCCTACTCTTGCACAAAAGAAGCTTGAACAAATTATGGTGAGGGTAGAAGTACAAACAAAATTGCTGTAAATTTTTAATTTCCACCTTTGGTTATATTGTACAATTCAGTGCCTAAGGGATCAAAGGATGTTGAAGAGAGTTTTGGGAAATCACATATACTCTTGGAAAACTTCATGACAAAGGACAATCTTGGGCAGTGTTGGAAAGGGACAACGTGGATCACTTGGTGGAAAGTGGCAGGCAGAAGAGTGTGTGGATGCCTCAGAAGTGGATGTGGTTAAAGGAAGGAACAATAAAGGGTTTGATGGCTGTAATAAGGCATACAAGACAATGAGATGAGTAATAAGCTGACAGAATGCTTGCTGAATAATCCTGATTTAAATTTGTCAGGCAAGTGATGAAAAGAATGTTTGCTGCTGGCCAGGATGGTCTGACCAAGAAAGCTAGACGCAAAAGACCAATAAGGCTATTTCCATTGTCTAAATAACAATGCTTAGGTCCAAGCTGGTCTGAACCTGTGAGAACAGAGACAGTGCACAGCTTTGAAAATCCTGTAGGACAAGGAATCATGGAATTGGTGATTTTTCTGGACAAAATGATAGAGGAAAAGATTTAACAAGGTTAGGATCATAGAAAGCTGACGGGAGGACGGAGCCATTGTCAACAAAGAGAACTTCAGACCTGCTAAGCATTTGTAAGGAGGACAAGGAGAGAAAATAAACTTAGTTTTGGCTGCATTTGGCTGTAGATGACAACCAATGTAACCACCCAAACTCCATCAGAAACGGAATCAAGACTTTAAATCTAATAAATTCAGAATTCTTAGCAAAAGAATATTGTGCTGTTTCTTTTGTCATGGGGCTAAAATTTTTTCCCATTTATAACAGGCATAAAATATACTTATGAAAGTCATGCTTATCATTGACCTACATCTTCTGTAAGGAAAATGTATGTTACAGACACCAAGAAGATCTCACCTCCCACCCTCTCTGTGATAGAGAAAATAGCAGAGGAGCACATTTTTGACAATCTTGCTAACAAGGGAAAACATTTCATGCAGTATCATCAGCTCCACCATCTGTCTTTCTCCCAAGTCCACCAGCTGCTAAAATATATAATTTTCTTTAGGTCATCATTTTGGTCTTTTCTTGGTTACTGGTCATTGAAAAGGTGAGATGTTACTAGGTCATTGTGTGAGCTCCCAGATGGATGTCAGAGATGGGGCCATAGCTGACTGTGATATGAATATAGGATCTACATAGTCAGCACCTATGTCACAATGTCCCATAAGAAAATCAACATCATTATTTTATAATTCACACCTCACTTTTTATAAATGGATTAATTATTCACCCAATTCACCAGGTTTGACTTTGAATAATCATCAGGTTTCCCTTCCCCCCAGAACATGTCCTTAAAGAAACTGAAGAATTTTTGTGACAATGTATTATAGTTTTAAATATATTTAGCAGCAGAACTTTTGTTTTTCTAAGGAGAACCTCAAGTTATTAAACAGTCAATATTCATTAAGGTCTTTCTCATCTTATTTGAATTTTCAGGAATTGATGGAAATTATGTCATTCCTTGTGAACTTCTGAAAAGCCTGTGGAAATGAAGGCAAGTCCAAAAGAGATCCCAGCATCTTCTGAGCACCCACAGAAGAGTAGAGCTGCCCAATGTGACTACATATAAGAGCCAACGTTATATGCTATTTGATATGCTTTTAAAAACATTAACCACATCTTGTGTTACATAAAAGCAAAGGCTTTAGAGTCGGACAGGCCTGGGTCTGAATCTTGCTGTATGATCTTCAGCAGGTTACTTAGTCTCTCCAAGACTCAGTTGACACTTCTGTGAAATGGATATAATAATACACATCTTAAAATATTGTTATGAGGGGAAAACGATGTGATATGTGTAAAGAACTAGCACAGTGTCTAATGTAGAGTAAGTGCTCAAAAATGGTAGATAATAATTATACTATTGGAAATAATCATTGCCTCACCATATAGGGTGTAATCACCAGAGAGTGTCAGAAGGAACTGCAGAGTTAGTAATGACTAACTGCTAGTGTAGTTAATGAGCTAACAGTCAGTTCATACCAGATTACTGTGCCCCAGAACGGAATTTCTAACTCTTCTATCATAAATAGCATCAGCAAGTAAGACACTGAGGAGTCAGAATGCCACCTGGGTTTGTACTAGTCCATTCTCACACTACTATAAAGAACTGCCAGAGACTGGATAATCTACAAAGGAAAGAGGTTTAATTGACTCACAGTTCTGCCTAGCTCGGGAGACCTCAGGAAACTTACAATCATGGCAGAAGGTGAAGGGGAAGCAAAGACTTTCTTCACACGGTGGCAGGAGAGAGAACTAGCTAGAGCAGGGAAAACTGCCTTATGAAACCATCAAATCTCTTGAAAACTCACTCACTATCACGAGAACAGCATGGGGGAAACTGCCCCCGCCCCCCCATGATCCAATTACCTCCCACCAGGTCCCTCCCTCAACACGTGGGGATTACAATTCAAAATGAGATTGGGCGGGGACACACACAAACCATATGAGGATATAAGGCTCTTCCATGAATACTTTCAGCAGAGTGTCTATGATTTTAGTGAGTAGACCTTGACAGCTAAATGAAGCTTTCTTCCTTCTTTCAGGATCCTGGGATCTTCTATAGATACTCATTGCCTTAAGAACCTTCAGAGAAACAGATTCCACAACTTCCCTTAATAACCTATTTCTGTGCTTAGTAATTGTTCCTCTTAGTGAATCTTCTGAGCTAATCTGAATCCTCTGTGCTCTAATTTAAGACCAGTCATCTCACATTTAATTCAGATCTTACTGATACCTGTATCACTATTAAACCAAATTGCAACTAGAAACATTGACAAATACGTTATCACGGAGCTTTCAGCATGAGCATATGCTTTTGACAATCAACTGTGATGAGTTAACATGCCAGAGAGTGGCATTGTTCATGTAATCAGAGACATATTAGCAGTGTTCTCTTAAAGGCACAGCCCCAGTCATCTTTGACAATTGTCACACACTGACTTGTGTGACATGAATCAGAAATAAGGAGCATTTTAAAAGCCAGCAAAATGAAAGGAACAACATCTAAGTGTTTTCGGCAGAGTTTTCGGCTGCTCTGGCCAAGATGCATCCCAGGGATTTGTTTTCAAGGTGTTGGCTCATTCTCATTATTTATTTTATTTTGTTTTATTTTATTTTATTTTATTTTGAGACAGAGTCTCACTCTGTCACCCAGGCTGCAGTGCAGTGGTATGAGCTCAGCTCACTGCAACCTCTGCCTCCTGGGTTCAAGTGATTCTCCTGCCTTAGCCTCCAGAGTAGCTAGGATTACAGGTGCCTTCCACTACTCCCAGCTAATTTTTGTATTTTTAGTACAGATGGGGTTTCACCATATCAGCCAGGCTGGTCTCCAATTCCCGACCTCAGGTGATCCTCCCACCTCAGCCTCCGAAAGTGCTGGGATTGCAGGTATGAGTCACCACGCCTGGCCAAGCTCATTCTCTTTAAAAGGTACCACTTCCTGGTCTGGTTTTTGGAGTGGCTCAGCTTTTTAAGTCATGTCCAGAATTAATCAATAGCAAAAAAACCCAGCCGGGAGCTGTGGCTCATGCCTGTAATTCCAGCACTTTGGGAGGCCAAGGTAGGCGGATCACAAGGTCAGGAGATTGAGACCATCCTGGCTTACACGGTGAAGTCCCATCTCTACTAAAAATACAAAAAATTAGCCGGGTATGGTGACACATGCCTGTAGTCCCAGCTACTAGGGAGGCTGAGGCAGGAGAATCATTTGAACCTGGGAGATAGAGATTGCAGTGAACCAAGATCACGCCACTGCACTTCAGCCTGGGCAACAGAGCTGACTTGAAGAAAAACAAAAACAAAAAAAGCAAAAAAAACCACAATAAATCAGCCAGGCGTGGTGGGTCGCGCCTGTAATCCCATCAATCGGGGAGGCTGAGGCGGGCAGATCATGCGGGCAGGAGATTGAGACCATCCTGGCCAACATGGTGAAATCTTGTCTGTACTAAAAATACAAAAATTAGCTGGGTGCGATGGCGTGCAGCTGTAATTCCAGCTACTCGGGAGGCAGAGGCAGGAGAATCGCTTGATCCTGGGAGGCGGAGATTGCAGTGAGCCAAGATCACGCCACTGCCCTCCAGCCTGGTGACAGAATGGGACGCTGTCTAAAAAAAAAAAAAAAACAAGAAATCCCTTGAAGCCAACATCCAGGTGTCAGTGACGTTTCTTTCTTTATCATCGTGTGTCAGAGAAGTACCAGCCCAAATGCCACTGCGTTGTTCAGGAGATTTGAAAAGCAGTGCTAAAAAGGGACTCAAGTGGAGCCATCACGTGTGCCTGGCCATCTGCCCAGCAAAGCCAGGAGTGTCACCAAAGACCCTGCAGCCTTTCTGTGTAGACTAGGCTGGAGTGCCAGAAGTGTTTTTTGAACATAATCCCTTGGGTACTGTCCCCCACCAAAAAGAAAAAGTGGTAAAAAAAAAAAAAAAAAAAAAGTTTGGAAAACATAGAGTACAGAGGTGGATTGACCACAAACTGAGGAGGTGGAAGATTTATTCATATAGGTCCCATCCAAAGACTTACACCTAAGGTATATTCATGATTTGTGTTCTCGGAATCACATGTTCCCAGACCGCTCTGAAACCCGCTTTCCTCTTCTGTAGAACAGCGCTGAATATACCTTGCCTGCACCTAGTGTTCCTTATCTTAAAAGGGCCACCAATCCCAGCACTTTGGGAGGCAGAGGTGGGAGGATCGTTTGAGCCCAGGAATTTAAGACCAGCCTTGGCAACATGGCAAAACCTCATCTCATTTTTTCAAAAAAAGGGACAGGGCACCAAATTCAGCTTCGGGACACCCAACTCTGGATCCCACACCAGATTTTGGGAGTTTGTTTATTAATCTCATTATGTCCTAAAGTAAAGACTTCTGCCTAATTTCATTTAACCTAATGTTTCCTCTTGAGCGGTAGTAGGATAGCACTCTCTCTTTCCTAGTGAGAGCCTGTCACACAGAAGGAAGATGACAGGTGAGAGAGGTCACAGTAGCCCTCACATCACCCATCTTCTTCCAGCCTCCACACATCCGCATGCCCTTCCCCGAGCCCCTGCCTCTCTAGATTTCTCTTCTTAAGGACATTTCATCTGGCAGGTGAGCAGGACTCAAAGTTCCCGTTTCAGTTCCCCAGACATCCTTTGGAAGTGGGTGTCCTTTCCAGAGCTTTTATGTCACCTCCTTGTCACTCTCAATTAGAATCTGCTGGGCATTGCCTGAGCTCCCAGGCAGAACTGGGTCTTGTAGGACATAGAGAGAAATGGAAAAGGAAACTAGGAAGAAGAGCAGAGGCAGGTAAGCGACCTTGTATTTATGCCAAGGGAACACAAAATGGGTGTGAGTATAACACAGAACCAGGCATTCATACATTTTTGTATGGGAGTGAATTGACATTTTTTTCTTAGCGTTCAAGTTTTAGGAGAAGAAAGGAGACCTTAAGCTTCTTGTGAAGAAAGGACTGCCTTCTTCTACCCACCAGGCCTGTTCTGGATTCCTGAAAGAGAAGAAAGGTTGCAGGGTTGGGCCTGGTCAGTACTTGGATGGGAGAGAGAAGAAAGGCTTGTTCTTGGGCTTCCCACCTCCCACCAAATGTATCCTACGTACCCCACCTCTACAGAGTGACTGTCTGAACCTCAGAGTAGGGACTTGGTGAGAGGGGGGCGTATAGAAGCCTGTGGCATAAATGGCAAGTACAGTTTCTCTGCATGATCAACATGGGTCAGTCTCCTCCAAACATGCTTTGGGAGTCCCTGTTGCGGTGAAAACAGCCCTGCATGGAGTTCAGAGGGCATCTGGAGTCACAGTCCTGTCACTTACTCATCCAAAACATGTGATGGCTGTGCCATGATATTTTCTATTTCACATACTTTGGTTTCCTTTTTTCTTACTGATCCTGGCCATTTCCTGGACTCCTCTGAGACCCAGTTTCTCCCTGTTCATAACAGGATTGTGACACCTGTTCATTCACCGTGCTCAATTGTTGTTGCAGCTGAGTTCGTGATCAGTTGAGAGTCGGGGTCAAGGACGTGGGGTGTTCAGCAGGCATTAAACATGAACCTCCCCCGGGCTGTGCATTGTCAGTCCACCTCCCCGCCCATCGCTCAGACCAGGTCTTGTCACATTTGCTTCCTTCAGCTCTGATTTCACAGCTCAGGGCAGCTGGAGGTCACACGGCCCCTAGGCACCAGCAAGCCTCTGATGTCCAGCGTGGTTCACGTGTGCTTTTGCCACAAGCGCCTGCAGCAGCATGAGACAGCTGGAGGTTTGGCTCAGTGGATGGAAGAAGGAACACGAAAGCAGGGTTGTTTTGGTTTGGGGTTTAGATTTTCTGCCCTTTGTTCTTTCACTCAAGAAAGCATTTGAGTCTGGGTTTATCTTCCTGGCTGATTTCTTGTCAGAGTCTACTATTTTTGTTCTTGTCTCACATAACTGTTCTTAATTTCATTTCACTTTAATTTTTTCCTTTTGAACTCTCATCTCTTCCTCTTCTGATCTGATCTCCTTGCTCCACGTTCCCATCCTTTCCTCCTTTTCGGTCCCCTCAAGTCCTTTTGAAAGCTTCTGCACAGATAAGCAGATTCATCTTTCTCAATACAGATTAGGGGCAGCTCCTCTGAGCGGGGGCTCCTCCATGCAAACCTCTGCAGTTGCCCTGAGGGCCCCTCCAACTCAGACTGTCTCACTGCAAAAATGCATCTTACACCATAAGCCAGTGCACACAGGTGTAGGTAGAACTGCAACAATGTTTAGCCTCAAAACATGTGATGGCTGCACCATATTTTCTATTCTGTATACTTTGATTTCTTTTATCTTTATTTTTTTCCTCTTCCTCCCTTCCTTTCCTCCTTCCTTCCTTTTTCCCTCCTCTTTCTCTTTCTTTTCCTCCTCCTCTTCCTCTTTCTTCTTCTTCCTCTCTCTCTCTCTTCCCCCCACCCACCCCCCTCTCTCTCTCCCTCATCCACTAAACTCATCTCAGGACTCATCACCATCATTAATGGATTGTGACTTGTACTTCAAAAACCACTAACTTAGGAGCACTGTCCACTTGCCCTGGAGAAAAGGCCCTTTCCTTTGTTGTCTGAAACACACATTAACTGTATATAATGAGAATCCACTCCCCACCAAACAGATGAAATTTAAATACTCCTGGGGTGAACTGAGAGATAAGGACAAAATGACAACAGGTCTCTACATTGTGGAGTCATCCTGGGGCTCAGGAAATTGCAGTGATTGCTCTGATGCTTTGAGCTTCCCCGCTTCCTCTCATTATCATGCCCCAGTATTTTCTAGCTACCTACCTCTTCTCCCCCAGTCGCTGCAAAAAAAATTCTAAGGAAGGAACTTCTGGTAAGCAGAATAATGGCCCCCAAAGCTGTCTATGCCATAGTCCCCAAAACCTGTTAATATGTTTGAGATGTTAATGGCAAGAAAAAATTAAGGCTGAAGATAGAATTAGTGTTGCTAATCAGCTGATGGTGTAATGGCAAGAATATCCTGGATTGTCTAGTTAGGACCAATGTAATCATAAGGGTCCTTATAAGTGAAGGAGGGAGGCAGAAGAGTCAAGGTTAGAGTGATGTGATATGAAACTCCACCAGTCATTGTTGGATTTGAAGATGGAAGGGGCCACAAACCAAGGAATGTGGGCAGCCTTTAGGACCTGGAAAAAGTGAGAAAATGGATTCTCCCCTATGGCCTCCAGAATGGACAGCAAGACTGCCATTACCTTGACTTTGGCCCAGTGAGACTCATGTCAGACTCCTGACCTCCATAAATGCAATACATTTGCATTTTTTGTTTTGTTTTTGAGGGAGTCTCGCCCTGTCACCCAGGCTGGTGTGCAGTGATGTGATCTTGGCTCACTGCAACCTCTGCTCCCGGGTTCAAGTGATTCTCGTGCCTTAGCCTCCTGAGGAGCTGGGACTGACTACAGGTGCATGCCACCACGCCTGGCTAATTTTTGTATTTTTAGTAGAGATGGGGTTTCACCATGTTGGCCAGGCTGGCCTCGAGCTACTGAC
>NW_012110920.1:2169738-2174321 GCF_000951035.1 Colobus angolensis palliatus | reverse complement strand
AATGATGGGTGCTGTGGTGAGCCCCACCCAGGCAGACCTGAGAAAGTTCATTCTCCTTTAACCTCATCACGGTCAGATCCTATTCAATGGCAATCAGAACTGCCATTGCCTCAACAACTGGTCTTGAGAAAACAACTTCAGCTCCCTGGACTTCGTTTCCCCCTCAATAAAATGCCATCACTACCCAGTTCAGAGGCTCTGACAACAGCACCCACAGCAGGTACTTCCCCAAAGCTCCTGAGGGAGCTCTTTCTTTGTAGGTGTTTTAGGTTCTCTGTCTCTCTGTGGTGAAGCCCAAGGTTTTGTGCACCCTCCCCTCTGGACTTGAAGTGGATGCCATATAAAATTACATCATATTTCATAAACAGAGCACTGTTTTGATTTGGGGTCTCCTCACTAGGGTCAACGGCTTCTCTCTACTCAGGCTTCTCTCTGGGAGGCCAAGTAGAAGCCCACAGCGCTTGTTGATTACACCAAAGAAATATTAGAGATGGGTGTTTAGCCAAGATTTTTCCTTCCAGACCAGAACACGAGGTGCTTCCACCTCAAAATAGCCTTTGTGTTGTGGGTTTATAAATTCTAACATGCATGGTGGTCTTTAGGGTGCTAGATTCTTTACTACTAACAGTCTTGTTATATTTGAGAAGCTGCTTGTAATACAAATAACCCTGAAGCTCAGTGTCTCTAGAATGGATGACTGTATTTTATTGTGAGTCATGGTTGACTAGTTGATGAGCCCATGGTCCTCACCACCCTAAGCCATGCCCTATGCAACCTTGAGCCAATCTCGACTTTATGCAGTAGGAGCATAAACTTTAGCCCCACATTCTAGCAGTCAGGCTCAGTCAGCCTAGCCAGACTACCTCTGTGGAAAGATCTAATAACCAGCATTCTGAGTGCTAAGAATGTTGCCTTCGAACCTGCCAAATTTCCCAGTCTCTTGAGGCTCAGGGCCTTGCCTTGCTCTTGCTAATCTCCCCTCTGGGGATGACCAGCCTAATCACAAACTACTAACAACCTTCCCCAATACCTTCTGTTGGCCTAAGTCCTTGTTGGATCACGGAATATCAACACCCACCAGAATTCCGTACCGGGACACCCTGCAACCTTGCGATGAACCACACAGTGCTCCGTGCTAACTTGTGGGTTAGCCCTACCTTGCTACCTGTTCTACAGATTGCATTTTCTCTTGGAATTTATTCCCTGATGCCCATTTCCCCAGCTCTTCCAAGGCTGCCCATCCCACTGTAGTTATGCCCGGCCATCTCCCAAGATATGTCAACAACTGATAGATCAACACTTTAGGAGCCAGAACATCTTATTAGAGTGAAATGTTAATTAGGATAGGAACTCTTGGAATGTAGCAGCAAGCAGAGCCATCAAGTTTTGGGCAGTGGAGACTGTGTAAGCATCACATTAGGGAATTATTCTCTGAGCAAAACATAAAATGAAATGCCTCAAACCAAAGAGAAAAGAAATGGTTGTTGATTTTACAAAGCCTGGAAATTTTTAAATTTATTTCTGCTGTTGTTTTCGTTTGTCTTTATATATTTTTAAATTATTTTGACTGTGACAAAATAAACATAAAATTTACCATCTTAATCATTTTTAAGGGCACAATTCAGTGGCGCCAAGTCCATATATTCACAGTGTTGTGCCACATCACCACCATCCATCTCTAGGACTCTTTTGATCTTGGAAAACTGAAACTCTGTGTCTATTAAAGAACAAATCCTTATTTCTCCTCTTCCCCCAGCCCCTGGCAACCACAGTTCTACTTTGTGTCTCTCTGAATCTGACTACTCTAGATACCTCATGTAAATGGAATCATATAGTATTCGTCCTTTTATGATTGGTTTATTTCACTTAATGTCCTTAAGGTTTATCTACATTGTAGCAGGTCAAAATTTTCTTCCTTTTTAAGGCTGAATAATTTTTTATATTTCTATATCTTTATATAGAGATATATAGAGAAAAATTATTCAGCCATATGTATGTATATGTGTGTGTATATATATCTCTCAAATTTTGTTTATCCATTCCTCTATATATGAACATTTGAGTTGCTTCTACTTTTTGGATATTGTGACTAATGCTGCTATGTCCACACACATGCAAATATCTGTTCTAATCCTGACTTTCAGTTCTTTTGAGTATGTACCAGAAGTGGGATTGCTAAGTAATATGGTAGTTCTATGTTTAGCTTTTTGAGGAACTGCCATGCCATTTTCCATAGCAGTGGCACCAGTGGTGCACAAGGGTTCCAATTTCTCCACATCCTCTTCAACACTTTGTTATTTTCTGGGTTTAATTTTTTAATAGTAGCCATCCTAATGGGTGTGAGGTAGTATCTTTTTGGTTTTTTCATAAATCTTCTGTAAGTTTCCATCCTCTGAAAATATCTGCCAGGGAAGATCTTGTCATTCCCCCTTCCCATAGATGAGTCATTGTTCAAGTTAAAGGATGTCACCTCTTTGTCCTCACTAATTTGTAGCTTGATAATATTT
This sequence comes from Colobus angolensis palliatus, assembly GCF_000951035.1. NCBI lineage: Eukaryota > Metazoa > Chordata > Mammalia > Primates > Cercopithecidae > Colobus > Colobus angolensis. Next base: position 2,171,814 of record NW_012110920.1, on the reverse strand, counting down.
TTAACAATAAAATTTTCCATCTATCGATATCTAGAGTTTAGTAAAGGCCTTATCAACCACTAAAATTAACTAAAGGTGTTAATATGAGTATTTGATGTTATTTATTTTCATGATTTTATTTATATGAAAGTAGAAACAAATTTGTTGTTTTGCCTTCCTTCAGAATCCCAGAAAATTTATTTTCAAATGTGATGACATATTCCATAGGGATGCAAAAATCAAACAGAAATTTTAAGGTTTCTGAGGGCTTTTAAGGAAATAACTAAGTCCTTAGAAATGCGAGAGAGATCATAATTATTAACAATAATCATTACATTATTCCACTAGCAAAGGATTTCAATAATGATATATTAAAAAATTACTAGTGAAACATATCTAAATCATTGTATATAATCTAATAAGAACATAGTGATTAAAAGTATTTCATGTAATTTATTTCAACTATTAATTTAAAACATCGATGTTAATTCCATGTTATGCAAACAATTTATTTTTTTAAACCATGTCATTGTGGTTTGTAAAAAAGGCCTTAAATTACATAGGAGTAAAATAAATTATTTTTGTTGTTGTTGTTGTTGTTGAGACGGAGTCTGGCTCTGTCGCCCAGGCTGGAGTGCGGTGGCCGGATCTCAGCTCACTGCAAGCTCCGCCTCCTAGGTTCACGCCATTCTCCTGCCTCAGCCTCCGAGTAGCTGGGACTACAGGCGCCCGCCACCTCGCCCAGCTAATTTTTTGTATTTTTAGTAGAAACGGGGTTTCACCGTGTTAGCCAGGATGGTCTCGATCTCCTGACCTTGTGATCTGCCCGCCTCGGCCTCCCAAAGTGCTGGGATTACAGGCATGAGCCACCGTGCCTGGCTTTATTTTATATATATATATATATTTAAGAGATTGGGTCTTGCTCTGTCACCCAGGCTGGCGTGCAATGGCACAGTCATGGCCACTCGAACTTCTGGGCTCAAGGGATCCTCCCACTTCAGCCTCCCAAGTGGTTGGAACTACGGGCAAGCACCATTATGCTCAGCTACTTAAAAGAAATGGTTTTACAGAGACAGGGTCTCATTCTGTTGAATAGGTTGGTCTCAAACGCCTGGCCTCAAGGGATTTTCCCATCCCCCAGCAAATATGTTATATTCATTAGTGACTTTACCATTCTTTTATTTCTGATGCCTTTCCGGTTTCATGTGAAACAAACTCTCTTCCTTAGGCTTAGAATATTTTTCCTTCTATAATTATTTAAATTCTACTCATCTTTCAAGGCCTTGCTCAGGTCTTCCTCCACTAGAAGGTAATCTTCAGGAGGGCAGGGATTCTTGGTGGTTTTGTTTAAGGCTCTATGATCACTACTTAGACGAGTACCCAGCACTAGGAGGTGCTCAATATATGTACATTGAATATAAGAATGAATGAATGAGTGAATAAATGAATGAATATCCCAGCTCTTATGGCTTATTACCTCCTCTAAACTTCTACAGTATGTGGAATATATAATTATTTTGACTCTTAACATGTACATTTTGTGGCAGACATTTGTGTTGTCCCAGCTTACGGTAGAATCACACTTTCCCCCTCTTTTGACGTTAGGCGTGGTTATGCACTTGCTTTAGATAATGACAACTGAGGAGAATCAACAAGTGTAACATCTAGGAAGAAGCTGTAAGAACAACTGGGTGACTCATGACCTTCCTTTTCTCCTCCTTCGACGATTGTAGAAGCTAGTGTCAGTAGGATGCCCCCACTAAGCTTGGCTTCCTGAGTGACTACAATGCCTAAAACCCCCATGCCAACCTGAGATGGTCATGCAGTAAGAGTGCAAAAAAACCTTTCTATTATAATCCTCTGAAATGTAGTGATTATTTATTTCTGGAGCATAACCTGGCTGTTCCTGACTAGTACACACTTTTAACCTGTATTTATCTGTTAATTTGTGTCTCCAACTGGATCCTAAGTCATTTGGAAAAAGTAACTATATCTTATAGTCTTTTGGTTTTCCTTTTTCCAGTCCAGTGCCTTAAACCTTGTAGATTCTGTATAAATGTTTACTGACCATCGCCACCACCAATGGTAGTGATGATG
>NW_012110920.1:2121959-2169193 GCF_000951035.1 Colobus angolensis palliatus | reverse complement strand
TGCCACCACGCCCGGCTAATTTTTTGTATTTTTAGTAGAGACGAGGTTTCACCATCTTGGCCAGGCTGGCCTTGAACTCCTGACCTCCTGATCCACCCCCCACCTCAGCCTCCCGAAGTACTGGGATTATAGACATGAGTCACTGCGCCCGGCCAGGATTTTCTATATCAAGTCATTTGTATGTCTTTGGACAAAGATTTTAATAATATTCGCCATATTTTTCTATAAGAACAACTGGGCTAAATCTAATTTACAATTGAAAGGCATGACAATTTTTCTGGGGCTACTTCCTCAAGATTACTTAATCCTAGCAATTTACAGGATACCTAAAGACGGCACCACCTAAGAGTGAAGGAGAAGCAAGGTCAATCCTTGTGTTTGCTCTTCCCCAGTGTGAGCTGTCACCACCCCTCCTGGCCTCTGGTTCACTTCACAGTCATTGATACTTTTCACCCTCTGCTCTTTCTCTACCGCTGCTCTATTTTCACTCTTTCTCACAGTCCCAGGCCTGATATTTCTCCTTCCTTCTGACCTTGAGGAACCTCTCATCCTTTCTCGAATTACAATGCATATCTCAACATTGATTCCATATCCTTGTTCTCACTTTCCTTTTCCCTGAGTGCTTTTGAGAGAAGATAATTGAGGTATGCCACTCAGAGATCACTATCTTCTGCTGACACCAAACACGTCTTCAAAAGGATCAATGGGCAAAGTAATTGTTCAGAATAAAGACCAGAAGACGTGGCAAAGATCACATAGAGGAGAGACTGAAGGCTGAGTTCATTTTGTAGAATCCGATTGGTGAAGGTTGAGATGAAAGTAATTACCATCATGCAAAGAGGTGTTCTTCCGAAGCTCATGAGTGAAGAAAGTTCAAGTCCCACTTCCTACCCAACCTCCAGATCTCTGCACGTGCCAATCCCCTTTCCTTTTATATTCATCACCCTTAATTCTCTCTCTCTCTTGTTCACAATGCATAAGCACATTCAAGCATCTCTACTTTAGAAATACACTTTAGAAAAATACATTTTTCAGCACCTCCACCATTCCCACCCTAGTCCAAGTAGCCATAATATCTGACTTGAACTATGCGATAACCTCTACACTAGTCTCTTTGCTTCTCCACCTTTGTCTCCTTGTTCTATTCTCAACACAACAGCCAGAATGTCTTTTAAAAACAGAAGTCACATAATGTCACTCCTTTGCTCAAACAGAGCATTCACAGCTCCCAAGAAGGAAATCTCGAGCCCATTTAATGGAGGTTCCAAGGCTTTCCATTCTCTGTCCTCTGATGCTTTTCTGATCTCATCTCCTACTACTCCATTCCAGCCTCACTGACCTCCTTGCTGCTTCTTGAGTATTTCATGTAAGCTCCTATTTTAAGCCTTTGCGGGCACTATTTCCTCTGCTTAGAAAGGTGCTTCGCTAGATACCCACACAAATTATTGTCCAAATTAGCTAAGTGACTGTCACAAAATACAGTGATTTAATTCAAGACCAGAATTTTATTTCTCTCTCATGTAAAGGTGGAGATGGCAGGTCAGCTGCGCCATCCTCAGTATGTGGTATCCTAGATTGATCCAGTTATCACCATATCCCAGTTAGCAGGAAAAAGACATGTGCCTTTAAGGAGATGGCCTAAAAGTTACCACATCATTTTTGCTCACATTCAGATTGGTTCAAACTTAGTCTGCAGCACATGTAGCTGCAAGGAGAGCTGGGAAATGTAGTCAGGAGCTTTCATTCATTTGCTCAGTACAAACTCTGAAGGCTCTATCAATAAAAACAATAAGAGGAAAAAGGATGCTGGAGGGTAGTGCCAGTCTCTGCCGTAGCCCTTCCCTAATTCAGGATGCTGCTCAGATAATATTCTTTTCAGAAAAACCTCCCCTTTTTGCCTTTCTGAAAATATCCTTTCACTGTAACTCTCTATCCCTTTACTCTGGTTTTTATTTGTTCCTGGTAATTGATAAAGCATAGCTTTTTTTGTGTATTCACCGCTTCCCCTCACAAGAATGTAGACACCAGACACCTTGAAGGCAGGGATTTCACTTCATTCACTGCTGTATCCCCAAGTGTCTGCAGCAGCGCTTGATACAGTAGGCATTTAAAGATATTTGTTGAATGGGCCGAGCATGGTGGCTCACGCCTGTAGTCCCAGCACATTGGGAAGCCAAGGCGGGCAGATCATTTGCGGTCAGGAGTTCAAGACCAGCCTGGCCAACATGGTGAAACCCTGTTTCTACTAAAAATACCAAAAAAAAAAAAAAAAAATTAACTGGGCATGTTAGCAGGTGCCTGTAGTCCCAGCTACTCAGTAGACTGAGGCAGGAGAATCGCTTGAACCTGGGAGACGGAGGCTGTAGTGAGCCAAGATCATGCCACTGCACTCCGGCCTGAGCAACACGTGAGACTCTGTCTTAAAAATAAATAAAATAAATATATTTGTTGAATGAATAAGTAAATATGTGCTGGATCACATTTGGGGTTCAATAAGTATGAAATGGAGCACGAAGGAGACAGGATTTTAATTTATTCTCAAAAGCTGGAGGAATACCAGTTAAAGATTTCTGTCTCTAATACATTTCTTTTCATTGGATATAATTAATGGGCCCTTTACTTTTTACAAATATGCAGCAAAAATGCACACATTGTTTTGAGAAAAATAGAAAATCATCATTGAACTAAGGCTATTGCAACTTGACTTATTAAAAGTTCTGCACAGTAATAAAAACTAAGTGTACATTTCATGAGATTTTGCTCTCATCAAGTTAAAGAGGGATGTTAAGAAACATTGGGCTTAAATTGGACTGTCCTTGAAGATTCTGTTGTTTCCTGAAGTTATTTGCATGTCTTGGTTCCAAATATGTCCCACAGGAGGTATACGACCTGGGCCATGGCAGGAGGGAGCAGTGCCTGCCATGCTGTCACCCTAAGCTTCACCTAAAGCTGAGGAAGGCCATGCGGGGTGGGCCAGGCCTGGACCAGGGCTTTCCAGATTTCACAACAGTGTCCCCAACAAGATGATATTTAAGTCTGGGAAACACATAACCAACCATTTGAGTGCCTTGTCTGGGCCATGAGGGAAGCCTATCCAAGGACGCGGGTTAAGCCTACTCAAGAGAAATGTCCACAAACCTCGTGTGAGAACTTCTCGTCCTGAGACTGGACTCCAAGGGAGTCCATACCTGGCCATAGTTTTTGGTGGGGGTTGATCTGGCCTCACCATATGGAAGGCTGATGGAAGTTTCCTTTCGAATTCCTTTGCTCTGAGACTGGATCTGGGTGCATGACTCCAGGAGCTCCCTTCCAGCAGCAGTGCCTGCTCCTCCTTATGCTGGAGGTCTGTTTGTCCCACCACAGCCTGGTCATGGCTGAGTTGTGAGGACTAAAGGGAGTAACCAGAGTTCTTGCTCAGAGCAACAGGTACAGGGGTACAGGCAGCCTGACAAGCCAGATGCAGGATGGACCAGAGGATTTGTGGAGCTCCAGAAAGCCAGGGTTCTATAGATACACCTTCCCCCAGGATGCCCAGAAACCACCTGAGAGGTGAGACCAGTAGGAAAATTGGCTTCCTGTGGCCTATGAAATCTAAGGATCTGTCAATCACATCTAATTGGGAATACTGAGAGGAGTTGTAACTCTTGTTTATGACATCCCAACATTTTCCTAATTATCTTAAGCAGCATCACAGCTTTCTTTTTTTTTTTTTTTTTTGAGATGGAGCCTCGCTCTGTTGCCTGCGCTGGAGTGCAGTGGCCGGATCTCAGCTCACTGCAAGCTCCGCCTCCTGGGTTTATGCCATTCTCCTGCCTCAGCCTCCCGAGTAGCTAGGACTACGGGTGCCCGCCACCTCGCCCGGCTAGTTTTTTGTATTTTTTAGTAGAGACTAAAGGGGTTTCACCGTGTTAGCCAGGATGGTCTCGATCTCCTACTTCGTGATCCGCCCATCTCGGCCTCCCAAAGTGCTGGGATTACAGGCTTGAGCCACCGCGCCCAGCCACAGCTTTCTTAAATGTTTCTCAGAAAAAAAGATTCCAAAAGCTAACGTCATACTGTACCTATTAGGAGAAAGGAGACTGATAAACTAGAGCATATAGCTTGCTTCTTCAGACACAAATTAGTCTTCCTTGGATACGACTTTCATTTTTTCACCTTTCTGTGCCAAAACAGTCAATGGCACCCTGCTACCTGTAATATCTGGCTGATATTCCACTGCTTGATTTTTCCTTTGCAAAGAAACCTTTCCTAAACATTGAACTTATTTCTGCTTTCTCCCATCATAAGCTGTCCACCCAAGGGTCTGCCAGGCTCCCCATTCATCCTAGCCCCTGCTTTTGCTCATTCATTCACTTCACTTAGAACTGCATGCTGAACAATTTATTCCCAATTTAGCCACTGTCTTGAATTGTGCTAACCGTTTTACATCTGCAGTCATGTGCCACATAACATCCCAGTCAGTGATGGAGCATAGGTATGATAATGGTCCCATAACATTATAATACCGTATTTTTACTGTACATTTTCTATATTCAGATATATAAATACTTACCATTGTGTTACAGTTGCCTACGGTATTTAGTATAGCACATCATGTGTAGGTTTGTGGCCTAGGCACGATGGGCTATACTATACGGCTTACATGTATGGTAGGCTATACCACCTAGATTCATCTAAGTATATATTCTATGATCTTAGTATAATCACAAAACTGCCCAATGACACATTTCCCAGAATGCACCCCCATCATTAAGAGATGTGTGACTGTTCTGTTTTGATTCTTCAACTAGACGACAAGCCCCTCTAGGAGATAATTTCTTTTATGTTTCTCTCTGCACCTAGCACCATTCCAGGCACCTCATTGGACTCAATTAACACATTTTTATTAAACGCTTGAAGAAAAGGCTGGGAATTACTGACCTATAGATAATTTTTATAATAAAGTATCCTTCTTCCCAATTACATGAAGAGTCTGTGTTAGTCTGCCAATGCTACTGTAACAAATTCTCACAAACTTGGTGGCTTAAAAGCAACAGAAATGTATTCTCTCATAGTTCTAGAGGCAGAAATCTGAAATCAGTTTCAAAGGGCTGAAACAAAGCTGTCAAGAGCCTCACTCCCTCTGGAGACTCTAGAGGAGAATTCATGCCTTGCCTCTCCCAGTTTCTAGCTGCTGTCAGCATCCCCTGGTTTGTGGCTGCATCTCGCTGATCTCTGCTTTGGTGGTCATGTTGTCTTCTCCTTGTCAGTGTGTCAAATCTCCCTCTACCTCTATATTATAAGGACACTTGTGATTAAATTTAGGGCCCTCCTGGATAATCCAAGATAATCTCCCTATCTCAAAATCCTTTATTTAATCACATCTGCCAAGACCTTTTTGCCTCCAGGTAAGGTAACATTTACAGGTTCCAGAGATTAGAACCTGATATCTTATTCAGTCTACTACAAGTTATAGTTTAAATAACAGCCTTAATATTTGATCAAATAAACATAATACCAATAGAAAAAGACAATGTAGAACTAGAAATAAAGAAAGGCAGTTCTTGGCTGGGTGCGGAGGCTCATGCCTGTAATCCTAGCACTTTGGGAGACCAAGGCAGGCGGATCACTTGAGGTCAGTAGTTCAAAACTAGCCTGGCCAACATGGTGAAACTCCATCTCTACTAAAAAATACAACAAATTTGCCGGGTATGGTGGTGCAGGCTTGTAATCCCAGTTACTCAGGAGGCTGAGGCAGGAGAATCGCTTGAAACCGGGAGATGGAGGTTGAAGTGAGCCAAGATCATGCCACTGCACTCCAGCCTGGGAGATGAAGTGAGATTCTGTCTAACATAAAAGAGAAAGAAAAGAAAAAAGAAAAAAAGAAAAAAAAACAAAAAGGAAATGCAGTTCTCAATGAAGTGATGACCAGTCTACACACACACACCAACATATATACATGTGTATGTTCATGCACACACAAATTTGTGTATCAGCAAAAGTAGTCCCTACTGCATAGACCTGTTGCATAGTTTTACTATGGACCAAGGTCTTATTTGTTAAAAAAAAAGCAAAACAGAATTAAAAGGCGTATCTCTGGGCATTCAATTGAGACTACCAAAATGACAAAAAGAAAGGCTAGATTCTATAGGAAGGGAGATTTGTTTATAACTAAAGTATTTCAAACTTTACCAAAAAAAGTAATAACTTTTGAAGTTAATATGGGTTCAAGAATTATTTGGACAAGTAGCCTGAGTGATAAGACATAGTTTAATTTGCAAATGTTTCTATCAAATTATGATCTTACTCCACTACTTCCTTCTAAATCACAGGAGGAATTAAGGAACAATGTGAGATCTAATTACAATGCCCAATATTTGCATAACAATTTACTGTTTACAAAACTTTTTTTTTTTTTTTTGGGAAAGGGTTTCTCTCTTGTTGCCCAGGCTGGAATGCAGTGGCATCATCTCGGCTCACTTCTACCTCTGTCACCCAGGTTCAAGCAATTCTCCTGCCTCAGCCTCCTGAGTGGCTGGGATTACAGGCACCTGGCACTGCGCCCAGCTAATTTTTGTATTTTTAGTAGAGACAGAGTTTCACCATCTTGGCCAGGCTGGTCTTGAACTCCTGACCTCATGATCCACCCACCTGGGCCTCCCAAAGTGCTGGAATTACAGGCATAAGCCACCACACCCAGTGGTTTACAAAGTTCTTGACATACCTGTTCTCATTTGATTCTCACCACAATTTGGTGAAATAGGCAGAGTGGATATTCTTACTTCCATTTTGCAGATGAACAAACTGATTTAGAGAGAGTCAATGGCTTTCTCAAGAAAACCTGGTTAATAATTGGCAGGTGTTAACAACTCAGGCTTCCGACTTCTCAATTCAGTACACTCTCAAGATAAGAACAACAGTAATGCATTTAATTGTTAATTGAGAAATTAGTAAATTGACATCTAAGAGAGACAGTTCTGGTTAATGAGCTGCTTGTCCTGCTGGAGCCCTGGCAGCCACTGACTCTACCAATCTGGCTCCATGTTTGTCTGGGTCTACCTCTGAACTGGCGCTAAACTTAATCCAGATCTGAGGATATTCCTGACATATAAAAATACTGGCAGCAAGGTCAACAATCTGGTTCTTATTTTGGTTCTGTAGCTTGGTTTAATGAGCAAATCTTGGAACCTAACTTTCAATTAATCAAATGGTATTATTGATCCCAAAATATGTGTAAGACATTGTATCAGAAAAGGATTCATCATCCACTCACCCATCTATCTGTCCATCCATCCATCCATCCATTTATCCTGTTATTATTAACTGATTATCTACTACAGTCAGGCACTACAATCAAAGATGAACGAAATGCAGTTGCTATTACTAAGTCTCTCACCGTTCAACGAGGGGGAGACACATATTAACAGATCAGTAAAACTAAGATAAATTACATCCAACACTAGAGTTATATTCAGAGTATTCCTGAGGTTGGGAAAGCATTCCTGGAAGTATATCTAAAATGTACCCTTTAAGAACAAGTGAAGTTAGCAGAGGGAGGAAGAGTAAGTGGTGGGGAGGAGGGTGGAGCAAAAGACACAGAAACAAAGGCTCAGAGCCAAGAGACAGCATGGTGTGCATTAGCTGTGCATCTGGGTCAAGATACCTAAAACCTAGAAGCCTATCTTTCATTCTAGTTCCACTGCAGGCTCCCCAGTGAGTGCCACAGTCTCAGGAAGTACACTGGGCAAGGCCATTTTATTAGTGGCAGGATCTACTACAGCAGTGCTTTAGGCTGATGAGCTGTGTGGAACCATGCATGCGAGTTTGCAGCCCTGCTTTAAGTGGAGGCAAGGAAAGGGAGAATCTGGTTTCTCATATTACAGGGTGGAACCTGAGCCCAGATTGGACTATGAGCCTCAGGGTGAGTGAGTGATTCAAGAGCATCAACAAAAATCCAAAGGAAGAATCCATGGCTAAGGGAAGGATCCAGAAAAATGCTTCAGGAAGGCACAATAATTTTTAATGTGCAACCTTTCACCCTCTAACTCAGCACTCCAGTTGCTTGTCCTGGACCCTTCTCCGCGTTCCTTTCCTCTCCCTGGTGAGATGAGGCTGTGGATGGAGGGGAGTATGACCCCTAGTGGCTGGAGTGCAACTCTAATGGATATGGGGAGGTCTGGGCTTCGGGGGACAGGACCTGACTGTATTTACAGAGCAGGGGGCTGGGCTTTGGGGGACAGGACCTGACTGTATTTGCAGAACCTAGGATGGGAAGCACGTGTGGTAAGCAGTGAGCCTGGAGCAGCGGGAGGGAGTGGTGAGATCGGGGCCTTCGATACCATTTTAAGTAGTCTAGAGCAGTGCTTCCCCCAAAGAAACAGAATGCAAGCCACACATGTGCTTTACAATTTTGCAATAGAGATATTTAAAAAAAAAACAGCAAATTGGGCCAGTCGCGGTGGCTCACGCCTGTAATCCTGGCACTTTGGGAGGCCGAGGTGGACGGATCACAAGGTCAGGAGATCAAGACCATCCTGGCTAACATGGTGAAACCCCGTATCTACTAAAAATACGAAAAATTAGCCGGGTGTGGTGGCAGTCGCCTGTAGTCCCAGCTACTCAGGAGGCTGAGGCATGAGAATGGCTTGAACCTGGGAGGTGGAGGTTGCAGTGAGCTGAGATGGCGCCACTTCACTCCAGCCTGGGCGACAGGGCAAGACTCTGTCTCAAATAAATAAATAAACAAACAGCAAATTACCAAAAAGGTAAAATAAATTTTAATAATGTATTTTAATAAAACACATATACCCCAAAGTTTACCTGTTCAACACATAATACATATTAAAGATAATTGGTGATAGATTTTACAAACTTTTATTATACTCTAGCCTGGAAGACAGAGCAAGACTCCATCTCAAAAAAAAAAAAAAAAAAAGAAGAAGAAGAAAGAAAGTGTAGGTGAGGGGTGCCCAGGGTCTGAATCAGGAGGTAGGAAGGTGATAGTGAGCGTAAGAGGGGACTGTAAGTTAGAAAAACGGAAACTACCCTGGGTGTTTCAAAGAGAGGCAAATTAATGTGGTGAATTGCTCATCTAGTGATGAAACTGACAAAAAGCCAAAGAGAGAGAAAGATGGCAATTTGGAGGATAGCAAAAGCAGGAAGCACTGCCGTCCCAAAGCTGGCAGGAAAAGGGAAGAGGTAGACTCACGGGAGCCAGAGGCTGGGGCTGGCTGGTATGAGCTACAACTGTGGTGGGGCCGGCTGGCCTGAGCAAAGAGCAGTCCTGGGGAAGACGCCATCAGAGGCAGAGAAGGGAAGGAGAAACACCCTGACCTTCCCCCTCCTCCCACCTTCCAGCCTTCCAACAGTGCTTCTCATTGCCAAACCTACCTGGAAGGCAGTTGACAAGGGAAATGTATCTTCCTACAACACAGGGGGAATCGCTCTGAGGGCAAACAAGCAAGCCACAAGTACAAGGCAAGCAACAAGGATACGGAGACAAATGTTTAAAGCTTTTAAGAGGCAAGCTGGCATAAGTCAAAGACTGATGGTAACAAAGAAAGGAGTCAAGGTGACCATCGGGCTTCCCAGACACAGCATTTCCAAGACAGCCTTATCTCTCCATCCATTCCTCCCTTAGGGTGGGTCCTTTCCCAAGAGGACTTGTGAACCTTCTGTTCCCAAGAGGACTTGTGAACCTTCTGTGAACAAGGTTTGGAAGCTCACCGGATTCAAGACATGCCTAACACTCAGCAGCTGCTCACATTAGACATCCCACTGCACTGGCTTTGGTGACAAGGTGGATGAAGGTGCTGCAGATGAGAGACCCGGAGGAGAAGCAGATCCGGGGATAAGACTGAGGGTCTGTGTTAGAAATGTTGAACTGAGGCACTTACAGAACACAAAGGAAAGATGGCCAGCAGATATTTGGATATTTGAGCTGAAATTCCAGGGAGAGGTCATGGCTGAGTAGGTAATTTAGGAGTCCTCAGCATCCAGGAGTATCCAAAACATAAATTTGATGAGATTACTAAAAGAGAACACGTAGAATGAGAAGAGATGCTAATGAGGAAGAAACCCTAGGAAAAGCAAAACACAGGAGTGCTGAGAGCGGAGGTTTTCTGGCCAAAAGGGGTGGAGAGAGAAAGAGGAGAACCAGGAGGGTGCCAGGCTCTCTGAAGCCCAGGAGTGGACACTTCAGTGAGTCTTAGAGAAGAACTCCCTAATTTACTCATTCAACCAATACTCTGGACACAGCAGTAAACAACACAAAAATCCCTGCCCAGATGTGATTTACATTGTTCGTGTCACTGCAGCAAAGAGATTCATATAAATAAAGAAGGAATAGGGTTTATTTGATTGAAAATCAGAACAGCTTTGGTGAAAAACAAGGGCAATTCCAACAGTGATAAGTTCAGAAAACAGATCACTGTACATTGAGCAAATGATGGGCAAAGGAGTAGAGATGCGGGGTGTAAAGGAATCTTTTGAGAAGCTGCATAAAAAGGAAGGAGCAACGGAGCATATGATAGAGGTAGCGGAGGTTCAAATGAATGTTCGTTTTCTTTGCCTAAGAGAGCCTTGCTAGTACTGTTGCATGTGTATATGGGCTATCTGCTGGGCAAAAGGGGTCAGGAAAGATGAGGAAGCTGAAGACTTGAAGAGAACATACTTGATGGAGCCAGATTCTGATGCGAACAGGAGGCGAGATCCTCAAAGGGTCTTGTAAATTAAGAACAGCTGTCCAGGTGTGGTAGCTCGGCACTTTGGGAGGCTGAAGGGGGCTGATCCCTTGAGCCCAGGAGTTCAAGACCAGCCTGGGCAACATGGTAAAACCCCGCCTCTACTGAAAATACAAATAATTAGCCGAGTGTGGTGGTGCAAGCCTGTAGTTCCTGCTACTTGGGAAGCTAATGCGGGAGAATCACCTGAGCACAGGAGATAGAGGCTGCAGTGGGGCATGATTGTGCCCTGCACTCCAGCCTGGCAGACAAGAATGAGACCCTGTCTCAGAAAAAAGAATAGCTGAATGGGTACGCATTTAGGAGAAATTTTCTCTTTTACTGTTCTTTTTTTTTTTCTCTAGCAACCACCAAAATAACAAATTCAAAACCAACCTAAGGGTAGGATATGTGCTTCACTCAGGTTGTTCTATAAGGGGACACGGAGAGAAGCCTTTCCCCCTCCTCCTCCACTCCTGCACTCTCTACCTGGTCTTGCCTCCATAATATCTTACTAGTTCAAACAGGACCCAGCATGACTTTCCCAGCCCATTCAGCGCCACGACTCTCCCGAGGCCCTGATACGCAAAATTTCCCAGGCAGCAGAAGTGCTCAGGATTCTGGAAACAGCCAGTCCTGGGGGGCCCAGTGTATAGCTGGGGATGTGGGGGACCAGGCAGCATCTGGCCACCACTGAGTGTAGAATGGGAGGCACTCCTATGGGTGTTCCACCCTGGGCTGCTCACTGGGCTGCGGACAAAGCCAGTTCCCAGGTTCTAGGACATCCTTCCCTAAAGGAGAGACCTCAGGCTAGTGTGGGAAGATGTACAGGGAACACAAAGAAGGCGCAGGCTAATCTCCCATTCCAGCTCCTCTGCCTACTCTGCTCCATTGTCTCACCACATCTTTCTACATGAAGATAGGACTGATTTTAAAGAACGGATGTAGGGTGAGTTTATCTTCAATGACTGCACTGAAAGCCCTTCCAAGCCAGGCCAAGCTTGGCCCATGCCCTAGGTCCTCCCTAATTGGACCACAGGGCAAAGAGACAGTGGAGGGAGCCTCCCTTGCTGGCTTTTCTGGGACCAACACAGTGGTGTGTGCTCACTCCATGCAAGGTCATTGTCACACACGTTTGCTGAGTTCTCCAGGACACATCTATGCAATGATTTCCTTCCTGACAGAGTCGTCAAAACAAGCCCCATCTTCCTGTGATGTCAGCTTCTTCCCACACACCTGTGGTCACAGGCCAAGTCCCAAAATGATGGTCATCCAAAAGAATATACAGAAGTAATATCAAAAAATCTCTAAAGGGCCAATCCAGGAGAAAGGTTAGTGGTGCATGCATGTATATGTATACATCTGCGTCTATGTCTGTATATATGCATATATGTATACACAGATATACTCACAAACATACACATCCTAAATAATAAATGTGCACAAATAATAATTTCATTCAGAAGTTATTTCAGAAAATAATTCCATTCAAGTGCTTACCTACATAAAACAGAATAGAAAATGGTAGTTTGGGCTTTAAAAAATTACTTCTAATGCAGTTTGTTTACAATTATAAAACAACCAGATGGAAAGCAGTCTGGGGAAAAAATCTGCTTCATCACTGTAGTGAACAAACACAATTAGAATGCTAAAAACAATAAGTCTCATGAAAATGAACAGAGCAAGTATTTTTTTCTTGAATGGTGCCTGGATGAATTACGGCCATCTAAAACTCCAGTAATCTCTTGAGACTCAGTAACCCCTATGGCATCAGCTGCAGGCAAAAGAAAAAGAGCTGGCTAATTTGAAATCAATCATTAACATTCATTTTTTTCTCTTGCTACCATTGTAGCAACTGTGGTCTGTTATCTTTGCCTTCCATGCGGCACTGCATTTCATGTGAAGAAAGCAAGATTGGCAAGCTTCCATCTCCTTCCTTCACTCATTCATTTTCCACTTAGAAGAAAAAAAAAAAGTTCTTTTCAAGCGACTTTGAGTAACCTGAGCTAAGACAATTAGAAATCCATTTATTATTAATGTGCATTTTTTCTTTTTTTTTTTGGCATCATGTGAAGGTTTTAAGTAAAAGAGCACTTTTTATTGATTGTGCTACAAGTATCTAAAAAGAAAACCACAGAAATAATTTGTGCCATCAATTTCAGTGAAAATATCTAGACATACTGCACACAGGAAAAATGCTGAGCAAAAATGTAGTCATTGTCTGTTACAATACAGTAGTAGACTACAGAATGTAAATTACCATGTTGTTCCTTATCACAACAGCAAGTAGTAAACTACCTAGTCATGTTGCTGCTCTAAGAATGGAAAGACAGGTTACAGCATATAAAAGTGAAGTATGAAGAACATTTTAAAGCCAAGGGGCAAACCACATTTGATTATTTCATTACCTTGTTTTTTTTTCCTCCTTACCAACTTCCACTTATAATATTTGAACATTTTTTTATTTTGTAACTGAATCATATTTTTATTAATATAACCAAGTTCACTTTTTTTTTTGAGATGGCGTCTCATTCTGTCGCCCAGGCTGGAGTGCATTGGCACAATCTCGGCTCACTGCAACCTCCACTTCCCTGGTTTAGGTGATTCTCCTGTGTCAGCCTCCTGAGTAGCTGGAATTGCAGGTGCCCACCACCACACCCAGCTAATTTTTTTTTTTTTTTTTTTTTTTTTTTTTTTTTTAGTGGAGACAGAGTTTTGCCATGTTGGCCAGGCTGGTCCTGAATTCCTGGCCTAATGTGATCCATCCGCCTCAGCCTTCCAAAGTGCTGGGATTACAGGTGTGAGCCACGACACCCAGCCCAAGTTCACTTTTAATAAATGTATTTGTAATGGAAAAATGTCCACTATCTTGACATATTCACATAACCATATTAAACATTTTTATTTTTTCACATTATTTTTTCATTGAAATAGATTTCTACCAGTTGATACTAAAATATATTATTTTATTCTGTTTTTTAATACCTGATGTTAGCTCGCTGATATTTGTCTTATGTTTCTATATAATATGCTTAATAATTATTTTAAATGACTGTATAATATGCTGTCTAGTATATATATGTGTGTATATATACTTATATATAATTTTTTAAACTATAACCATTTTGTTAAATATTTAGATTGTCTTCAGGTTTTTTCCTACTATAAATAATACTATGACAAACATCTACAATCTACTTTTTTCATATGTCTGATTATTTCCTATTATTTTCACATATTTAGACTACTAGAATTAGAATTACAGAGTTACATTGAATAAATCTTTATTGTAATTGATACATTTTATTTTATTCTATTTTATTTTGTTTTATTTTACTTTTGAGGAGAATTGCTCTGTTGCCCAGGCTGGAGTGCAGTGGCATGATCTTGGCTCACTGCAACCTCCATCTCTCGGGTTCAGGTGATTCTCCTGCCTCAGCCTCCCAAGTAGCTCGGATTACAGGTGCCTGCCACCACACCCAGCTGATTTTCATATTTTTAGTAGAGACAGGGTTTCATCATATTGAACAGGCTAGTCTCCAACTCTTGACCTCAGGTGATCCGCCCACCTCAGCCTCCCAAAGTGCTGGGATAACAGGTGTGAACCACCACACCTGGCCGATACATTTTACTTTAATCATTTTCTCTACTAGGCATTATTTCTAACTGAAAGCATCATGGGCCCATTGCAAAGTCTTTTAACTGATTTCTCTTCTCCTTTCTTTCACCTTAAATCACCAACCAACACATCATACTTAGAATAATCTGTATAAAACACTACTTTCATTGAGTTTTTCCTGATACTACCACCAGAATTTATCTTTCAAAATGTGAAACTCATGCAATCGATTCTTATAGTTTGTAGATTTTGTATTTGTGAATTTGCCTACTCACTAAAATTTATTTGTAACTCAATATCAGTACTCACCGCACTTTCACGGTCACTCTCAGATGTGTAGAGAGGTGAAAATTTCAAGTCACCTGATAGGAACATTTTCCACTGAGATTTAACAAGGTGAAACTCTTTTCTGTTTCATGGTTTCTCTTGCTATAAATAAGTGTTCTTTGCATAGTCTACTTAATATCACGTTTTCTTGCTTTTTTCAGCATAGGACTAAAGTGTCTTCTAGTGTTCCTAATGCAAGAAGGCTGTAATGGGCCTTAGAGAGAAAATTGTGTGTTAGGTAAGTTGCTTTCAAGTGTCCATTGCAGTGCTGTTGGTCCTGGGTTCAATGTTAATGAATCAACAATGTGTATTAAATAAAGTATCTTCAAATAGATATACACTTAAAACAAGATTGCATATTTATCGATTGTTGAAAATGTTGGCTGGCACGGTGGCTCATGCCTGTAATCCCAGCACTTTGAAAGTCTGAGGTGGGAGAATTGCTTCACCCAGGAGTTCAAGACCATCCCAGGCAACATAGGGAAATGCCATCTCTACAAAAAAAATTGTTTTAAACTAGCCGGGTGTGGTGGTGCAAGCCTGTAGTCCCAGCTACTCTGGAGGCTGAGGTGGGAGAAGTGCTTGAGCCTTGGAGGTTGAGGTTGCAGTGACCCATGGTCACAGCACTGCACTCTAGCCTGGGAGAGAGTGAGACCTTTTTTTCTTTCTTTCTTTCTTTCTTCTTTTTTTTTTTTAAAAAAAGAACATATTTGTGATCAGAGGCTCTGGGAATCTTACCATGAATAAGAATCAACTGTATTTGCATACTTTGCTTAAAAGCATTTTAAAACCCCTCATTAACAGAGCAAAGTTTATATTCCAAAGGCTGCCATTCAAGGTCTATACCTTTTTGCCCTGAACTAACTTTCTGACTTTATCTTTGACTAATCACCAGTGTGACTTTTGTTGCTAAGAAAAATTCATGTATGATTATACAAGAAATAATCACCTTCAGTTCTGCCAAGAAAAGCCTGTCTGGTGGGACAAACAAATCCTGCTTCAAGATCAAATTCTACAGCAAAAAGGCCCTCATTCTCAGACACCTAGAAAAGGGTGTTTGTCATTTTACTTGTCTTGGCAGCACACTCTCAGGATCCATTGTTTCTAGAAAACTGTTTTGTTGTTACCATGTTACTGACTTCATCTATAGTCTTATAGCCAAGTCGGGCTATATTTACTCCAATCAATGTGAGCTCCTGGCTCCAGAGAGCATGCTGATGTTAACTCTGACATTTTCTTAAAGCATACTCAGTCCTGTAGCCAAAAGCTGTTCCAGAAAGCATAAACAAATAACGATAGCACAGAGCAGAGCCATTATGGGTAGGCATAAACATTTTTAATCAGTTGCAGGAGTTTTTGGCAATAAGAATTTCAGATCATTGGATTTGGACCTGGATTCAATTTCAGGGAGCTTTCTCGCTATAACAAATGGCTTCTCCATCACTCCAAACCATCCAGAGCCCAATATTTCTTTGTAGCCTGTGTGACAACTTTATGGGAAATAAAAAGGGTATAGCCCCCAAATTCACTTTCTGCCAAGGGCAACACAGAGGTAGCATAATGGAGTAGCTTAGTGGTCAGTGACCAACAACAATGGCAGCTCTAGGAGGAATGCGAGTGGCAAGAGACACAACCGCAATGTGGAACAGGCTCAGGAGGCAGGAATTTCCCCGAATACTCTTTCAAAGGAGTCTGAGATCTGGGTGGCACACTATGTGTGGACATGTCACTCCAATAGATTCGCCCCTGCCTATGGGATTAATTCCAAATTCTTCAACTTCAAAAATCATAAATTGATGCCAACCCCGCTTGCCACATCATCTCCTCCCACCCCACCCCAACCATATGTTCCCTGTGACCCAACCTCTTTCTGCGTTCCAGGCACCTCACTTCCTTGCCAGGCTCGGCTCCCTTCCCCGCACTGTGCAGGCTGCCCTCTTCTTTTCTGAATGGATGGCGCCCTCTCACCTATCATCTCCTCTGAGCAGCGCTTCCAGCCTGCTCAAGCCAATGTGGAGTTGCTCCCTCCTTCCTCTATGCTCCAGTGCACTCCAAATCTACTCGTACTGGAGGATAATGATTCATTGTCGGCTGCCTCCTCAACTGGGCTACAGAACTTACTGACAGCAGAGACCGTGTTTTTCTCCTATTTGTGTCTCGGACGTCAGACCGGTGCCTGCCATGTGTAGGTGCACAGTGAGTCCTGATGGCTACATGAATGAATACAGGGATACATTTTTGAAATGTTAATTCATGTACTTTGGTTCTAAAAATTCCCTGGCTCTTGGTTGTCCCGTAGCTTCTGGTTAACAGCTAAGCTTGGCTGGATCGGATGGTGACTTCCTTCCAAAGTTGAAAGAGATAACTAGGTGTGGGCACGACTTGCTGTTCTGGGGAAGAAGAACCAGACAGAAGAGAAGGTGCGAGCAGACACTGACAAGAAGTGGAAGGCCCATCCCCATCCAGCCCGGGGCAGAGGGGGAAGGAGAAAAAAGATGGAGGTCAGGGAGGCAAACAGGAAATCAGGTTTTGACTTCCCCAGAAAAGTGGGTGCTGCGGGGTGCGGGGAAGCTGGAAGACAGGGACCTTGTGCTGCACTCCCTGGTTAGAACTCTGGAAGGAGACATAGGGGGTAGTCCCAAGCAAACAGCAGCCACCTTCACTGAGAGAAAGTTGCACTGGCGCGACTGATGCCTTGGAAGCCCCTCTTCTCTTCTGCGGTATGGAAAGGCCCCAGAAAGACTTGCAAGCTTCTTAGGTGTGCAGCAGGTAGCTGAAGGGAACTGCCACGATGACTGTAGAAGAAACCTTGAGGGAACTGCTGCGTCAAGGCTGTGGTTTGGACAATTTAAGCCAAAGGCCAGATGCAGAACTTGGCTAGGACTTTGAGGGGTTCACAGCTCCAGTAAGAGCAGAGGCCCTGTCTACAAGGGAGGACTAGGGCCATGCCAAGAGAACAGGCCTCAAACCACCAGCCTCAGGCTTCGGCAGCAGATACTGGCAGAGTCCCCCGATAACCAGGAGAAGAAGGGAAATATCTGTGTGGACCAGAGGGCCATGAGATCGCTGTGGTCCTCTTCCAGACAGGACCCTCAACAAAGTCATAACAATATCCATATCCATACCCATAGTTACTATCTTGGGAAGAACAAGGCTTGAAGGAGAAATCTAAAAGATGCAGAATTTGCAGTGTTAAAAGAACAGGTCAAATCAAAAGCAACCAGGACATAGATTGAACTGGCCAGTTAGGGGTTCCCATCTCACCCTTATCCAAGGAAAGAGAACTTCAGAAGAAGATTTGTCCAGCTAAACATAGAACTATATTTTGAGCAGTATATGAATGGCCCTATATTAATTTTTCAACTCTATTAAAAATGCAAGAGAAAAGACAAAAAAGAAAGGGCCAGGTCAATACATATTTCATGAAAAGAAACACCCCGCAGGGATGCACGGACGGTGGCCTGGGGACTCCTGTGCATTTTGTCCAGTAACCTACCTCCCATCTACATTTTCAGACCTTCCTCTTTTGTCAGAGGTCTGTGCTTCCACAAAACCATAGGAAGAGAAGAAACTGAGCCACACATGCCCTGAGTCTGGGCTTCAAAAGTCAGCTGCTGCTCCAGCTGCTGCTGCTGCGCCTGTCAGATAGGATTTGCCTCTTGGCCGCCCATTGCTGAAAGGCTTAGAAACATGCGTGTGTGTGTGTGTGTGTGTGTGTGTATGTGTGTCTTTTTTATTCATCTTTGAGTCTAGGGGCCTTCGGGCATCACAATTTGACACCCGCAACCTGCCCACAGCCACCCTCCTTGTTGCGAGTGGATGGGGACTAACTGTCCTCCTGACTGACACCATGAGCTCTTGGGTCTAGCAGGGCAGGCTCTGCTTCCTGGTGCATACCTTTGCCTGTGCTAGCCTCCCTGGCAAAAACTCTGGATGGGTGCAAAAACCCAAGCACGTCACCCTTTCAGTTTCCTACTGTGGCTTCTCTGCCTGAATTCTGAGTCTGGCTCTAATAGACCTTGAAATCTGTGTTAGAAACTCCAGCACTGGCTTCTCCACAGTAAGGAAGAGCACTGGCTACTTCATTTGCCTACAAAACCTCCCAGCTGCTTACCTGCTAACTGGTGACTCCCCTCTATCCACCCCCACCCTACCCCCAGCCTGCCCCCACCAATCACCGCAGCTTCCTCTGCATCTCCCTGCCCCTGCTTGGCCTCGTTCAGGAAGTGCCTTTCCATGTGTTCTTCTCAACCATTTTTATTCTTGCAACATTCTGAAAATTCACATGGTGATATATTTAGCTATAGCTACTTACCACATATTCATATATTCAGTCACTGTGAAGGGTATAACATGCATTAATTCATTTAATCCTTCAAGAACCCTAAGACAAAACAAATGGGAAAACTCATGGGTAGAAGGGCTAAGAGTTTTGCCCAAAGCCACAACTCAAAGGAGAACTCAAATTACCAGGCATATACCGGCAATCAGAAATGCTGAAATGAATTTACACATAAGTGCAAAACTAGCAAAACTGGTCAAGATCAATTGGGCAATAAGCAATGGCATTCCACTGGATATGGTTCATTTGTATTTCTATGGATAATGATCATTTAAATTATTATCAATTTTCTGCATTTACAGTATAAAATAACTCAAGGCTGGAGCCAGGGCTCACAACTGTAATCCCACTATTGTGGGAGGCCGAGGCGGGAGGATCACCTGCTGCTCAGCACTCCAGCCTGAGCAACAGATTAAGGTCCCCTCTCTAAAAATAATAATGATAATAGAAAATAATTCAAAGACAATGACATGTAGAGATAACCTGGAAGGTTGTGCTACACAAGATACCCAGTAGTTATCTTTAACCACTTTAAGGTCTTTTACAATTTTTCTTGACATCATGAACGTAACATTTTATTGCACAAATATATCTTAATGCAAACACTCTCCAACCATACACACACACAGAAACTGGTCTGGATTCAAGTTCTGGAGAAACATTTCCTCTTCAGAATGAATGTAATAGGAATGCCTGGACACTCTCTAAGAGGCACCTGTTAGGGATGAGTATTCTACAACCATGTATTATTCCCAAAGGACTCTCCCAATATCATAGGTTATTACAGCTTTCTTTCAAAATTATGTTATGGACAGATTGTACTGGAATAGTCACCTCTTAGCTTTAATGCCTGTCAGAGCTCATAAGAAGTCTTAAAACCCTTATTAAATATTTTGACTAGAAACCTACCTTCCTTTGCTCTAATAGAACGAAACAAATGTTTACCAAAAGTACTTCCTAAAAGAGGATATGATTCTATCTTGAAGAAACCACTGATTTATTTCTTCCCTAAACACCTGTTTCCTGCCTTGAGGATTTAGGCTCTTTGGTCACTTAGAATTTAGTGTAGTTTTTGGCTCATCCTAATTTCAGATTTACGATGTACTTTACCTTCTTTCTTCTCATTTGACTGTTTCCATGAGTGACAACTTAGTGTGTCTGGAGTAGGATTTCATTATACCAGGAATTGCTGCAATTCTTGGTTTCAGGAGTATGTTGCATTTAAATGTGGGGACATTGTGTGCGTATTGTAATTGAACTCCTAACCACCGGCTTCCTGTTTTCTGAAAGAGCCCTTCATTTCCCAGTTATTATCTCTCCTTGTCATGTATCCTTTATAGCACCCAGCACTCTCTACACCTGATTGTCCGTTGTTTGTTTACTGTTAATTTTCTGACTCCCAAGTAAGTCTCTTGAAAGCAGATGCCAGAATGAGATCAAATTAACATTTGTTAAGTGAATGACTCACTAAAGCAAGGACTTTAAGGATTTTTTCTAGGACAGAGCATAGAGGTATTAGTTTGGATTGATCCAGTGGCATCTGTCGCTTGGTTTCTATTGTGACAAAGACAAGCTCTGGGGTGGTGACTGGCTAGGGGAGGCATGAAATCATTAGGCAGACCTGAAGTCACCACCTTGGCTGCACTGGCATAGCTCAGACCAGCACAGAGTCCTTGCTTGGAGATGGAAAGCTTACTAGGGGCCATCAGGCAGAACTAACAGGGTAGGAACATAGGAGGTGGGCAGAGAGCAGCAGGGAAATGTCCAGCAGGAAGCGCCCATCCTGGGAAGGGGCAGAGACCTCCCCTCTGAACAGAGTGGGCTGGCCCAGGGCGGGTGGGGATGGCTCTGAGTCAGAGAGGGACTTCACCACAGCCACATGGCTGACAGCAGCCACCCCATCGCCACCCGCACTGAGCGTGCCAAAGCTTTCCCTAGGCCAAAATAAACAGCTGTGGAAAATGATTCTCCAGCAGATCTGGAATTAACTGCACTTCTAGAGACACTTATGGAGGTCTCACTCATTGTAAATGCCAAGAATCTGCATGTACACGTCCCTGTATTCTGGTCTTTCTTTCATTTCTGATTTTCAAATTCACATTGGATATGACTTTCTTTTTTTTAGAATTTTTAAGAAGATAGAATTAAATAAGCATTACTTCAATATTTTTCTTTTTTGTTTTTTTTTTTTTTGAGATGGAGTCTCGCTCTGTTGCCCAGGCTGGAGTGCAGTGGCCAGATCTTAGCTCACTGCAAGCTCCGCCTCCCGGGTTTATGCCATTCTCCTGCCTCAGCCTCCCGAGTAGCTGGGACTACAGGCGCCTGCCATCTCGCCCGGCTAATTTTTTTTTAAATTTTTTTAGTAGAGATGGAGTTTCACTGGGTTAGCCAGGATGGTCTCGATCTCCTGACCTCATGATCCGCCGTCTCGGCCTCCCAAAGTGCTGGGATTACAGGCTTGAGCCACCACACCCGGCCAATATTTTTCATCCTGACTTCCCCGTACCCAAACAGCAAACCTAGCAACATGTTAGAGGAAAATATTAAATGGCACTCACCATTTATGTCATTCATGAAAGCTGTCCTTTGGAGAAACTGGATGAATGAGAATAACTTGCCATTGGAAATGTGCTTACAAAAACTTGAGATTGCTGTTAATGGACTAAATACCTTTGAATTTGAGGACAGTGTAGGCAGAGGCCGATTATATTCAAGTGTGAGGACAGTGTAACATTGAGTTTCAGAAAGAGCAATTGTCGGTTAGGCTTCAAACTCATAGAAACAGCACACTCACTGGCATGGTCTCACGGCTATGGACATATGGAGAATAAATGAACTAATGTGGCACATTCGAAAACAATATGTTTCTTAGATGTTTCGGTGTGATGGAATAGCTAAATCGTAAGAGGGAATCCATTCTCAAGAGGGGAAATATCCAGATGTGCAAGGCCCTGGATCAGGAAGTGAAGAATGTGTCACACTGAGACATTCACTGGATAAAAGGAAGTCTCAGGGCAAATTATTTAAATAAAGTGACAGTAAATTACTTCCTTAAATTATTGAGAATTCTTTCTCTTTCTTTAGTAAATGCACACCTATAAATTCTCTTTTCTCACTTTCTATGCACTTTATACTTTTTTTTTTTAATGTTTTTTGAGATGGAGTCTCTCTTTGTTTCCCAGGCTGGAGTGCAGTGGCACCATCTCTGCTCACCGCAACCTCCGCCTCCTGCGTTCAAGCCATTCTCCTGCCTCAGGCTCCCAAGTATCTGGGATTACAGGCACGTGCCACCACACCTGGCTAATTTTTGTACTTTAGTAGAGATCAGCCAGGCTGGTCTTGAACTCCTGACCTCAGGTGATTGGCCTGCCTTGACCTCCCAAAGTGCTGGGATTATAGGCGTGAGCCACCACCCCCAGCGCACATTGTTATTTTTATTCAAATGGATACTAACGACATATTCTAAGATAATGTTCTTTTAGTTAACTATAAAGCTTCAGAACAAGGGCCTCTTATTCAACCTCAGAAAATCCC
The DNA here is from genome assembly GCF_000951035.1 of Colobus angolensis palliatus. Classification (NCBI taxonomy): domain Eukaryota; kingdom Metazoa; phylum Chordata; class Mammalia; order Primates; family Cercopithecidae; genus Colobus; species Colobus angolensis. The sequence goes on along the minus strand of NW_012110920.1, from coordinate 2,146,671 downwards.
ACGCTTTCTAATCATGCCCTCAGATATTACTGCAAGGAAAGAGATTGGTTCCAAAATCACATAAAGGTGACAGTTGCTCTGAACTCCCTGGTCTCACAGTGTTCTCAGATCCAAGGCAGCCACTCCACTTCAGCCCTTTTTAAGCATGACCACATCTGTTTTGTCTACTCAGATCTCTAATCTGACCACAGCTCTCTGCCCTGTACCTTCCCCTATTCACTCATTATTACCATATCTGCACTATATCACCCTCATTGGGAAATGTATTTGTTCATTTAACAACAATGTATCGAGAGCCTACTCTGTGCCTTACACACTTCTTATAACACACTAGTAAACAAAACAGACAAAAGTCCCCGGGGCTATGGTGGGCAAGGAGGGATATAATAAACAATAGATATAACATGTTAGGTGAGAAGGTGATATGTGCTCTGGAAAATCAGAGCACGCTAAGAGGGGTCAGGGAGCTGGGAGTGGGTTGCAGTCAGTGGCGTGCAGCAGTTGGCTGGTTGATTGTGGCATCTCTTCCCAACTCCATGTTCAGCAACACCCATTTGATGGCATCACCCTGGTAACTTGAAATCACTGAATATTTGCAATATTCAGAAATTGGCAAATGCACGTGGGCGTGGTGGCTCACACTTATAATCCCAGCACTTTGGGAGGCTGAGGAGGCCAGCGGATGGCTTGAGCTTAGGAGTTCGAGACCAGCCTAGGCAACATGGCAAAACCCTGTCTCTACCAAAAATGCAAAAAATTAGCTGGGTGTGGTGACATGTGCCCATAGTCCGAGCTACTCAGAAGGCTAAGGCGGGAGGATCTCTTGAGGCTGGGAGACGGAGGTTGCAGTGAGCCAAGATCGCGCCACTGCACTGTAGCCTCGGTGACAGAGTGACTGTCTCAAAAAAAAAAAAAGAAAGAAAGAAATTGGCAAATGCTACAAAGTTCAGCTTGTTTTTCTCTAGACAGGCAGCTGATAATCATTTACCAGCATGCTACTGGTGTGATTTTAAACCAAACACTGACACTTGAGCAAAGACATGAATGAGGTGACAGTTAGCCTTGTGGGGTCTAGGAGAAGAGCATTTGAAGCCATGGAACAAACACTGCAAAGGCCCTAAATCGAGCGCAGGCCCAGTAAGTCCTAGGAACGGCAAGGAGTCCAGCGGGCAGAAGTGGAGAAACAGAGACAGAGGCATGGTAAAGACCAGCTTGGTGGGATAATTTGCGAGCAGATTGTGGAGAAGTTTATAGACCATTGGAAGGACTTTAGCTTTTACTCTGACTGTGACAGGAAACTATTGGAGGTTTTAGAAGGTTTTTTTTTATTTTTATTTTTTTTATTTTTAGACTGAGTTTCACTCCTGTCACCCAGGCTAGAACGCAGTGGCACAATCTCAGCTCACAGCAACCTCTGCCTCCCAGGTTCAAGTGATTCTCCTGCCTCAGGCTCCCAAGTATCTGGGATTACAGGTGCACACCACCATGCCTGGCTAATTTTTTTTATTTTTAGTAGAGACGGGGTTTCACCATGTTACCAAGCTGGTCTCAAACTCCTGACCTCAGGTCATCCACCCGCCTTGTCCTCCCAAAGTGCTGGGATTACAGGCGTGAGCCACTGCACCTGGCCAGGATCTAATTTTTTTTTTAAAGGATCACTTTGACTACCATACTGAGAATAGGCTGAGTTGGAGGAGTTGATGGGAAGTGAAAAGGTATAAGCTTGGGAGGCCTGTTACAAAACTATTCTGGCCGTTCTACTTATCATCTGGATGAAATATGATGGGTCAGAGTGAAGGCAATGGGTACGGTGGGAAATGGTGGGATTCTAGATCTATTTTGAAAGTACCAACAGAAGGTGCCAATTGATTGGATCTAGAGTATCCAAGAAAGAAGTAAAAGCTGACACTGAGGCTTTTGGTTTGAACAAATGGAAGGATGGAGTTGCCATTAACTGAGAAATAGAAGACTATAGATAGAGCAGATGTGGGAGCAGGGCCGAGTAGGAAACCAGAAGCTTTGTTTTGGATAAATGGAATTTGGGATATCTGTTATGTTGAGTAGGAGATGGTTGCATGAGTCTGACTTTCACATTTGGGAGGTATAGATGCCGTTTAAAGCCGTAGGACTGGATAGTAACACCAAGGAGTAAGTATAGATAGTGAAGAGAAGAGGAACAAGGCTTTAGCCTTACAATACTCCAAGTTTAACAGGTCAAGGAGAAAAGGAACCAGCAAAGAAACGTCATAAAGGTAGGAGAAAAACCTAGCCAGAGTACAGCACCCTAGCGGCCAAGTGAAGAAATTGTATTAAGTATGAGGAGGTACCCAGCAGTATCTAATGCTGCCTGGTAAAATGAGAACTGAGAATTGACCTCTGTATTTAGCAAACTGGATGTCACTCGTGACCCTGACCAAAGTATTTTCAGTGGAGTATCAGTGGAGAGAAGACTCACTGGAGTGGGTTTAGGAGAGAATGGCAGGAGGGAAGTTTGAGACAGTGAGTACAGGAAACTCTTCCAAGGACATTCACTGCAGAGCAGAGCAGAGGAATGGGGCGGTAACTGGCAAGGGAATTAAGGTCAAGAGAAGGATTTTGTTTTCTTTTATTTTGCTTGAAGATGAGAGAAATAACCATGAATTTGTATGGTGATGGGAATGAGCCAGTAGAGACAGAAGCTTCAATAGAGAGGAACTTTACTCCCTCAATCCTTCTTTTCTCTCTCAGGCTGGCTCTTTAGTCAGCCTGTGCCTATGACTGGCTACTTCAATTATGCTTTTACTAACCCCTTAGAATGCCTCCTTTTGTCATTCCTGCCTTCCCAAGTCCACCATTTTATTTTTTCTCTAAAACTCGTGTCTTGCCAATTGGCTTTACTACAATAGATTCATGCTACCTAACCTCAGTTGAACCCACAAGGCTTCAGCTACTCTTGTATTCTTACACGGTTTACTTCCTAGCAAATGACCAACAGTATTTATTTCAGTTTTTAAAATTCTTATTCATTGTTCACTCAAAGCAAATTTATTGAGCAACAACCACGTTCCAGACACTGGAGCCTCCCACTGCTTCCTGAACTCTAAAAAAGACAGGATTTCTTTTTTCTTTTTTTGAGACAGGGTCTCGCTCTGTCACCCAGGCTGGAGTCCAGTGGCATAATCATGGCTCACTGCACTCTTGACCTCCTGGGCCCAAAGCGATCCTCCTGCCTCAGCCTTCCAAAGAGCTGGGACCACAGGTGCATGCTACCACACTCAGGGAATTTTTGTATTTTTTTGTAGAGATGGGGTCTCTCTATGTTGCCCAGGCTGATGTTGAACTTCTGGACTCAGGCAATCTTCCCACCTTGGCCTTCCAAATTGTTGGGATTACAGGTGTGAGCCACCATGCCCAGCCCACCATGAATTCTTAGCAGATGACCTTTAATTTCACTTTACTGAAATGATGGATATGATTCCTTTATTTGCTCCCTTTCTTCCTTCCTTCCTTTCTTTCTTTCCTTTTTTTTTTTTTTTTTTTTTTGAGACAGGGTCTTACTCTGTCCACCAGGCTGGAGTGCATGGCTCCCTGCAGGAGCCCTCCCAGGCTCAAGTGATCCTCCTACCTCAGCCTCCCAAGTAGCTGGTACTACAGGTGCATGCCACCACGCCCAGCTAATTTTTCTATATTTAGTAGAGACAGGGATTTACTATGATGCCCAGGCTGTTCTCAAATTCATAGGCTCAAACGATCTGCCTGCCTTAGTTTCACAAAGTACTGGGGTTACAGGCGTGAGCCACCATCCTGGGCTTGTTTTCTCCTCCTAATTTTTAAAGACACCCTTTCCATATTGTTTTTAAAATATAAAGTCTCCCTGCTTATTTCAAAGATTAAGTCTTCCACTTGTGCCTTGATTCTATTATCTATTACATTCAATGTCTTGTCCAGCCAATCTCCCACTGCATTTTTTTCTTTGAGATGGAGTCTCACTCTGTCACCCAGGCTGGAGTGCAGTGGTGCTATCTGGGCTCACTGCAACCTCCACCTCCGGGGTTCAAGCAATTCTCCCTACCTCAGCCTCCCAAGTAGCTGGGATTACAGGTGCCTATCACCACGCTCAGCTAATTTTGTATATTTAATAGAGATGGGGTTTTGCCATGTTGGCCAGGCTGGTCTTGAACTCCTGATCTCAGGTGATCTGCCCACCTAGGCCTCCCAAAGTATTGGGACTATAGGCGTGAGCCACAGTGCCCCGCCTGCATCTTTTATTTTTATTTTATTTATTTAATTTTGAGATGGAGTCTCACTCTGTCACCCAAGCTGGAGTACAGTGGCTCAATCTTGGCTCACTGCAACCTCCACCTCCTGGGTTCCAGTGATTCTCCTGCCTCAGCCCCACCGAGTAGCTGGGACTGCAGGCATGACCACCACACTCGGCTAATTTATTTATTTATTTTTTTATACTTGTAGTAGAGAAGGGTTTCGCCATGTTGGCCAGGCTGGTCTCGAACTCCTGACCTCAGGTGATCCTCCCACCTCGGCCTCCCAAAGTGCTGGGATTACAGGCATGAACCACTATGCCCAGTCCCACTGCATCTTTAGCATTGCCCCTCCCCATTGCAGACCCCCCCTTCTTCCCAGAGGTAGCCACTATACAGACTTTTGAACTAATCATCCTTTTGCTTTTCAATATAAATTTTTCATATATACAGATACGCACTTAAGTGTGTCCTGGAAGCATGGATTAGGGCATCTGGCAGGACAGTGGTTGGGGGTGGTCGGCTCTGCATTTCCTCTTCTACGCTCACTAAAGCTCATCTCTACATTAGCCTACCTGAATCTCTTATTGTATCACCGTCTTCACACCATCTTCAGTTTCTCCTGTGGCCGACCCCCCTAGACTAAATCCCAAACTATGTAGATGCATTATGTGGTCTCTCTACCTTTAAAGCACTGTCTCCCATTGTTCCTCTTTTTGCTCCTTGTGCCAAATGCAGCTACTGGCACCATAACACTGAGTGCAAGCAGGACTCAGGACACAATCAGAAGACAGTGTGGTTCCTTCCTTTCACAGCCCCTTCAGTCTTCTCTGGGGCACTTTTTGTTCTCCGTGATGTTTTAGCAGGTCACATAGTTGATACGCTCACTCATGGATGATAAAAGTCCTCTAGAGCCTATTAGTTCTAAGAATAGCCTCATTTCTGTACCTGAATGGTCCAATCATGTATAATAGTCAGGACTTCAGATTCCACGCAGGGCTTCCTTTCCAGTGCGGGCTGCTCCAGGCCGATGCAGGGGAAGAGGATAGTGTGCTCAGTTTCACGGTTTACTGTGTCTGAGCTTCCAGCCATGCTTCTATCTCTCCTCTGCATGATGGTCTGCCCAGGCTCCTCATAGAGAGGGACACCAGGACAGGAAAGGGTGGGAGCAGGAAAGGTCATACCTTGACTGGCAGCAGTGGGATCCAGCGCTGGTTTCCTACCAGTGGGACAAGTTTCAAGCTGATATTTCTCTGGAAGTGTATTTGTGGGTCCATGGAGGCCCCGCCTGGAAGAAATACCTGCATTTTCCCTGATGCAGAGAATGCATTTTGCTCTGTTAAGTGTCCTCTCCACTCTGGGGCTTGGGGGCAGTCTACTCCTGTTAGGGTCACAGTCCACTCCAGGCAAGGCTCTCGGGCAGGCCCGCTCTCTCTCCACCTCTGGCCTGTGCAAAAAGCACTCAAGCATCCTTTGTTTCCCAAACCTCCATTCTCCATGCAACTGTCCAGTTACGGACTCTTGATTTTAGAATTTTCTAGTCATGCATCCAGCAGCAGCCTCTTCTCCCCACAAAATCCAGTGGGCACAGGTCCACCTCTCTGAGGAGTGTACTCAAGCCCATTTCAGTTGGCTCGAGGTGAAAGGAAAATACCCCCAGAGGGGAGGAGGGGAAACTGCCCGCAGCCCTCGCACAGCTTTTTCCGGGAAATTATCTGTCAGATTTCTAATCTCTTGCATACAATAAGCCCTTGTCTATAAATTCCAATCTTTTGTATATCCTCCAATTATGTGAGGTGCCAAGGGTTGCAAACTGGTATTTGGCAACCTTTTAAAGTCCTACATGGGCGGTCTAGAACTTCACTTTTGAAGAAACAGGTTTGTTGTCAATTCCTTTGATTTTTAACTTTCAGGGGCTGCAGTTAAACTGAGACAGAGCTTGTCCTGTGATGTTCTTTTCTGCTAAAAGGCTCTGGGCTTTCCTCTGGGCCCCATTCATGTTATTTCCTTTGCTTGGCTGTCCTCTCCCACCTCATGTGTAAGGGCTCAGCTCAAAGCCCTTTCCCTGCACAATGTTGTCTCAGATTCCCTCAACTACAAGCGACCTCTCCTTCCCTTCTGCCATTTTCATCCTTCTTGGAGAGTAGTTACACACTCCTGCCCCTGCACTGTAATTACTTCTGTTTCCTTTCTGAATACAAAACCCTTCAGAGTGGAGAATATGCCTATATCAGTTTGCCAGGGCTACTATAACAAGTACCACAGACTGGGTGACTTAAACACCAGGAATTTATCTCCTCATGGTTCTGGAGGCTAGAAGTCCAAGATGAAGGTATGGGCAAGGTTGGTTTCTTCTGAGGGCCTCTCTCTCTGGCTTACAGATGGCTTTATTACCTCTGCATCTTCATACGATCTTCCCTTTCTGTGTGACTGTGTCCTCATCTCCTCTCCTGATGAGAATACCAGTCGGCCAGGCGTGGTGGCTCATGCCTGTAATCTCAGCACTTTGGGAGGCCAAGGCTGGCAGATCATGAGGTCAAGAGATCGAGAGCATCCTGGCCAACATGGTGAAACCTTGTCCCTACTAAAAATAAAAAAATTAAACAGACGTGGTGGCAGGCGCCTATAGTCCCAGCTACTCGGGAGGCTGAGGCAGGGGAATCGCTTGAATCCGGGAGGCAGATGTTAGAGTGAGCCGACATCACACCACTGCACTCCAGCCTGGCGACAGAGCGAGACTCCGTCTTAAAAAAAAAAAAAAAAAAAGCATACCAGACCTACTGGGTTAAGACCCACCTCAATGACCTCACTTAACCATGGTCACCTCTTTAAAGACCCTGTCTGCAAATACAGTCACATGCTGAGGTACTGGAGGTTAGGACTTGAATATGTGAATCTGTGGGGACCACACTTCAGCCCACAATAATGCCTAGTCATCCTTGTACCTCCACCTGTCTTCCACATAGTGCTTATTTAACACATGCTTGAGGTCCTCAGTTGAACTCCTTGAAGACCTGATGCCAAAAACCCTGAGAAGAGGCTATGAACTATGATACTAGAGGTAAGAGGGTCTGTAGAGAGGGGAGTCTGAACTGAAGAGATGAGAGCTTCTATTGCCAGATTCAGGAATGTGATGGTTAACTTTACGGATCAAATTGACTGGGCTTGGCTGGGCGCGATGGCTCACACTTATAATCCCAGCACTTTGTGGGGCCAAGGTGGGTGGATCACAAGAGGCCAGGAGTTTGAGACCAGCCTTCTGTAGAGAGGGGAGTCTGAACTGAAGAGATGAGAGCCTCTATTGCCAGATTCAGGAATGTGATGGTTAATTTTACGGATCAAATTGACTGGGCTTGGCTGGGCGCGATGGCTCACACTTATAATCCCAGCACTTTGTGGGGCCAAGGTGGGTGGATCACAAGAGGCCAGGAGTTTGAGACCAGCCTAGGCAACCTGGTGAAACCCCAACTCTACTAAAAGTACAAAAATTAGCCAGGTATGGTGGTGCACGCCTGTAGTCCCAGTTACTCGAGAGGCTGAGGCACGAGAATTGCTTGAACCCTGGAGGTGGAGGTTGCAGTAAGCCAAGATCACACCACTGCAATCCAGCCTGGGCAACAAAGCAAGACTCTGTCAAAAAAAAAAAAAAAACTGTGCTAAAGGATACCCAGAGAGCTGGAAACACTATTTCCAGGTGAGCCAGTGAGGGTGAGTCTGGAAGAGATTAGCCTTTGAATCGGTAGACTGATTAAAGAAGACTTACTCTCACCAGTGTAGCTGGGCATCATCCAATCGATGCAGAGCCCAGATAGAACAAAAAGGGACAAGAAGGACAAATTCTCTCTTTCTCTTCTTGAGCTGAGACATCCATCTTCTTCTGCCTTTGCATACTGGAGCTCTTGGTTCTCAAGCCTTTGGACTCTGGGACTTACACCAGTGCCCCTTCACCCCCTCTGGTTCTCAGGCCTTCTGCCTCAGACTGGGAATTACACCATCAGCTCCCCTGGTGCTCAAGCCTTTAGACTTGCACTAAATTCTCCCACTGATGACTTCCCTGATTCTCCAGCTTTCACACGCCATACTGTGAGACTTCTTGGCCTCCACAACCATATAAGCCAATTCTCATAATAAATCTCTCGTGTGTGTGTGTGTCTGTGTCTGTGTGTATCTATCTATCTCTATTTATTTATCTATACTATTGGTTCTGTTTCTCTGGAAAACCTTGCCTAAGACAAAAGGGTTGAAATTAATGAATCAATTCATTCTTTTTTAATAACTGAGGCTTAAAGTCTAAAGCAACTACCAATTATAGGACAAAAGGTGAAGATGGTGCTGACAGATACTCTAGTAATGGAGAATGTAGCCACAGAAGTATTCCAGTGACACAAATACTGAGGCACCCTGGCAGACACTTTTCCCTCCAGTGTGGTGCACTGCCTGGCAGAGACACCAAAGTGCGTGGCAGGAAAGCCTGTCTGCTTTTAACATCAGCAACCTCAAAGGAAAGATCGCCTCCCAGCCATCTTAGTGCCTAGGTTGGGATCTATTATCTGTGAATTTATTTAAAGTTGTTTTTTCTTTTTACAACATAGGGCTTAATTGCTTTTGTGATTTTAAAAATAATACATGACCAGAGTAAGAAAATACATATATAAAAAGCAGAATTACATAAGTTAGGAAGTGAAACTGCTTCCCTTAAGAAACATGAAGCTTCAGATGCCTACACTAGAAGTTAAGACAGAAAATTAATGAGTTAATTTTTTACCTTCTTCCAGGTAAAGAAGTTGGAGGAAGAGCAACAAAACTATGCCCTAAAAAAACAGGAGGGGAGTGACTAACAAAAATATAAACAGAAACTAACAAAACAGAAAGCAAAGATGTGGCAAAGACAGTAACTAAAACCAAAGTTATTTATTTGAAAAGACTAATACATAGACAAATCACTGGCAATACTGATCATGGAAAAAGAGAGAACTCATTAATAGAGTTTGTAACGAAAAAGGAAACAGATGTAGCAGGTAAAAGAATTGAAGATACTATGAAAATTTCATGCTAAGTATTTAAACTTAGATGGAATATACAAATTTTTAGAAAAACGTAATTTACCAAATAATATATACCATATATATAGTCTGTATATAAAATATTATACACATTTTATATATGTATATAATTTATGACATACACAATATATCTTGAAAAGAAACACCAGGCCCAAAGACTTTTAAACACATGTCTTATGCAAATATTCAAGAAAGAGATAATCCCAATCTTACACAGGCACATTCACAGAATGGAAACAGAGATACCGCTCTCGATTCAATTCATGAGGCTGGAATAACCTACCTAACAACACTAGACAAGAGAATATAAGAGAGGAGAATTATAGAACAGCCTCACTTAAAAGCATAAATGCAAAGGTAAAATACTGGCCACTCTGATATCATCAACCACACTAAAAAGATTAAAGGAGAAAAATCATATGATCATCTAAAGAGACGGAGAAAGATCATTTAATAAAATTAAACATCAGTTTATATAAAACATTTAGCCCTGGAATAAAAGAAACTTTCTCATCCAAGTTGAAGTGTATCTACCAAAAACTACAGTAAACATCTTATTTCATAAAGAAACTTCAGAAGCATTCTTTTTAAACTCAACAAGACAAAGTTGCCAACAATCTCCCCTTCTATCCCATAAAGCACTGGAAGTACTAGATAGTAAAGTAGGACAAGAAAGAGTGACAAAATTTTCAGACTTAATCAATTATTTTCATATGTTAACACTTCTAAAATTATGATCCTTCTATCAATCAAAATATCTTAAATTTGACGCCATACAGTAAAAGAATTAGAAAGGAATGCAAAGCTCTCTGATAGGAGACCCAACAGACAAAGTAACAGAATAAATTTTCTTAGACATCATCAGCAACAAACAGAAAATTTATTTTTAAAAAGATACCATTTATAATATCAGCAAAAACATAACATACACAAGAATAAATCTAAAACAATATGTGTGAGAGGCTTATGAAGAAAGTTATAGAGCTATATTAAAAAACATTAAAGACCCAGATAAATGGACAGATGTATCATGTTCAAGGACTGAAAGATCCAGTATTATACAGCTGGCAATTTTTTCCCAATTAACCTAAATATTCAACGCAGCTCCAATAAGAATCTCAAGAGGATTCTTTGACAAGCTCACTTAAAATTCCCACAGAAAAACAAAGAACCAAGAATAGCCAATGTACTTGTGAGAAAGAACAAGGTAGAGAGACTTGTTCTACTGGATGTCAAGATTGTTGCAAGTTTCTGCTTATGCACTTGTGTGATAATGCACACAAACAGACAAACAGATCCATGGAGCAGAATAAAGTACCCAGAAATGAATCCCCACCCCACCCCCCTCCCTGTGGAAACTTCACGTATGACGGGGCCGGGGATTGTACTGCAAAACAATAAAGGTGCTGGGACAATCTGTCACTCTGTGGGAGGGGAAGGATAAATTGAATCCTGACCTCATGCCACAGATAAAAATAAATTCCAAGTGGACTAAAAACCCATCTTGACAAAATGCTCAAAATCCTAATTACCATTTAATACCTATCTTTTTTTTTTGAGATGAAGTCTTGCTGTGTCATTCAGGCCGGAGTGCAGTGGCACAATCTCGGCTCACTGCAACCTCCATCTCCTGGGTTCAAGCGATTATCCTGCCTCAGTCTCTCAGGTAGCTGGCATTACAGGCATGTGCCACCACATCCAGCTAATTTTTGTATTCTTAGTGGAGATGGGTTTTCAGCATGTTGTCCAGGCTGGTCTTGAACTCCTGACCTCAAGTGATCCACCCTCTTCGGCCTCCCAAAGTGCTGGGATTACAGGCTGGAGCCACCACACCCAGCTAATACCTATCATTTTGGCAAAAAACAAGCCTGATAAGACCAAGCGTTGGTAAGGATATGGCTGAATAGGAACACTCAGACACTGATCTTGAGAATTGAAACTGGCATAATCTTTCTGGAAAGCATGGAAATCAGGACTAATTGCCAAAGATTAGACATTCCACTCTTCTCCCTCGTTTACCAAGTCTCAGTTTATACATCACGTCTGATTTAAACAAGTCATAACTTCCCATTCTCTTACCAGATACTTGTTTTCTCATTTCCTTGACACCAAGGCATGACAATGCAATCTCATCCTAACCAGTGAGGCGTTAAGGGAAATCTGAGTAGAACGTCTGGTTGTTAAGACATGAAAGGCTCCAAGGGAGAAATGGAGGGAACCTCTCTATTCTTCAGCCACATTCTCATCCTAGGTCAGAAGTGGCCTATCCTTGTAGCACAGGAAGGGTTTTTTGCCTCCTGAAAAGAAAGAAAACTCTTTTTTTTTCTTCTTTTTTTTTTTTTTAAATAATTTCAACTTTTATTTTAGATTCAGAGATCCATCTGCAGGTTTGTTATATGGGTATATTGCAAGATGTTGAGGTTTGGGGTACAAATGATCCCATCACCAAGGTAGTGAGCATGGTACTCAATAGGCAGTTTTCAGCCATTGTCCCCTCCCTCCATCCTGCCTCTAGCAGTCCCCAGTATCTATTGTTCTCATCTTTATGTCCATGTGTACTCATAGCTCCCACTTGTGAGTTAGAACATGTGGTATTTGGTTTTCTGCTACTGTATTAATTCACTTAGTATATCAGCTTCCTGTTGCATCTATGTTGCTGTAAAGGACATGATTTCATTCCTTTTATGGCTGCGCAGTATTCCATGTGCATATGTACCACATTTTCTTTATCCAATCCATTGTTGACGGGCACCTAGGCTGATTCCATGCCTTCGCTATTGTGAATAGTGCTGTGATGAACATACGGGTGCATGTGTCTTGGAAACTCCTTTTTCATACATTTTTTCTTTTGTTTGGGACACTGGACTGAGACTGTGATGCCTGGAGTTTTGAATAACATATTGTGATCATGAGGTGGCAAGCAAGAGGACCAAAGTCAGCACATTAAAGGTAGCAGAATGGAAGGAGGGAAAGAGGCTGGATCCTTTGTTGACAATGTTAGGTAATTAAATCTTTATTGCCTAAACCACTGTTAGCTATTCTGTAACCTGCAGCCAAAAGCCTTCCTAATTAGAGAGAACAGTTGTCTAGTAAAGTTAAAAGAAAGCTTAACATCCAGAAATTCTACTCATAGGCATAAACCCTAAATAATCCACAAATATTGATAAATGTTTAGTTTTGATATTTTCTTTATTACAAACACTCTTTGTAATCAAGTGAGAAATAGCAGACAAAATAACCCCAATGCATTACAGACTTCCAGGGTAGTTTCTGTTGGTACCAAAATAACTCAGAGAGCCACGTTCCTTTTTGATGCTGGTCACCACCATCTACAAAGTGCACCGATGTGCACAATCCTGGATTCAATGTTTATATAAGTATCACTCCTAACAATTCTCTAGTTCTCATAATCCTTTATTTTCAAAGATAGGTTATAAGATTGTAATATTTTCATCCTATTCTCAGAAAGGGTGTGCATTTCAAAACCACAAACCTTTCCCAAGTTCAGATATCGAGGCATATAGGAAACTACAAGGTAATTCAAGTTTTTAAAAAGAAAGGAGATGGGAGAGAGTGCTGTTTGTATAGGCAATCAAAACAGCCTTCCCTCTAAATCTAGGGCCAGATAAAGATTGAATATAATTAATTTTTTCCTTCTTCAGGAAGGGTTTCTCCAGTGTCTTAAAAGTAATATTTCTTACATAGACTTCAAAGTGAAAATTATAAAACTTTTTTGGATCTCTGTGCTAAAGGAATTATGTAGAAAAGTGTTAATGCTGGAAAACAATATTCACTGAAAACTTGGATTTCTTTCCAGAATTTGTGCTGTCTTAGTTACTTTTACAGTGGGATCTCACTTACTGGAGTCTTAATTAACAAAGCTCATGAGTTTTCCTTAGGGAAATGACTTTGGCCAATAAAAAGAAACAAGCAATATGCAATAAGCATCGTGCCCCAGCATTCGGCTCAGGTACTATGAGAACAGTATCTCAAGCAAGCATCACTGTGAGGCTTTATTGAGTCACAGCTAGATGCTTCCAAAGGGGAAGCCAAACATTCTTCAAAACCTTTAAAGCCTTGATTAAATATATGGACTGCATTGTCTTTGGAGGCTGAATATTGTAGTATAATATAGCATACTACTGTGGTATAATGCTGTAGTATATAGTATAGCGTACTATCTAGTAGTAATTAGGGGTAAAAATATAATGTGTTCTAAATTAGCATGGATTTTTATCTTTGATTTTGGATCTTTTGCTCCAAACAGCAAAAATCAAGGGTGTTCTATTATGGTTTTAAATGGTTTTTATACCTCCTAAAATGAGATCCCATTATTTTAGGGTTTCACATCTAAAATAGGTCCTCTTTCTCTTGCAGTTTACTCACACACTCTTGTCTTTAGAATTTTTTTAAATTACACTTGGAATCTGGAAATAATCTCTAGCCCCTTTTAGAATGAATTCCAGTTTAAAATAAACAACTAGACTCAAGAGAAAGAAATCTGTTGAGCAATGACAATGAATTTGTTTTGCGCTGCAGTCAGGTGCCTAGTAGTATGTTGATAAATGCTGATTCATAGAACACAGCTTCCCGAGCATGGGAAGAGCACTGGTCTCCAGCTCCAAAGCCTCTGGCCCTACCGGCTAGAGTGACGGGCTCTTTGTTGCCATCCCATCTACAGAGCCCCACTGCCCCGCACTCCCCACTGCACATAACTGCTGGCACGAGACTCCTTCTTGTATCTAGTTACATAACTTTGGGTGCTGACTTATCCCAATGCCTGTGTGGTCTCTAGTGAGTCTGAGATTCCAACTTTCTTTTCTTTCTCTCCTTTCCTTGATACAGGATCTCACTCTGTCACCCAGGCTGGAGTGCAGTGGCATGACCACAGCTCACAGCATAGCAGCCTCAAACCCCTGGGTTCAAGCGATTCTTCCACCTCAGCATCCTGAGTAGCAGGGACTATAGGCATGTGCCAATACGCCCAGCTAAGTTTTCATTTTTTGTTAGAGACAGATCTCACCATCTTGCCCAGGTTGGTCTCAAACTCCTGTGCTCACGCAATCCACCTGCCTCAGCCTCCCAAAGTGCTGGGATCACAGGCGTGAGCCATCATACGGGCCTCCAACTTTCGATTCAGGGTTTCCAGCTTCAGGATTCCAGCAATCTGACTGCCTGGCCCTGAAGCCAACCACTGACCTTGGTATTCTCACTAAAGGCCGGCCTTTCGCTCTTCCCATTTGGAAAAGAGTTTTCAGGCAGATGCTTTGAGGTTCCACCTGCATTGTAAAGTAAGACAGTGATCCGCACAGTCAAATGGAGCAGAAACGCCAAGGAGAAAGAATGTGGTTGGAGAAAACATCAAGGGGATGTTTGAGTGAGCAGTTTAAAGAGCACAACCTTGACAGTCTAAAAGGAAGGGAGGGACAGTAAAGGACGAAGGTGAGTAGGAAAGCAAAGGATTGCCACGAGAAGCAGGTGCCATCTTGATGGCTGAGGTGGTTTTCTGACCCAACTCTAGTTGTCTTCGTTATTCTCTTACCCCACAGGGAACTAGTCTCTGAATGAGGGCAGTGGAAACTTTCAGAGGAAGGCAATTGGAAACTGCTGGTTTAGGTGACATATGAGGAGAAGAAAGCATTTCCTTCCAGCAGCTGCTGAAACAAACATGGTTTCAGCCGTGTCGGCTTACTGCTCCTTCAAAGGAAAGCGCTAGCTGCCCTACTGAGTTCTAAGCTTTCAGTATCTGTCTTTTCTTGCCCTTGGTAAACAGAGGAAGAAAGAAAAAAAGGAAGCTGAGCATCCAGTTCTTCAAGTATTGTTCCTATGATGATCTTTCTCAATCTGGTTTGCACAGTCAACTTGCTTGCTCAACTTCCTCTTCTTGGCCTTTACATCTTGGTCTGAAACAAAAGCTATTTGGACTATGCAGTGTTCCCCTCTACATGTGCATTAAAGCGTTTTAGGCAGCAACTAAGATATTTTAATCACATTCTCTATTTAAAAGGACTCCATAATCTACCTATAAAACAGGTAAATTAGCATCGATTCTTCACATTGCCAAAGTAACTGCTTATATTAAAATTACCATAGGGTCACTTTAAGACTTACGGAAAACAGGTTTTCCTTTATTATTAGTTGACCCACTCCCTGACCGAACGTAGTGTTTATTTTGAGGTGATTATAGTCATTCTTTTTTTTTTTTTTTTTTATTTTGAGACAGTCTCACTCTTTTGCCCAGGCTGGAGGCAGTGGCAGGATCTTGGCTCACTGCAACCTCCACCTCCCAGGTTCAAGTAATTCTTGTGCCTCAGCCTCCCAAGTAGCTGGGATTACAGGTGTGAGCTATCATACCTGGTTATTTTTTGTATTTTTAGTAGAGATGGGGTTTCACCATGTTGCTCAGGCTGGTCTTGAACTCTTGACCTCAAGTGATCTGCCTGCCTTGAACTACCAAAGTGTGGGATTACAGGCATGAGCCATCACGCCTGGTCTGATTATAACCATTATTTTCTTCCAATATTCACATGGGTATTCATTTTTTAATAAGAATTAGATTTATATATTTTTATATATTTTTTTCTCTCAGTCTGAATTTGGCATCACATTTGGGTTTGGAGAGAAGATTGAGTCATAAGTTTAAGTTGGCAAGAATTTCATAGAGTGTAAAGAGAAGCTCCTGTCCTAAATTATATGGCGTTCAGATTGTTGGAGTTGCTTTTTCCCTGAGGAAAAAAACGAATGCTTAAGAATAAAGACACTTCCTCTTAATCATTTCATGAAACTCTTGTAAATGTATTATTGTGTGTTCTCTGTTCTTTCCTCTGGGTCCTGCACATCTGTTCTTTGGTGATTCCTATCAGTGTCAGAGAGCATGTAGGCAAACTTTGTGTTATTTTCATCCCTTTCAGCGAATGAATCTTGATTATCTGATTTGTGTCAAGTACCATTCAAACGACTTGCAAGGAGGGGTAAAGAACATGTGCAAAGATTTATCAGACCCTGAAGCCTTCCTAGGAGTAAAAGCTTGGTGGGAGTGATGAACTGCCATGAAACTGCTCTTGCTGTGCATAAATTCAATTTCCCCTGTGTTTTTAAAGTGGCCTCTGGGAATGGCAGCAGCTAATAGACCATGTGTTTAATGGAAAGAACCCAGGGCTTGAGGGTCTAATAACATCAGGCCTGATTCTCAGCCCCATCAAATATTAGCCGCAATCTTGGGCCAATTAACTCCAGTCCTGTGTCGCTAAGAAATGCATCCTTAGGTGATTTCATCATTGTGCAAACATCGTAAGTGTACTTACACAAACCTAGACGGTATAGCCTACTACACACTCTTAACATTTTCACTAAAAAGGAATCCCATTTAAAAGAGAAAGAGACTTCATTCCAGCAAGCAGTTTGCAAACCAAGGAGACACAGCTTTTGGTTTAAAACAAAGGTGCGCTCCACCAGAGCAGAGAGGCTGTCATATACAGGGAACGCTCCCACCCAAGTTCCCACTCCAGTCCACGATGCAAATGAAAGATGCAAGCTTGTTCAGT
Organism: Colobus angolensis palliatus; assembly: GCF_000951035.1. Lineage (NCBI taxonomy): Eukaryota > Metazoa > Chordata > Mammalia > Primates > Cercopithecidae > Colobus > Colobus angolensis. The sequence continues at coordinate 2,129,826 of NW_012110920.1, read as the reverse complement.
TAAAATTGGTTGATGTTAAAACTGATCACCAGACAAAGTTCATTGACCAGGTTCAGGTGGCAGAATAGGGCCTTCCAGGTTCAATTGATTCTGGAGGCATAAATGGGAACAGACAGATTTGAAAGGTCCAAAGTTTATCTACTGTTCAGCTGGCACAAGGTATGTGTGTAACCTTCAGTCAGCAATTGGCTCTCAGCTCCACTCAGAATTTAGACCCAGTTAGCCACTCAGGATCCATCTCAAAGTGTTAGCTTTTTCAGGGTTCACAACGCCTGGGATATATGATATTGCTGTGGTATCTACGGTAAAACCCATTGCTCCTAAGCTACAAACCTGTACAGTCCATTCAGTACACTACTGTACTGAATACTGTCCACAATTGTGATACAATGGCAAGCAATTAGGTATCTAAACTGATCTAAATGGATAAAAGGTACAGTAAAAATACAGTATAATAGATATAAATGCTACACTTGTATAGGGCACTTACCATGAAGAGCTTGCAGAACTGAAAGTTTCTCTGGGTGAGTTAGTGAGTGAGAAGGTCTAGGACATTACTGTGCACTATTATAGACTTTATAAAGATGGTATATTTAGACTACACTAAGTTTATTTTAAAATTTTTCTTTCTTCAATAATAAGTTAAAGTTAATCTTCACTTATGGTAACTTATTTATTTGATAAACTCTAAATTGTTTTAACTTTTGACTTATAACATGTAGCTTAACACACACTGTACAACTGTTCAAAAATATTTTCTTTTTTCATCTCCTTATTCTATAAGCCTCTACTTAATTTTTTTTTTTTTTTTTTTACTTTTTAAGCTTTTTTGTTAAAAACTAAGACACACACAGTAGCCTAAGCTTATTCAGGGTCAGGATCATCAATATCACTGTCTTCCATCTCCACATTTTGTCCCACTGGAAGGTCTTCAGAGGCAATAACATGCATGGAGCTGTCATCTCCTGTGATAACAATGCCTTCTTCTGGAATTCCTCCTGAAGAACCTGTTTAAGGCTGTTCTACAGTTAGTTTTCGTTTTTTTGTTTGTTTGTTTGTTTGAGACAGAGTCTCACTCTGTCACCCAGACTGGAGCACAGTGCCACAATCTCAGCTCACTGCAACCTCTGCCTCCTGGGTTCAAACAATTCTCTTGCCTTAGCCTCCCAAGTAGCTGGAATTACAAGCGCCCGCCACCACAGCCAGCTAATTTTTTTGTATTTTTAGTAGAGAAGGGGTTTCACCATGTTGACCAGACTGATCTCAAACTACTGACCTCAGGTGGTTCACCCACCTCGACCTCTCTAAGTGCTGGGATTACAGGCGTGAGCCACCGCACCTGGCCTACAGTTAATTTTTTTAATAAGTAGAAGTACGTGCCAAAATACAGATAAAAAATATAAACCAGCAACATAGTCATTTATTATCATTATCAAGTATTATGTACTCTACATAATTTTATGTGCCATACTTTTAGACAACGGTCAGTGCAGTAGGTTACTCTACACCAGCGTCACCACAAACCATAGGAAATGCACAGTGCTACAGTGTGAAGATGGCTAGGACACCACTAGGCTATAGGAATTTTTCAGCTCCGTTATCATCTTATGGGGCCAGCGTCATATATGTGGTCTGCCTTTGACCACGTTATGCATGTTATGTGGTACCTGAATGTATTCTAAACTCCAGTTTTCTCATCTGTAAAATACAGGTAAAAATTATTTACCTTATAGAGGTTTTACATGAGTTAAACCAGGAAAGTTGAATCCAGTAAGGCACCTGGGGTCAGACTACTTAGGATTCAAATTCTGGCTCAACCATTTACTTGCTGTGTGACTCTGGGCAAGCTGCTTAATGTCTTCTAGTCTCAGTTTCCTCTCTCTCTCTAATATTCATAAAAACTATTATCTGTTTATCGGGTAGTTGTGATAAGCAAATGAAATTAGAAAAGATTTCCATAGTGCCTGCAATGTAGTAAACGTTCAGATGCATGTTAGCTGTTGCTATTGAAAGCAGCATGCACAATACATATTATTTCCTGTTCTCTTAACTGGGTTGCAGATTAATAGGCAATTGTGCTAAAAGTGCCCAAAGGCAGATTCTTCTCTTTACAAAGAATTCCTTTCTCTTTTCTTTTTCTCCTTTCAAGAATGTTCTGGTACAGATTAGCAAAACACCTTGGGGCAGAGAAGCCTAGAAAGCCTTTAAGGATGTATATTTCCTTCACCACAAAATTCTTGTTTTTTTAGAAAAAGCAGGCTCCTAAGAGGGGTCAGTTTGAGTAGGAGTCTAAGATTGTAAACAAAGTATAAAAGAAGAGACTTTGTCAGTCCAATTAAACATAGATCATTATTCCTATTACTTAATATCTTCATTACAGTGCTTTCTATACATGCTGTTTTAAAAGTATGTATATAAAGATTGAATTTTATTCAAGGGATCATTGGGTAGGTGTTTCAAATTATAGAACAATGTCCCTTGGGGTACTAATTAAATTTTTTGCTTTGGAATAATGTTCAGAATTCAGATGATGATTACCATACATTTTTTGGTTGGGAGCATGGCCTTGCCTCTGCTCCTGACCCCAGAGAGGCCCCCACACCTCCCAGCTTGCCTGGGCTCCTTCTGGGCCCCTGCTCCTGACCCCAGACAAGCCGCTCCACCTCCCAGCTTGCCTGGGCTCCTTCTGGGTTCACAGGGGATTCCTCAACATTCTCACTTTGTCCAGTACTGCCACCACTCGTGTGGGAGCTTTGTCTGCGCTCAGCAAACACAGCTTGCTCCCAATGCATAGCAGCATTGAAGATCGCTGCGCAATTCTGATGCTCACCGTGCTAAGACAAGATAGACAGGTTTATGATTTTCACTAGAACAACTCTTGCAGAGTTTTACTATTTTTCAAATAACAACTCCCCCACTTTTCCTTTTTGTATGGTGACTTTCTCATGCCAGGACACACTAAATGAATACATTTGTAAAGGTGGTATTTTGTGGTTACCAGGGGCTGCACGGTGGGGGAAGGGGGTGTTATTATTTAACAGCTAAAAAGTTTCCGATTGAGATAATGAAAACATTCTGGAAATGGATAGTGGTGATGGTTACACAACACTGGTAATTCACTTAATGCTCACGAACTACACTCTTAAAAATGATCCAGATGGTAAATTTTACGCTATGCATATTTTACCACAATTTTTTAAAGTAACGTTTTTTGACATTATGGTTTCATCAGTTTAAACAGACTTCTAGTCAGGGGGTATCCGATGGCCCGAGTCTTAATCGCCTGCCATTTGGGATGGAAACCCATAATAAAAATGCCGCCTTCCAGAGGCTGCAGGGACCTTACCCACGAGACCAGAATGCTGTGCTTCCTCATTAGCCTATTAATTAATTGCATAGAATTAGACGCTTGGACAGTACTTGAAGGTTTGCTATTTTTGGAAGCTCTCCACATCTTCCTCTCAGTGTCATCTACCCTTTTCAACAGCATCCGTAAATCCAGTTTCCAGCCCAAGTGTCGATGCAGCTCATCATAGACTGTAAATGCCGTAAATGGAGGGAGCAAGTGTCTCTCAAGCAAACACTCAGTTCCTCGGGAGCCGACTACATGCATGGATCACACGGGAACTTCTCCCATTAAAAATAATGGAAATAGATGCCATTTAGCAATGTTTCACTTAGGGGCAGAGTTTTCAAGAATGACTTACTTGTCAAGTGAAGGGTAGGTGTAAAAGTCACACCTTCCCACTCCTGGTGAGTCGATGCTTGGCCTCTCCATTCCAGTCAATGTGAGATTTTTAACTGGCACTATCCAATCCTGGGATTTGTTGGGACATTTAACATTTTAAAAGCAACTAATCCTCATGGAAAAGCATAAACACGTTTTAAAGGTTCTGATGTTTGAATAATATTGGTACAATAATCTCCTGAGACTAGAATGGATTATTTGCTATTCTTCAGAGGGGTTGGCTATATACAAATGAGGAAAGATGACCTTTTATACCTTAGCACGATTGCAGGAAGAATCACGCCTTTGGAATGGAGATTGTCTTCTCACCCTCTCACTCTTCAAGCTTCTATCTTCTCTCTTTCTTCTGTCCTTGAGTATTTACCTCTGCCTCTTTTTCTCTCTCTCTTACATAGGCATAGTGCTATAATAATAGTACTTTGCATTTATCTAGCATGGTCTATTATTTTCCATTATTATCCATTATTATTCCATTTAATCCTTGAAATATCCCTGTGGGAGGATAATTAAGGCAAATATTATTATCATTGCCATTTTATAGATTTTTAGAAATGAGAAGATACATAAGGGTTAAGTGACACATCGCGAGGTATAGGAAGATCCAGTCCTGAAACCCAGGTCTTGTGACTCTGGTTCAATACTGGTTCTATAGCTGCAGCCATTTCTGGGGATCACGCAGTCCTTGAAGGGAACATAGCACTACCAGACATATGTCATTACCCAGTGACTGACAAGTGGCAGGCATGGTCCTTAGCACAGTTCATCATCAAATTCTTCTGAATATGCTCCCAGGAGCTGTCATCCTGCCTGCTGAGCAGCCTCTGTCCATTCAACTATCCATCCATCCATCCATCCATCCATCCATCCATCCATCCAGAATAAAGAAAATGAAGGAGGTGTTCAGTTGGAGGAGGGCAGGAGATGCATCTGCCCTCTGGATCCTGGAGACTGCAATGCTGAGCGCCTCTTAAAGTCAAAATTGACAACTGAATTCAGTCACTTTTAGTCTAGATAGCTGCAACAACATCACAACAAAATTAGTTTTCTTTTGTTGCTGGTTTTTGTTTGTTTGTTTTGTTTTGTTTTGTTTTTTGAGACAGAGTCTTGCTCGGTTGCCCAGGCTGGAGTGTAGTGACGCGATCTGGGCTCACTGCAACCTCTGCCTCCCAGGTTCAAGCAATTCTCCTGCCTCATCCTCCCAAGTAGTAGCTGGGATTACAGGCATGTGCCACCATGCCCGGTTAGTTTTTTTTTATTTTTTTATTTTTAGTAGAGATGGGGTTTTACCATGTTGGCCAGGCTGGTCTTGAACTCCTGACCTCAGGTGACCCACTTGCCTCAGCCTCCCAAAGTGCTAGGATTACAGGCATGAGCCACTATGCCTGGCCTTAAAATTATTTTTAAAAAAGTTAAATTCAGTTGTCATACTCAATTTTTATCCAGTTAATTCTAGCTATGCAAATACTGGGTTTGGGTAACTTAATTTAAAAATATGTTTCCATTTCCCTTCTCCCTCAAAGGATTGATTTAGTTATGTAAATATGCAAAAGATTAGCAAAAACACCTTAATATTTTGGTTAATTGATATCTGTCATGCTGGATTGCCATAATTTAAGAACTCTTCACCAGTTTCTTAAATCAAGTCTGTATTTTCCTTTGTTATTATGTTTTTTTAAAATCTCCCTCTTAAAAGCCTGAAAGAAACCTTTCAGTGTGCACAAAAAACAGTTTCTAGTTTTTATTCTCCATTGCTGTTTGCAATTACTCACGGAGGAAAAGTATTTTGGAAAAAAACTCACCCAGAATCAAGCGACAACTCACATTATCTTTCTTAAGATGTCTTAACAGTAACAAGCAAAAGCCAATTCAAAGATAGATCTTTGGGGCACCCTCTGGCGGCTGAAAAGAGTCATGACATCAATGCCCATGTGTATCAAAAGGCCAGTAATCTTTGCGACTTATTTTAAAGGGCCATCACCAAATTTTCCATACATTGAAAATGTAGCCAGATCAGGAATGCGGGAAGGACTGGAAAGAATTTGGCACCACGAGAACTTGACTTGAGTCAGAGCTCTCATCTGTTAGCTACGTGAACCTGCATTTGGTTTGCAGGTCAGTTTCCACAGAGCTGAGGCTGAATCTGGAATTTCTCACTGGAGATAAGAGGCAGTGTCAAAACTAGAGGAGTATATGATTCCATTTATCTGATATGCCAAGAAAAGGCAACTCTATAGAAAAGAGATCAGTGATTGCCTGGGGCTGGGGAGGGCATGGGGATTAACTGTAAATGGGCACGAAGGACTTTATTGGGGTGACAAAAATGTCCTAAAACCAGATTGTAGCTGTTGCACAACTCAGTAAATTTTGTAAAACATCACTGCAGTATAGATTTTAAAGGGGTGGATTTTATGGTATGTAAATTATACCTCCATAAAGTTATTTTTTTTAAGCCAGGAGGGAAAAGTAGAGTGGATAACCCCTAGAGACACCTTGGTACAGAGCCAGGAAACCTGTAGCCAGCGATTGTGTGGGAGGAAAGGGAACTGTGGGGTAAGGTAGGGGTGAGCAGGAAGAATGCCCAGAAGAGGTGCTGACTTTTGGAACTTCATTTGGCTCACAGGTGTGCCCTTAGCTCACACCTCAGTGAGTTGCCTGAGGTTAGCATGCTAGAGGCTGAAAGAAACCCCACCCAACTCAGCCTCCCATGGCAGGTGTTTAGGGGCATTTCTGATGGAGTAAGACTATTAAAGCGGCCAGCTAGATGCAATTCCATCAAAATGACCATTTTGAAATGTAAAACCAATGTTTTCTTTATTACTTTTCTCAGTGACAAGTAACTCAGTGTGGTTTGAGAATTAGATGAGATTAAGAAGTGCACTGATGAAGAGAATGGCTATTTTTTACACTGTTTACTAATAGAAAATGTGAAAGTGAGGATTTATAAAAGTACCAGAAGAAAATTCAGGTGTATATCTCTGTAAACTTAGGGTAGAGAGAAACTGGTAAGGAGTAACATCTAAACCAGAATCTCTAAAAGAGACAAGAGATGGATTTAATGGATTTTTTTTTTCAAAAAATAATGGTTTTTTTTTAAGAAAAACAAAAGAAAAAATTAAGACGCAAATGATGTATTAGGAAATAATACTATATCATATATATCAGACAGGTTTATTAACCTCAATATAACAGATACTTGCAAACCAGAGAAAAATGTGCAAAGGATGGGTAGAGATAATTCACAAAGGGAGAGATAAATGAAAACATACTATCTGTCAAGATATGAAACAGCTTTAACCTAACATCCATCAATGAATGTGATTAAGAAATCAATGAGCTATTCTTCACCTATGAGATTAGCAAAGCTTAAGAAGACTGATGTGGGCCAGGTGCAGTGGCTCACACCTGTAATCCCAGCACTTTGGGAAGCCACGATGGGTGAATCACTTGAGGTCAGGAGTTCAACGCCAGCCTGGCCAACATGCTGAAACCCCGTCTCTACTAAAAATACAAAAATTGGCTGGGCATGGTGGTGCATACCTGTAATCTCAGCTACTTGGGAGGCTGAGGCAGCAGAATCGCTGGAACCCAGGAGGTGAAGGTTGCAGTGATTGTGCCACTGCACTCCAGCCTGGGCCACAGAACGAGGCTCTGTCTCAAAAAAAAAAAAAAAGATTGATGTGGCTTACCCTCAGTGCCCTGGTAGGCTGGTGCAGCTTTCTGGGAAGTAATTTAGCATCATACCTCAAAATGTCAAAAATGCAAACCTTTTGGCTCAGCAATACCACTTGGGGGAATGATTTTAGGGCAATAATTACATATGTGTAAAAATATATAAACATTAGTATGTTCATGATCAAGTTATTTGTAGAGGCAGAAATTAGGAAGGTTCTCAGATGCCCATCAACAGGGATTTGATGAAGTATTGTACAACTCAAGAGAAAATCTGCAGTAATTAAAAATGAATGGGATCTATATCTCGGGTCATGGGGAAATGTTTACATTAAGTTGCTAAGCAAAAAATGTCAGTGTCATAACAGGATAGATAATATGATCATATTTTCGTTTAAAGCTATATATATGGTGTGTGTGTGTGTGTGTGTGTGTGTGTGTGTGTGTGTG
>NW_012110920.1:2066499-2121909 GCF_000951035.1 Colobus angolensis palliatus | reverse complement strand
GATCTATATCTCGGGTCATGGGGAAATGTTTACATTAAGTTGCTAAGCAAAAAATGTCAGTGTCATAACAGGATAGATAATATGATCATATTTTCATTTAAAGCTATATACATGGTGTGTGTGTGTGTGTGTGTGTGTGTAGGGTAAGGTAGGGTAGATGAAACATACCCAGATCCCCCTTCGAAGAAGGATATTTTGCCCCAGCTGTCCCTTGGGACTGCCTCAGCTGCAGAGTCACCTCTCCTGAACAGGTAGGACAGGCACATCCTGATGGAGGCAGGCGTATAAGGCCAGGCCACTTCAGCCCAACACAGAACAACTCTGATGGGCCATTTACACTGTAGAGTCCTTGTGGGGATGGCTAAGTCTGCTGTCAGGCTTATGATGTAGCTGGAGTTCTCGCTCCATCCAATTTTGTTTTCTTTCCCTTCTTTCCATAGGTATTAACCTCAAGGACAATTCTTCAACGAGACACTATACAGCAAACTCTGTCTCAGAATCTGCTTCTCAGAAAATCCGACCAGCAATGTTCATACCTATGCAACGAACAAATTCTGGGGGAAGAAATACCCATCAAGTATTTTGTATTGGATGGCTTTATTTTATTTAGGCACCTGTGCAAAATTTCTGGCACTGTCAGGTTTTTTCAAAGTGGGTATTTGCTAGTTTTGTCATCAGATAAAAATATTAAAGTAGTTTTTATTTGGAAAAATAAAACGTCAATGGTTTGGTTTTAGTCTGGTCAAAATAGCTACCTCAAAGTCTGTATCGAAATGGCAGCATGTGACCCATCTAGTGTGCATCCTTCTTAATGGGGAGGTAAGCTCTGCAAACACCCCTCTTGTTCATACCCCTCCTACTACTCTAGGCATCCAACCTTGTGGAAGTTTTGGTACTTCTTCTACCAGGTTGTTGGAGCATTGTTGAGGTTGGCTGTGAAGTGTAAAATGAAGAGCAATCTTGGGGGGACTGTGAGGAACCACTGAAGGTGATGTGCAGCACGTGGATAGAAATAGATGGGAGCAGATGCTACATGTCGATAAATCTCCAACTTTGAGTAGTTCTAGGTACTCTCTCCTTTTTCATCGTGAATAGGTGGAACACGCGTTAGGAGGAGAGCCAAATGCTATTTGCCACCCAGATTCCTTAGCTTAGATCCTTGAATTGTTTAGCAAAAGCCTTGTACTGCCTGTACCAGAAGGATCTGTCCTTTACACCTTCCCCTTTGAATGTTTTGTGGCTTTTCCAGATTTTGGCTGCATCTCGTGGTCATGTTCTGGGATGTAGGGGAAACGGTAGGGTTAAAAGTCATTACTACTGAGAACAAGTTATTTTTTGACCAACATAATCTTGGGGAATATTGAATTAGCTGTAATTTGTAGCAGAGACTATGAGTTATTCCCAAAATCCATCCTCCGCTTCTTCATTTAGTAAATACAAAACACAAGCTTTTGGTGGCATGTGGCTGTCCAGCTAAAGACCACATTGCCCAGCCTCCCGGGCAGCTGTATGTGATTAAATGATAAATTCTATGAGCAGAATCAAAGTTCCAGGCTACCTCCTTAAAGGAAGTACCTTTCTCTCTCCCCCCACTTCCCTGCTAGTTGGGATACAGACCCAGCAGATGTGGTGGTGAGTTATTTGTGCAGAACACCCTAAGGGATGAATGGGCAACAAGATAGAAGGAACCTGGATCCCCATCACCGTGGAACCACCATAGCATCCCTTGGCTGCTTACACTTGAACTGCTATGTAAAAGAGAAACAAACTGCTTTCTTGTTTAGCCCACTAAATTGTGGGAAGGGGGAAGTGCAAAATAATCATTGTTTTATATTTTACTCTTACAACTCTACTATAGTGTTTATTATACTCGTGTAATTATTTGTTTACTTGTCCGTCTAGCTGTCTAGAATATTTCTTTCTGAACTATGAGCACATAGAAGGTATTCCATAAGTGTTTTTAAAATGTGTTAAGTCACTGAATGGTGGGAAAATTTGCAGAAAAGGGAAAAGCTAGTGAACTAAATACAAATTTCAATTTCACAATTTGGTGTAGCTAAAGTTTCCCTTGGCCTCCCTAGCCTCCGGGTGGGGAAAGACTAGATTCCTATGAACAATGCATCAGGACAATGATGAGCGCATACGGATTCCCAGCTTTGCCTTCCCGTAACCCTAGAGGAATATTCTCGTGCTTCTTGCTCAGCGTTCTGTGCCACTTCACCCCCATCCTGATCTTAACTCACAGTCATCTTTCAGATCAGGTTCATCATGGAAGGTCTGTGTCAGAAAAGGCATGGAAAGGAAACAGGAATAGGGGGTGGGAGTGGATCCTGAGGAAGCTACAGGGCATGAGAGAGGGGGAGCCTGGAGGAAGGGGGACTGGAGATTATAAACCATATTTCCATTTGAATGTCACTCAAGAGATACAGGTAAAGAGTCACATTAATTTGCCCTTTTAAATTTAATTTAATTTATTTATGTTTTTGAAATGGAGTCTCTCTCTGTCACCCAGGCTGGAGTGCAGTGGCATGATCTCGGTTCACTACAACCTCTGTCTCCTGCATTCAATCCATTCTTCTGCCTCAGCCTCCTGAACAGCTGGGATGATATGTGTGCACCACCACACCTGGCTAATTTTTTTCTTTTTTTTTTTTTTGAGACGGAGTCTCGCTTTGTCGCCCGGACTGGAGGTCAGTGGCACAATCTCGGCTCACTGCAAGCTCCGCCTCCCAGGTTCATGCCATTCTCCTGCCTCAGCCTCCCGAGTAGCTGGGACTACAGGCGCCCGCCACCACGCCTGGCTAGTATTTTTGTATTTTTAGTGGAGACGAGGTTTCACTGTGTTAGCCAGGATGGTCTCCATCTCCTGACCTCATGATCCGCCCACCTCGGCCTCCCAAAGTGCTGGGATTACAGGCGTGAGTCACCACGCCTGGCCATTTTTGTATTTTTAATAGAGAAGGGGGTTTCGCCATATTGGCCAGGCTAGTCTCCAAATCCTGACCTCAAGTGATCCTCCTGCCTCAGCCTCCCAAAGTGCTGGGATTACAGGTGTGAGCCACTGCACCCAGCTTAATTTGCTTTTGATTTTTGGTCTGTGTTCTCTGAAAGTGATATCACAGAAAAAGACTGGGCCAGGGGACTCTGCCACTTTTTTTCTTTCTACACCATTAATAGCTAAAGTTTCACTGGCTTTTGACTCACCTCTTCCAAAAAGGGTTCAACCCCTCCCCAATTCACAAATTACATTTGCAAGTCCCTGGAGGTTGTTTCTCTGTGGAAAGGAATTCTGACTCTCACTGTGATGCTGGCTGCTCATGAAGTCACAGGAAAGCCACCCCACGCCTCCACAGCTGCCACTGGTGTCCTGGGGAGGCTGATGTCTCTGCCCAAAGCATGGTCTTCCCAGGCACCAAAAATCTTCTATCCTCAAGTATTGATTTTTCGAGAATCTTAACTCTGCCAGAGTCATGCTATGATCTTCAGAGAGGTGGAAGAATATTATTTTTCTCCATCTCTGACCTTGCATTGATTTCACCTGCTGCATTCATCCCCTTTCTCCAGAGAGTGCAGACATGAGTCTATAGTCCACGGCTGGCGAACTGTCCAGGGGCAGATTGTAAATATTTTAGACTTTACAGGTCACATGACATCTCCATCTAATATTATTCTTTGTTGTTTTTTCTTCTTCACAAACTTTAAAAAGTACGAAAACTATCACTAACTTGCAGACAGTACAAAAACAGACCCTGAGCTTGATTTGGCCCTGTGAACCATAGTTTGCAGACCCCTGGTCTCCAGGAATTCCCCAAGGAACTGGTATCTGCGATACAAGTCTTCCTCATCTTAATTTTTCTCCCAGATGCATATAAAAAAGTTTAAAATAAAGATTTCCGACCAGGCATGGTGTCTCATGACTGTAATCCCAGCACTTTGGAAGGCCGAGGTGGGTGGATCACCTGAAATCAGGTGTTCGAAACCAGCCTGGCCAACATGGCAAAACCCTGTCTCTACTAAAAATACAAAAATAGTCAGACAAGGTGGGATGTGCCTGTAACTTAGGAGGCTGAGACAGGAGAATTGCTTGAACCTGGGAGGCAGAGGTTGTAGTGAGCAGAGATCGCGCCACTGCGCTCCAGCCTGGGCGACAGAGCGAGACTCATGTCTCAAAATAAAATAAAATAAAATAAAATAAAAATAAATATTTCTTCTCTTCTACAGCTGAAAAGCCATCATGCAGTGCTGTTCCCCAATTCAAAACACAAGTTCGAATCATCTTAGGCTCAAACTGAGAAGTGGCGTTAGTCCAGCTAAATTAATCTGCAAGTTGCTCCAAAGTGGGGAAGCGGGGCAGGATGGCTTACATCTTAAATGGACAAGTGTTGGACAGCAGAGTCTATCTCCATGGAGATTATCTTAGATAACATATTTCTTCTGAAGAATAGCCAAGTTTGTGATTTTGTTTTTCAAAACTCTGCTTCAGCAACATGTGAAAAAAAGAAGAGGCTATGGAAACACATTGATTCCAGATATGATCATGGAAGACGACCACCAGGAAACCTTCTGGGAAAACAGGTCAAATCAATCGCCTTCATGTCCCCAGTCCTCTTCCAAAGGCTGAGCGATGAGGAAGGTAAATGTCTACTCTACGAAGCGGACAACTGGACATGCACATTCACAGTAGAGAGAAACCACCAAGAAGCGGAGGGCTGGCCATGCTGGAGAAGTAGATGAATGCGTACGTGTAAACAAGGATAGCTCTGAGTCCTCACAGATGAATGAGATCATGCGGGGAATTCCCTTTGCAGGGAACTGGCCTGACTGGCATGCAGTTCTATAAATGCACATCTGTCTCATTATCTTTTTTTATATAGTTTACTAAAGCATTAATATAGTTCTAATAAGTAAATATTTTTAGGTTGCAAAACTGACTCCTCATCTTTATGTAATTAAGTCACAAGAAACTTTAAATCTGAAGATGATAAAAGGCTATGTATTCAGTACTGTTAGTGTCCATGCCACCTTTTTCAACTTTTGAAATATTGTTCATTGTTAATTTGTTCTCATTTATAACTAAGTCACATTGTATTTTTTTTTTTTTTTTTTTTTTGTTGAGACGGAGTCTCGCTGTGTCACCCAGGCTGGAGTGCAGTGGCCGGATCTCAGCTCACTGCAAGCTCCGCCTCCCGGGTTTACGCCATTCTCCTGCCTCAGCCTCCCGAGTAGCTGGGACTACAAGCGCCCGCCACCTCGCCCGGCTAGTTTTTTGTATTTTTTAGTAGAGACGGGGTTTCACCGTGTTCGCCAGGATGGTCTCGATCTCCTGACCTCGTGATCCGCCCGTCTCGGCCTCCCAAAGTGCTGGGATTACAGGCTTGAGCCACCGCGCCCGGCCACATTGTATTTTTTTAAATGAAAAACAAAATAATCTGCAGCAGAATTAACCAAGTTTGAGATCATGGTCAGCTCTCCAGTTGCAGACTAAACAATCTGTGGGTGAACACACCTGAGCTGGAGTGTGGGGAAGCCACACAAGGCAAATAGTTGCCTTGGACTTCAGAGTCCAAATGCATCTTTAAGAGGGTTGGCAAACTCACTTTTGTTATTCCTCAGTCTGCTGGATTCACAGTATGAAGACATAGCTGACAATTCTGAGCCTTATCAAATTTACAATTTCTGAGCTTTATCAAGCATTATTCGTTTGTTTAAACGATCCAGAAATCTACAGCCAGATTACTGAATATTTAGTATTTAGGAAGTTGAGTTGATTATAGACAAGATGACTGACTTGCGAAAATGCTCTTTGCTCTTGTAATTTGACAAATATAATTTTTGCTTCAGTTATTTAAGATATAGCTTCTCCTGGCTGGTAAGGAAACGGTCCGTTGTGAATGTGGAAAGCAGTGACATCTGCGTAACATGGGACCTCAGGGCAGCAACCAGATGGCTCATTTCTGCTGACAAGTGAGATCCCTGCTAGACTGCGTGTGAAGATGTGCACGTGTTATTGGAGTTTTTGTTTTACCAGAGAGAATTAGGAAATATTTACCAAATGGATTTTCTGTGTATTTATATTTATTAGCACAGAGTGTATAAGGTCATAATGAATCAGTCATTCATTCAGCAAATATTCTGTGTGAGGCCCTGTAGCTCCCAGTATTGCAAAGCCTATGCAAAAATGCAAAGTAAAACACACACACACACACACCAGTGCTTTATGGGAATGGAAAAGGAAGCTAGGTCTCCCTCTTTAATTAAAGAATATATTCTCTAACCTTGTAGCTATTTGAAAGCTAATTTAAGCTCTGAAAGAAAAAAAAAAAGGGAAGATTCATCTATTAAGTGATCACTGTCATGCCCCAAGGCGACTGTAGATCCCAAATGTAATCATTTAAATGTCAGCATTCTCCTTCCCCTTTTCTGCAGTGATACAGAGAGCTCCACTGTCTATTCTCTCAGGCAGCGCATGCTGGCAGATTCCACCTGCAACCACACAGTGCAATTCTCCTTCCTTGGGAATGGGAGTCCTTGGGGGAGGACAACTTGACTCTACCAGTTAGTTCAGCGCACACAGCTCTAGCCTGCTGGGAGGAGAATGGGCTCAGCTCAGGGCCCAGCACTGAGTGGGAGGAGGTCTCAAGCCTGAGGCCCAGCCCAGGGCCCACTGACCCACACTGCTGACCTTGGCACTGGGCGGAGGCAGGGCTCCCAAACATCACGAGGGGGTTTCCCTAGGACGGCCAGGCCCCTGTCTCTGTGTGCTGAACATCCGTACCAGAGGGGCCCCTCCGGGATGACACCTACAGATGATCAAAGGAAACTGAGTCTTGAACAAACAGAAAGAATTTGCATGGAATGAAAGAGTTGTCTCCGGGTGTGTGTGTGTGTGTGTGTGTGTGTGTGTGTGTGTGTGTTGGGTGTGTCATGGGTTGGGAGTGGGGAGTTGTAAGGGGATGGAGAAGGAACGTTGTCATTTCTTGGGAGCTTGAGAAAGATCCCACTGATTTTTATCTCACAAGTTGCAACAACGAAAACAAAAAATTTCGGATGAATTATATAAGGACAAAATAAAGAGATTATGGGCAGATCTGAGAATGATTTAGGAGAATCAACAGCTCTTTGTGGCTGATTAGATATGTAAAGCAAGGGAGAAAGAAGCGTTAGGGCAGACAGATTTCTGGCAACCATGGGCCCCATGCGCCCTTCTCTGAGATGTGGAGACAGCGTGGACATTGCCTGAATTACTCACTCACTCCTGACTTGCGCTGTTCTCCCACCAAACTCTCAAACAAGGCAGGCCCTGGATTCCTTCCTATAACAATTGCTGCATTTTGCCTGCATATAATGAATATATTTTTTGAACTAAAAACTTGGGACACACGGATTCCTCTTCGGTCTGACAAGGGGCAGGGCTGTGTCTCCAGTGAGGGTGTAAAAGGTCCTCAAGATGGTTTTGCTGTTAGGACTCTGAGGATGTGCTGCAAGGCGGGATGGGAAAGGCTGGAAGCCCTCTGGTGGTGAGTGTCCTAGCTCCTCTGCTCATTAGAACCATAGCTGACCTCATAAAGGCATATGAATGAGGAGACTGATCTGGATAAATATCAGGATTCCATAAACCTCATGTGTAGCCTCTGAAAGAATTCTATTTTCCAAACCGTTTTAATCTCATAACGAAGCCCAAAGAAAGTCAAACATGAACAATGCTTCTTACTTCTTTTTCATTAAAAAAAAGAAATCCCTAACCCATTTCTTTATCAACAAGCCTATGTTCCATTTCCAGGCTAATTGGAAGTTGCATGAAGAAGACATCACTTCAGGGCCTTTCGCAAAGACGGAGCAGGAGGTGCCTTGTCCCATTCAGCACAGCGGAAGCACTGTGATTAGGTACAGGCAGCAGCTTTCAACTAGCATATAACACAGCAATAACAGGCTTTCCCTACAGTCTCTGGCAACTAGAGGAGCTGTTATTTAAGATTTTGATGGGGGGTTATCAACTTTTTGATAAAGAAATAAAAACTTTAAGGCATCTTCTCTAATCACAGTGCTTTCTTTTGAATTCTGCCTCTGGCTGTGTCTTACTTGGTTGGAAAGCAATTGTCTGTGGTGTTTCAACACAGCGTGATGCAGACTGCCTTTTCCAAGATATTTACACACAAAACAACAGTGGAAGATCGGCAGAGGGCAGGTTTGTCTCCTGGCAAGGATAATAAAGATAATGTCCCTCTCCAGGAGAAAGATTGGGCAGGCTTGTTAACAGTCCCCTTAGAAGTCTGGGAACATCTTAAGCTCCAGGTTCGTTGGCTGTCACATAACACACCGTGTGCATAGCAGCCACCTGGGCCCACCTCTGCATCACGTCCATAGGACTTGGGGCTCCCAGGGAACCCATGGGAACACGAAGCTCACGCTGCCAGCTGTGCTGTCATGAGGTCTTTTGTTGCTGACTGGGAGTGTCGTGTGTTCTGCCATCATCAATGGAGCTGCGATTGGCTCGCTTGTGAGCTTCCAAGCAGGGCAAAAATCTCAGATCCTTCATAGTTGTTGACATTGTTCTCTCTTATCATCCTTTTGGCTCATTATGTGATTTAAAAGTTGAGGGAGATTAGAGAGAAATTGTGATAAAGATAAAGGCAAATCACATGGCGAATGTGAGACTAATGCTGTTCTCTTCAGGGTCCTGCCAGTTTCCTGGTTATCTTTACTTTCCCCTGCCCCCATGTGAGCAAGCATCAGGTCAGTGCATTGCAGACACAAACCCAGTTATTAGTGCTCGTTTCTGGCCAGGTGTGGTGGCTCACGCCTGTAATTGCAGCACTTTGGGAGGTAAAAGAGGGAGGACTGCTTGAGCTCAGGAGTTCGAGATCAGCCTGGGCAACATAGTGAGACCCCCCATCTCTACAAAAATTTTAAAAAACCATCCAGGTGGTGTGAATGAACGTATGGTCCTAGCTACTCAGGAGATTGAGGACAGAGGATCACTTGAGCTCTGGAGGTCGAGGCTGCAGTGAGCTGTGATTGCACCACTGCACCCCAGTCTAGATGACAGAGCCAGACCCTGTCTCAATAATAATAATTGTTTTGCCATGTACTGAGTGCCTGGTATCCGCCATTCCTCACTCTATGATCTCTGTTTCTTCCAATAGTTTTGAAAGCTTAGTATTATTACCAACCTGAAGCTAGGAAGGGCTAAGAAACTTATCTGCAATATCACAGAGCCTCATGACGGGGCAGGATTCTCACGTGTATTTATCTCATAGCAAAGCTCATGTTCCTTCCACTGCAACCTCATGCTACCTCAGATATTAGAAGAGGGTTTCAGAGGAAAACACGAAACATGTTAATGGTGATGTTGGCTGGTTTGTGTAGCTTCCTCTCCCCAGTGCCTACTCCTATCCCATTTCCTGATTTGCTGCCCTATTTCACTTGACCCCATTACTTCCAATCCACAGCTGTTCCTCAACCCTTTCCCCATTAGCATCTCTTCTCTTTTTTATTATTTTTTAATTTAGCATCTCTTCTTAAATGCAGAGATATTCATAGTATTTTTTCACAGCTGATTAGAAATCTGCACACGAGGAGATGGGCTAAGAGTTACAGGGTTATTATGCATGATGTAAGAGAATAATGACAGGAAACGCATGATGAACTGGCACTCGGCAGCAGTGAGAGAGCAATCCGTGACCTCAGCTTCCAGTCCGTGGGGCTTCATACACGTCCACCGGAAACCTAAGTTAGGAGTGCACTCTCCAAGTCTTCCCCGTGGGGACTCGTTTGAGGGATGGCTGCCATCCAGCCTGTATTTCCAGGAAATGAGACTTCGATTCCTTGTAGTGTTAACTTTAAAGGAAAGGGATTTTGACGATCCTTTAAAGGAGAAGGGCATTTGAAGAAATTTGAATGAAAATATAGAAAAATCCACAACTCAGCTGGGCGCAGTGGCTCACACCTGTAATCCCAGAACTTTGGGAGGCCGAGGCGGGTGGATCACAAGGCCAGGAGATTGAGACAAGCCTGGCCAACATGCTGAAACCCCATCTCTACTAAAAATACAAAAATTAGCCGGGTGTGGTGACATATGCCTGTAGTGCCAGCTACTCGGGAGGCTGAGGCAGGTGGATCACTTGAAGCCGGGAGGCAGAGGTTGCAGTGAGCCAAGATTGCACCACTGCACTCCAGCCTGGTGACAGAGCAAGACTCTGTCTCAAAAAAAAAAAGACAGAGAAAAGAAAAATCGACAACTCACTTTCGTTTCCATTCACATGGCCCCTGCTGCCACATGCGCACCAGCTATGAAATTCCCTGTGGTCTGTGAGAAGGTGGTGGAACACCAGCTAAATGAGCTGCTCATTTATATGTATCCAAGCGCCTCTAATTTCCCACAATTCACCAAACTCCTGAGCCCCATTGATGCCTTGGGGCGTGGAAGATTTGAAAACAAAAGTGTATTTACAAATTCATCCTCACCATTACATGGTATAATACTATATTTTCCCGGCAGATTTTCTATTTATTGGTGCCTTCGAGAGTGTAGGCACATGCTAAAATACATGAGTTCAATAGCTTAGTGTTGGTTTCATCTATCATTAGAGCTGAGTTGGTAAAAATCATACAGTTGAGAAAGAAGCCATTTGGAAAGGCAAAGATGCAAAAAGACCAGAGTCAGAGAAAAGGGTAGAGAATGGAAAATATTGGTTCATGAAATAACGGAATTGATCCAAGTTACTGTGGCGAATCAAGAAGGCCCAGTGAAGGGCAAGAAATCTACAGATCTTCCTTTACTGGTGTATTTGTTCTTATTCAGCTGACCTCCTTCTGTTCAGGTCACATCGCCCAGGCCTCTTGAACTGCACAGGAGGGAAATAAAGAGACCAGTGATGAGACCAACGGAAGGAACTGGGCCTGGCCTTGGAGAGTGCACCCACAGAGGTTCCCAAAAGGAAAGAAGACAGTTTACACTTTTCAATCTGTTTACCAGCAGCCTCTGGCATCTCCTACACACAGTCAAACCAACCACAGCTTGCTCTCCCGCCAGCCCAGCCAGCTGCGGGCCGCTTGCTGACTGATGTGAATCCTCCTCGCTGCACGTCTCCTCACTCTTACTGATTTGGCCATTCTTGCTGTGGTTTGACAGACAAGATTCATTACCCAAAAGCATCAGTTTGTGTTGGCTTGGTGGCTTGTGGAACAAGGTTTACTTCTTGTTGATGTGATTTTGGTGTTCTTGTTTTTGGTGTGAAAAATGTGACAGCTTTTTTTTTTTTTTTTTTTTGAGACAGAGTCTGGCTGGGTTGCCCAGGCTGGAGTGCAGTGGTGCAATCTCGGCTCACTGCAACCTCTGCCTCCTGGATTCAAGCTATTCTCTTGCCTCAGCCTCCTGAGTAGCTGGGACTACAGGCATGTGCCACTACACCTGGCTAATTTTTGTATTTTTAGTGGAGATGGGGTTTTACTATGTTGGCCAGGCTGGTCTCGAACTACTGATCTCAAGTGATCCACCTGCCTTGGCCTCCCAAAGTGCTGGGATTACAGGTGTGAGCCACTGTGCCCGGCTATGTGACAGGTTTTAACACCATAGTATCTTAAAGCCAAGGTAGGGATGTCATGAGGTTGGGGTATGGGACCCTTGTATCTCTGTATATTTCTTTCTAACGTGCGTATTTCTGTCTCTGGGTCTTGGTGCATTTCTCTGAATCACTTCTCTTTTTAACTGTCTGTCTCTATTTCTCTCCTCTGTTTTTGCCCATCCTTTTCTTCTCATTCATTTATTGAAAGTTGGACTGAGTGACAGTCACTGTCTATTGTCTCTAAAAATGACAAAATTCCCCTACGTCATGTCGATCCTATGTTGGTCTACACAGTATGTTGAGCCCCTCTGAGCCGGTAAGAAATGAGTTGGTAAAATGAGAGCACGAGCTCCTGGGTATAGAGAGAAAGGAGACTAAAACGTCTGTGAAAATGAAACATTTAATTAAGCTGCCTGATTTTAAACTTTTTCAAACATGAACCATATGGCTCTATAAAGCATGGAACAGAAACCCAAAAAAGTGACAAGCTGGTCAGAGTTTGACTTTCTTTCAAATCTACAAACAAGGCATTTAAATGTTAAAATGATTCAGACTCACGACTGGAATACTCCCTAATTTATTTTTCTCTTTAAATGGTCAGGATACAGGCCAGGTGTGGTGGCTCATGCCTGTAATCCCAGAATTTTGGGAGACTGAGGCAGGCGGATCACTTGAGGCCAGGAGTTCAAGACCAGCCTGACCAACATAGCGAAACCCTGTCTCTACTAAAAACACAAAATATTAGCCGGGTGTGGTGGCACAAGCCTGTAGTCCTGGCTACGTGGGAGGCTGAGGCAGGAGAATCACTTGAACCTGGGAGGGTACATTGAGCCAAGATGGCACCACTGCCCTCCGGCCTGGGTGACAGAGTGAGACTCTGTCTCAAAAAAATAAAATAAAAGGCCAGAATACAGATCTCTTTAGGGCCTCAGGCCATGAGCACTTTCAGAATCCTGAACACAATAAAGCCTCCAGAACCAGCACTTCACCACCTTGCATGTAGAAGGTACTAAACACACGAGTTGAAGTTTATTTTTTTAAAAAATGCTGGACATTGTTTTTTCCTGGAATATAGGATCACACTTTTTAAGACTCTCTGAATTGCCTGTAATTACTGGAAGGCCTCGTGTTTCACACCGATACTTCCAGCATTGGTGGGAAGCTAAGAAGACATAAGGAAAGACAGAATTCATAATTAATGAAAGTACTGCCACCCTCGGAGGAAATACATGTGTCTAATGCACAACTGACTTCACCTTTCCGTCAATAAGTCCATGCCCTCTCATTGTTGATGGCATCTATTGGTCGGCTCACGGGAGAGGACCCCAGCTAATTAACAAACACACTTTGGCCTTAATTAAGCTGCTCTTTCCGGTCTAGGATACTACATCAATATAAATTGAGACTTTTCCTGCTTTTCTTGATTTTACTCTTATTATAGAACTAAATTCGATTATTTCTTTTAAAACATGATTCAATTAAGCTTCACGTATCTAATGAAATGCACACATTCTCACATATTTTATATTGTAACATAAGATGAATTCACTTAGAAGAGTAATTTCTTTTTTGCCTCCTCCTCCTGCTCCTTCTTAACTGGGGGTCTGTGAGTGAATTCATTTGCTAGGGCTGCCATAATAAAGAACTACAACCTGGGAGGCTTCACCTCCAGAAATTCATTTTCTCACGGGCTGGGACGCTAGAAGTCTGAGATCAAGGTGTTGGCAGGGTTCACTCCTTTTGAGGGCTGCGAGGGAAAGAACTGCTCTAGGCCCCTCGCTTTGGCTTACGATTGTTGTCTTCTCCTCCCTGTGTCTTCACATAGTGTATTAGTCTGTTCTCACACTGCTAATAAAGACATGCCCGAGACTGGGTGATTACAAAGGAAAGAGGTTTAATTGACTCATAGTTTCACATTGCTGGGGAGGCCTTGCAATCATGGCAGACGGCAAGAAGGAGCAAGTCACGTCTTACGTGGCAGCAGGGAAAAGAGAACTTGTGCAGGGGAACTGCTCTTTACAAAACCATCACATCTCATGAGACTTATTCACTATCATGAGAATAGCACAGCAAAGACCTGCCCCCACGATTCAATTAACTCCCACTGGGTTGATCCCACATCACATGGGAATTGTGGGGGGTACAATTCAAATTGAGATTCGGCTGGGGACACAGCCACACTATATCACACAGTCTTTCTTCTGTATGTGTCTGTGCCAAATCTCCTATTCTCATAAAGACACCGGTCATATTAGATCAGGGCCCAGCCTAATGACCTCACTTAGAAGACCCTATCTCCAAATGCAGTCACATTCTGAGGTACCGGGGGTTAAGACTTCAACAGACTAACTTAGGGAAGTGGTGGGGAAAGAGGGGGTTGTTAGGCCATTCTTGCACTGCTATAAAGGAATACATGAGGCTGGGTAATTTATAAAGAAAAGAGCGTTAGTTGGTTCACAGTTCTGCAGGCTGTTTAGGAAGCATGGCACAGGCATCTGCTCGGCTTCTGGGGAGGCCTCAGGGAGCTTTTATTCATGGCAGAGGTGAAGCTGCACGCCACACGGGGAGAGCAGGAGCAAGGGGAGGGAGGAGCCACATGCTTTTCATCAATCAGATCTCATGATAACTCACCATTGTGAGGACAGCACTAAGCCACAAGGGATCTGCCCCCATGACCCAAACACCTTCCACCGGGCCTCACCTCCAACACTGGGGATTAAATTCAACATGAGATCTGAGTCGGACAAACATCCAAACTATAGCGGGGGGGAGAAAATTCATTGCATAATGATGAAGAGGAGGTGAGATTTCATGATGAAGAGGAGGTGAGATTTCCAAGGAGACACAGTGGAATGCATCGTTAGGGGCACCTTCTCTGGAGTCAGATCATATGTGTCAGATCCTAACCTGCTTCTCACCTATGTAACCTTGGGCAAGTTTTCTTTTCTGCCATTCAGTTCTCCTTTCTTTAAAATGGGTTCATAATGATACCTTCTGCAGGGAGCTTTTGTGAAGATCAAATAAATGCTTTTTACATAGAAAGCCCTCTGTTTATTACAATAATTTCAAGCTTTTCCCTTAAAATGCTTAAAGGGTGCTTATGCATTTTCCTCATAAGGGAAATGAATAGTGTGTTGATATGCCATAAAAATGTAAAAAGTATCTTTATACGTGTGGTGAGGTGAATTGACATGTACCCTAGAACTTAAAGTATAATAAAAATAAAAAAAAAAGAGATGTCTATTTTAAAACTGTATTTTATAATCACAATTTTCTTTTATAGTCAAAACTTATAATGCCCCTTGTGTTAGGGCACGAAATGGATCGTGGGCCATATGTGGTAGATTTCAGTCGAGACTCTACCCCGCCAGCCTTCTCAGCCAACCCCTACCTCTTCTCTCCCATCTGAACCAGATGCAGCTTTTAACTGTGGGCCTAGTTCTTTCTGAGCAAACCTGGTCCAAGATCAGGTTCTCCAAATTCAGATGCCTGCCTTCATTTTTACCATGAAAACCTAATTCTGGACCAGCGTTATTCTGGACCGGAATACACTGGTAGCTGAGTATTTCTGGAGGAAATCTGATAATCATGTAGGCAGTTTCCATAAAAACATCATCACAGCATCTAGCCTCTCCTGGTCCCTCCGAACCACTGAATCTTACTCCATATCCCTCGTCCACACCACCTCCCAGACTCATGAGCAGCTCTTCCCAGTCTCGACCTCTGCACACAAGCCCTGTACTCAGAGCCTACTACTCATGACAACTCCCTTATCCTTCACCAGGAACATGGTGGTTCTAGCAGCACAAAACTGCTTAATCCCACACATGCTGTGACGCTGTGACGGTTAATACTGAGTGTCAACCTGATTGGATTGAAGGATACAAAGTATTGTTCCTGGGTGTGTCTGCGAGGGTGCTGCCAAAGGAGATTAACATTGGAGTCTGTGGGCTGGGAAAGGCAGACCCATCCTTAATCTGGGTGAGCACAATCTAACCAGCTGCTAGCATGGCTAGAATAAAAAGCAGGCAGAAAAATGTGAGAAGAGAGATGGGCCTAGCCTCCCAGCCTACATCTTTCTCCCATGCTGGATGCCCCTGCTCTCAAACACTGGACACCATGTTCTTCAGTGTTGGGACTCGGACTGGCTCTCCTTGCTCCTCAGCCTGCAGATGGCCTATTGTGGGACCTTGTGATCATGTGAGTTAATACTTAATAAACTCCTCTATCTATCTATCTATCTATCTATCTATCTATCTACACATTCCATTAGCTCTGTCCCTCCAGAGAACCCTAATACACATGCCATGCTGAATCTCTCTTTCAGGCCTTTGCTCTTGCACAGGGAAATACCTCCTCTTTTTCTGGGCTCCTCTGCTTTTGTCTGATATACTTTTACTCTTCTTTCAAGACTCAACTCAAGCATCCCGTCCCTCTCTCCAAAGCCTTGCTCATTCAGTGTCTGCTATAGTTTGAATGTTTATGTCTCTCCAAAATTCATGTTGAAACCCAATACCCAATGTGATAGTATTCAGAGGTGAGACCTTTTGGGGAGTGATTAAGTTATGAAAGCTCTGCCCTCACAAATGGATTAATGTCCTTATAAAGGAGGCTTCAGGGAGCTGCCTGGCACTTTTTCCCCTTCCACTCTCTGCCACATGAGGACACAGCATTTGTCCCTTTCTCCATATGAGCAGGCAGGAAGGTGCCATCTTGGAAGCAGCAAGCAAGCCCTCTCTAGACACTGAATCTGCTGGAGCCTTGATCTTGGACTTCCCAGCCTCCAGAACTATGAGAAATACGTTTCAATTATTTATAAATTACCCAGTCTGTGAATACTTTGTTATAGAAGCAAGAACAAACTAGACAACATCTCTGCCTTAGCTAAACTGGTATGTATTCCTCCTTGGTGAATCCATCATACCCTGCACACATCTCTAGCACTTTTTCTAATGGAATTGCTATATCATTGATTCATCTCTCCTAACACACTGAGTTCCCTGGGGGCAGAAGCCTCGTGTGTTCATTTCTGAACCTCACTGTCCAGCGTAGTACATGCTAACATAGTAGATGCTTCAAGGGGCTTGTCTTTTCCCCAACTATATAGACTATTGAAATCATTTGTGTGCCCAGCTCCTGAAGGACAAGGCGCCAAAGTCATAATAATTTTTGATTTTATCTCCTTCAGGATTCTTGGTGTCAAGGAACAAAACCCATCTGTGTTGATTTGAGTATAAAAGGATTTTGCTAAAAGGAATTGGGTAGCTCACTGAATCGGTAAGAAGATCAGAAAATTGGCCTTGACCAGGAGTGACAGCTCACACCTGTAATCCGAGCACTTTGGGAGGCTGAGGTGGGCGGATCACTTGAGGTCAGGAGTTCAAGACCAGCCTGGCCAACATGGCAAAACCTCGTCTCTACTAAAAATACAAAAATTAGCCTGGCATGGTGGTGCGCGCCTGTAGTCCCAGCTACTCGGGAGGCTGAGGCAGGAGAATCACTTGAACCCGGGAGGCAGAGGTTATAGAGCTGAGATCGCACCACTGCACTCTAGCCTCAACGACAGAGCAAGACTCCATCTCAAAAAAAGAAAGAAAGGAAGAAAATTGGACTTGAAAAGAGGTACAAAAAAAGTAAACAAAAGGCAGCCTGGGCCACAGTCAAAATCATACTATCAAACCAGGTCACTTGATGTCCAGCATGCACTGCCGTCCATGGCATCACCAGCTGTTTCTGGAAACTAGAGTTCATTGTGGCACCTACCACAACCCTCCCACTGGGCAGATTATCCACCCTTTCTATTGCCTGGACTCTCTGCTTCCAAGTCCAAATGGGGTGTGGAACCTTAGTTGAAGTGCTGATACTCTCAGTTAAGGGGAAGCTGGGAAGGTGGGTAGCTGGTGTTTTCAACCCGGCCAGAGAAGGTATGGGAATTCCTCAGTGAAGATGGATCAGATAATGGTGGACAGAAAAATTAAAAATATCAATTATAGATCCCTTAGGTCTAGCACAGGCTGGCAAATAGTAAGTGCGAAGTAAAGGCAGATAAAAAAGTAAAGTATGAATAAATATCCTCTGAATGTGTTTCCAGAAGCCCACTTTGCCATGGGGAATCTTAACCTGGCCCTACAATAACATATTTCAGATGAGGAGACAAGGAGAAAAGAGGATTGGAGAAAAACCTAACATGTATCATGTGTCTGTAACATGCCAGGTGCTGTGCAGGCACATTAGATATGCTCCTGCAGGCAGATGGTAACAATCCTCACTGGGATGTCATGTTCATAGGCAGGGACCACCCGTGCCTATCTTATCATTCATCATCTCCCCAGTGCCTAGCACAGTGCCTGGCATACAGTAGGGGCTGGATAAATGCCTGTTGTTGATGCTGCAATCCGACAAAGGAGATATTGCGCTGCTTTGTTGGCGTACAGCAGCTTAGGTTTTGGTGGTCACAAAACTAGTGAGTAGCGGCTGCCAGGCACCCAGTCCAGTGCTCTCTCCATCCTCACACCTGTGTGGATGCTAAATTGTGCATCGCGCTGTGCAGTCTATCACTTGTGTGTGACTCTGGGAATTTTTTTTTTTTTTTCTTAAAGCTTCTGATGAACAAAATCCATTTGAGGACCTGTGGATTTGGAATCTGAGTGCCTGCCCCCCACCTCCCAAAAGAATCACATTATTAAATGTATATTCTTTCAGATTACAGGTTTCTATAAAATGGACCTTGACCTCATGGCTCAGGGGGTTTCAAAGCCCTGTCACATACAGCCTTGCTCTCTAGGTCCGCATTTTCAAAGTCTTCAGAAGATAGAACGGTTTTTCCAAAGTGATCAAACGACACGCCTCCTGAGGCGCCCTTCCCTTCTCCTGGCCCGCTCCTCAGCTGGCCTCTGCGTCTGCCAGAAGTGCTCAGCTGAGGCTGACTTCTGAAGAAAGGTCTTCATCGTGAGAATTGCAAGCAGGCAAGCCTCCGGCTTTTCTTGTCAATGCACATGCGTTTCCAGCCTTTTCAGTTCCTTTATCAGATGCTTCCTGCCCCCTAGTGGTGGGAAGCAGCAGAAAGGACAGGCTGACCTAGATTCTGTTTCCAGGCCTGACTATTCACTCGCTAGAGCAATCATGATTCCAAGCAAGCAAGAGCAGGAAGCAAACAAAAACCCTTTCACGGTGGTGCTCCTGGGTCTAGTTGATAATTTTGGAGCGAGGAAAAGTTGTTCATGAAAAAATATATAGTAATTGCGCACATTTGATGGAAAATAAATAGGAATCTTTTGCAGGGCCACACCTCACCATCCTCCAGGGTCGTCATTCTCAACGTGCTCTACGTGGACGGCTCTGCCCTGCGTCGCAAGGTGCTGTCACCCTGCAATGTCACTGTATTTCTTAGATGCTGAACCACGCCCAAGGCAAGGACTCCCCTACTCTGGAATGTGCGAGCAGCTGCTGAGGTCTGCCTGTGGAGGAATAATTACCACTTTCTGTGGAACAAATAATCAACTTAAGACCAAATAATAGCAATCTAGGAAATCTAGAAACTGTAAAGATTTTTGGTTTATATTTCATGGATGTTGCTGCTGTTCCAACCGTACAAACGAAAGCTGTTTGCTTCCCAAATTCCAAAAATTAAAATAATACTCCACCTCATGCTACCAACCATTGCCCTTTGGTGCGCTCTTATCTTGACACAGGTGTCCTGGCTTAGTACACATCAGGAAAGGGCTGCCCTACACTTTTCTTTCTGGAAGCAAACAATGAGTGAATGGGAGACGCAGCAAGAAACCTTATCACTTCGGCTACTTGGTCATGCCCTGCCTTTGCCCTGACAGTCACATTTCTTTTGGGAGCTGTCCTAAGATGGTTGATGGAACACAGGCTTTGGAACCAAACAGTTACAGCTCCCCTGCAATCTGTGTATTAGCTGTGTGACCTAGAAGATTCGCTGAGCCCCTCTGATCCTGTTTTCATCTGTAAAGCAGGGCTAATGATACCTTTCTCACAGAATTGCTATGAGAACTGAAAGTATCTCTCCGTATATCTTGTATCTATTAGACACATACAGTCACGTGTCACTTAGCGTTGGGGATGCATTTTGCAATATGCATCGTTAGGCAATTTCATCTTTGTGCAAACGTCATAGAATGCGCTGATACAAACCTAGATGTACAGCCTGCTGCACACTTAGGCTTTGTGGCATAGTCTACTGCTCCTCGGCTACACACCTGTACAGCGTGTTACTGCACTGAACAGTGTGGGCAATTGTAACACAAGTAAGTATTCGTGTCTCTAAATATACCTAAACACAGAAAAGGTACAGTAAAAATACCATATAAAAGATAAAAATGGCACAATCGTATAGGGCATTACCATGAAAAGAGCCTGTAGCATTAAAAGTTGCTCTCGGTGGGTGAGTGGGTGAGGGCTGAATGAATGTTGACTTAGGACATTACCATACACGACTGAGACTTTATAAACGCTGTGTACTTAGGCTACATTACATTTGTTTTAGAAATATATTTTCTGGGTCAGATGTGGTGGCTCATGCCTGTAATCCCAATACTTTGGAGGATCATTTTAAGCCAGGAATTTGACCAGCCTGGGCAGCATAGTTATATCCCATTCCTACAAATAAACTAAACCTTAGACAGGCAAGGTGCTGTGTGCCTTTAGTCTTAGCTACTTGGGAGGGAGGAGGGTCGCTCTAGCCCAAGAATTCGAGGCTACAGTGAGCGATGGTCACACCACTGCTCTCCAGCCTGGGCAACAGAGCAAGATCCTGTCTCAAAAAAAATTATATATATATATATATATATATATATATATATATATATTCATTCTTCAACAATAAATTTTAGCTTATTGTAAATTTTTTCCTTTCTAAACTTTAAAATTTTTGACTTTTGTAATAACGTTAACTTAAAACACACATTGTAGAGTGTACAAAAATACTTTTCCTTATATCTTTATCCGTAAGGTTTTTAATTTTTTTTTTTTTTAACTTTTTAAGCTGTTTTGTTAAAAACAAAGAGACAAACACACATTAGCCCAGGCCTATACAGGGTCAGGATCATCAAGACATCTCTAAGTGACAGGAAATTTTCAGCTCTGTTACAGCCTTATGAGAGCACCATGGTAAATGTGCCCCATTGTTGACGGAAACGTTGTACGGTACATGACTATTGTGTGTGTGTGTGTGTGTGTGTGTGTGTGTGTGTGTGTGTGTACACCAAGTGTCTAATATGATGCCTAGCACACAGCGGGTGCTCAGTCCCGGTCACTTCCCCCACCCTCCCACATCTTCATCATCGTGGACTCCCCCAGGTCTCCCTAAGCCTGGGAGGACTGTGGTCCTTACACTCCGTTAAGGCCAAGCGACAGCCCAGCAGTCTTCGTATTCTGCTCTTGCTCCAGAGAGGGGCAAGACTACTCAGCTCACCGGATTCTGAGATTTCTCAGGTCTCAATTTGTATTTGGCAGGTTTTGCTCCGTTTTTTAAATGACATTGGAGATTTGACCCTGGGATCAAATTGGACACTTACCGGGTTGCACTAGTGAGCAAAACAGACAAAAGCCCTGCCCTCCTGCGAGAGAAGATACGTCTCTAATCTTGGCGGGACACAGTCTCATTTTTCTATAGTTAATGGGAGTTGTCTTTAACCCACTGACCTTCTTATCTATCCCGGAGACCCGGAGACTCCCAAGTTCCTTTTTTTTTTTTTGACGGAGTCTCTCTCATTGCCCAGTCTTGAGTGCAGTGGTACAATCTCGGCTCACTGCAATCTCCACCTCCAGGGTTCAAGTGATTCTCCTGCCTCACCCTCCCAAGTAGCTGGGATTACAGGCGCCCACCATCACGCCCAGCTAATTTTTATAGTTTTAGTAGAGAGAGGGTTTTGCCATGTTGGCCAGGCTGGTCTTGAACTCCTGACCTCAGGTGATCCACCCGCCTCCATCTCCCAGTGCTAGGATTACAGGCATGAGCCACCACTCCCAGTCCCAGGTTCCTTTCATTGGCTTAAAAAACAAGTTAGAATTGGCTCTGGGTGCAAGGAAGGTAGGATGTGGTGACAATAGGCCCCCCAGTAGGGAGAGAACTTGCTGGATTCAGTGCCTGGCAGCTCCGGCCACATCCTCTTCCAGCATCACGTGCCAAAATGCTGCCATCTACCCCAGAAGCTGCTCTACCTCCTAACCTCTGCCTCTGAGCTTCCCTCAGGGTTCCCCTCCATCCCACTGAAACAGGGAGCACGGTGGGCGTGAGGGCAGGGGGTGAGGGAGGGGACACCTGCTGACCATTACTCTTCCCACTCTATACCATGGCTTTCTGTTCCACTTTTGGTCCTGGAATTCTAAACCCATCTATACCTGGGGGCAGGGTGATTTTGAGCATTTAAAAAACAGTTTTACTTCATAATTATACAAGCTGACAATTAATAGTTATAGTTAGTACAATGAAGCACACTACATATATCCATTAAATCTGACAATGAAATCAATTAAGAAGTTATCTTTAGGCCAGGCATGGTGGCTCATGCCTGTCATCCTAGCACTTTGGGAGGCCGAGGTGAGAGGACTGATTGAGG
Source organism: Colobus angolensis palliatus (assembly GCF_000951035.1). NCBI lineage: Eukaryota > Metazoa > Chordata > Mammalia > Primates > Cercopithecidae > Colobus > Colobus angolensis. The sequence goes on along the minus strand of NW_012110920.1, from coordinate 2,099,762 downwards.
GTAGCGGTTCCAGACTAGCCTGGACAACATAGTGCGAAACTGTCTCTACAGTACAATTTTTTAAACGAGCCAGGCGTGGTAGCGTGTGTCTCTTGCCTCGGTCTCCCAAGTCCTACCTACTTGGGAGGCTGAGGTGGGAGGATCATTCGAGCCCAGCACTTCAAAACTGTAGTAAGCTATGATTGTGACACTGCAGCCAGCCTGGGAGACAGGACGAGACTCTGTCTCTAAAATAAAAAAAGAAAAAATATTTTTAAGCATTCACTCCTCACAATTGCCCTTTATAGTGAACTGCATCTTATTTTGGCCAGGTATTTTCCCCAAGTCACACATGGCTCCCTCTCAAGTCTGACTCTAATGTGAAAACAGCCTCTTGTGTTCGGTCAACACTAGTGGGAAAACCTGGGAAAAAGAAAGAGATGAGAAATGAGAAATGTAGCTGAATGGTAATTCTTCCCTCAAATATTTTAAATGTCTCATTCAACAAATATTTATTGGACACTTACTATGCCCAGACACACCACTAATCACTGGGGGTACATCAGTGAGCAAAGCAGGCAAAAGCCCCGCCCTCGTGCAGCCTGAGAAGACATGCCATGCTAAGCCACATCGGAGCCCAAAGGCAAAAGGAGAAATCAGGAACATTGATCGTCTTTTATTTAAAAATGCGATAATCTGTTCATCATGAATTTGTTTTTGTGTTTTTTAAAAATATTGTGCCAAATTATTTATCTTGATTACTGAATGTTTTGGTGTCCCCTTAAATTCTGTGCCTGAGGCAAGTACCCCATTCCTCTCACCCCCGTCTTGGCCTGAGACAGATGTGGGTAGATGCTGAGGTGCACTGCCCACATTTCCAGTTGAAGATTGATAAGCTCACATTTTCCAGCTGCTGAGAGTGTTGGCAGTGACAGCTCACAGCTGAAGCACCCTCCAGAGACTGCCTTCAGCTGCAGAGAGTCCCAGCCCAAAGCCATATCCCCTTCCCTGGGGCAGCCCACGGCTAATGATTGGTCAATATGGAGAGAGACGTTCCCAGCATAAAAGAGACCAGGTGACAATGCTTAAGTGTCAGGTGCAAGGTAGAAGCAAATGTTTCAATAAGCCACAAGGTCAGAGTGGCAGGTAGGGCAATGGACTCGCAGAGATCTACAGAAATGGCTAGAATCCCTAGAGGCAAGACAGAAGGGAAGTCAACAAGGGTATTGCAGAATCTGTACCAGTGGTCTCGAAATGCAGTTCCCTGCCAGCATCTTCAGTACCACCTGAGAAACTGAGAGAAATATCAATTCTCAGGCCCCAGTCCAGAGCTACTGGATTAGAAACCCCAGGGGTAGGGCCAACAATCTCTGTTTTTTAACAAGGCCCCTAATCAATACTGTCCCAAGAAAGGAGGCGGCTGAGGGCAGCTCTGCCACTGAAAAGTCACAATTCTTCCAGCCTGGCCAACATGGTGCAACCCCGTTCCTAACAACAACAACAACAAAATTAGCTGGGTGCAGTGGTGCAGGCCTGTAATCCCAGCTACTCTGGAGGCTGAGGCATGAGAATCGCTTGAACCTGGGAGGTAGAGATTGCAGTGAGCCAATATCATGCCACTGCACTCCAGCCTGGGTGACAGAGTGAGACTCCATCTCGATGATAAAAAAAAAAAAAAAAAAAGTCACAGTTTTTTCACCCGCTTCCATACCTGAACCAGTTTTTGGACTCAGAGCCCACTGACCGGAGGAAAGGCCAGTGGTTATGTCCCCGGTCCTTGAAAGTATAACTGAAATGGACAGTAGGTGGAGTTGGCAGAACACTCCCATGCTCAGATTGGCTCTTTGGCCTGTGGCAAAAGCTATCACAGTGGGAAAGAACTCTCAAGCTGCCTCCACACATCCCTCTGGGCAAGACTGCAAATTAAAAACCTCCTGAGGCAAACAGCAGAAGTTAGTGCCACCCTTAAAAACCTAAAGGAAGCAGAGTGGTAGTCTCCAGCAAATGTAATTCATTAGTCTGACCCCTACACAAATCAGATAGATTCTGGAAGACGTTAGTAGAGTACCCTAGGCTCCACCAACTAGCAGTGCCAACTGCAGCTACTGTGCCAGATGTGGCATGAGCCACAGCCTCCACCACGGCAGCTGATCTGGAAGGCGCAACTGATGTCATCTCTTTCCTCTACTATCCATTCTCCATTTCCCTCACCCTTGGTTAGTACCTATGACAATAAAATAATAACTTTTATATGAGATGGTGAAAATGCTATGATAAATTGGATAAGAGGAGGAATGTTTTGCAATTTTCAATAGGTTACGCATCACTGAGAGATGACATTTTCATAAAGTCTTTTTTAATTTTTTTTAAAGAGTCTCACTCTGTTGCCCAGGCTAGAGCTCGATCTTGGCTCACTGCAACCTCTGCCTCCCAGGTTCAAGCGATTCTCCTGCCTCAGCCTCCTGGGTAGGAGGGATTACAAGTGTGCACCACCACGCCTGGCTAACTTTTGTATTTTGGGGAGAGATGGGGTTTCACCATGTTGGGCTGCTCTTGAACTTCTGACCTTAGGTAATCCATCTGTCTCAGCCTCCCAAAGTGCTGGGATTACAGGTATGAGCCACCATGCCCCACCATTTTCACAAAGTCTTGATGAATGTGAGGGTGTGATTCCCTGATAACTCAGGGGAACAGAGTCTACACAGATGGAACAGCAAGTAAAATGGCCCTGAGGCTGGATCACGTCTGGAATATTACAGCGCCAGCAAGGAGGTTGGTATGCAATGTCAGAGGTAGTAGGTGGCCAGACAAGTAGGGCCTTAGAGATCATTATAACGACTTTGGCTTTTACCCAGAGTGAGATGGGCTGATAGAGGGTTTGAGATAAGCAACATGACCTGACTTTACCTATGAACAGGATCACTGACTACTGTGCTGGGAATGGCCTGTAGGGAGGCGGAGTGGCAGAGCAAGAAATAATGGTGGCTTGAACGGGTGTGATACAGTAACTGTGGAAGAAGTGATCGGCTCCTGGATATATTTTTAATAGAGATGCCATGGGATTTTTTTAACAAATTGAATGTGAGGTATAATAGAAAGTAAATTGTCAAAGATGACAAGTTTTTGGCCTAAGCAACTGGAAGGATCAAGTCTCCATTTAACTTACCACGATGGATCAGCCTGGGAAAGGAGCAAGTTCAGGAGAATGAGAGCAGGAGCATAATCTGGAATAGGCTGAGGCTGAGATGGTCTTTAGACACTTAAGTAGAAATACTGAATAGGAGTTAGATATAGGAGTCTGGAGTTCAGGAAAGAAACCATCAGGTAAGGTGGGTGCTGAGGGCCTGAAGATTGAAAGAGAATAGCAAGGGCCCTGGGTCACTCAAACATTCAAGATCCGAGAGACATGGAGAAAACTGGGTAAGGAGTGGAAAAGCTGGGGAGGCCAGAAGAGATTAGTAAGGAAAATTACAGGCATATAATGTCCTGTAAACCAAGTGACACAGGATTTCGGGGAGGGGAAAGTAATCAACTGTGGAGAATTAAGTAAGATAAGGACTGCAAATCGAGCACTGAAGGTCAGTGATGACGCTGATAGGAGTTTCCATGCAGTGGTAATGGCAAAAACCCACTGGAGTGGGTTCAGGAGAGAAGAACTGGAGACAAGGGGAAGAGCCAACTCCTCTAAAGTTTTGCTGAAAGAGGGAAGTAGGGTCGAGAGAGGTGTGTTTAAGATGGGACAGATACCAAGGTGTTTGTCTGCTGGTGGGAGGGGTACACTGATGAAGCAGGAGTGCAGAGAGAATTGCTGGACCCACGTCTCGGAGGAATGAGGAGCAAAGGGGACGGGATCTGGTAGGCAGGTGGAAGGCTTTCTTAGGCTACAGCATGGATAACCGATGTCTTGTAATGGGGAGAAGGCAGGACACACGGCGCAGACTGTAGCAGAGGTGAATGTGTGGCGGTGGGAGGCAGGTGAAGCGCCGGGCAAAGTGAAGAGTTTCTTGTAGGTAATACTTTCCTCTCACTTTATGAATTAACATAGGCATCACATCATTGGCTAGTAATGTAACTTTGGTCAAGTTATTGAGTGTCTCTAAGATGCAATTACCTAATCTGTAAAATGAGGATGATATTACCTACGCCATAGACTGTTGTGAGGATTAAACAATACTTGAAAAATGCTAGGCAAATAACTAGCACATAGCAAACAACCAAAATAGGTAACTTTTACCCTTTATGAATATATATTATTTTCAGTGGAACAGTAAGTGAGGGAAGGAGTTAAGAAGCATGTGTTCCAGAACCTCATCTTCAAGTAGAAAGACGTTTTTAGAAAAATAATTTAAATGTTGGAGCTTTTCTCTCATTTGTAAAATAGGGTATCACCTGAACTATCAATAGTACTGGTTGTGTGAATATTAATGCTGTCATATATTAAATATGTCTTGAAAACCTTAAGTACTAATCTTATGATGATTGATATTACTGTTATGTTGTAACTAAAATTTCATTGGGGGCAAATAAGTACTTAAAATAAAAATTTCATTGCTTTTGTAACCTTCGTGAAGAAGTAATGATTAGTGGGAAGATAAACAACTGGACAGTGTCTGGCAGGGACCTTTTCGTTCAGGATGGATCATGTTGTACAATTTTCTTTCCACTTTCACTAGTTCTTAGGGGCAAAGTCTATAAACAAGGGAGTCTCTCCAGGCATGTACTGTGCCCCAGGCAACAGCATCACTTCCCCATTCACAGAGTCCCCTCAAAGGCAGCAAGATCCCTCAAAATAGCTTTAATTCTCCTGCTGAAAAAGCAACTTAATTTCCCAGAGTGACAAAATAAGCCTAGAGGTCAAAATCACATTACTCCTCAGTTTAAAATTATTCTTGACTATCATTTCTCTACAGTTTTAAATAGGATTAAAGCAGGCCTAAGACACTTTTGTATTTTCTTCTCCTCATACTGGATCTAGTCCCTGTTTTATTGGCAATTGTAAAGTTGAAAATCTGGAAAATAATATATGTCTCTCTTAACCACAGAGAATATTCCTAAACATATTTCAGAGTAATACTCTTCACATACTCCCATCTACTTTGACTTTCATTTAAGTATTTTTAACAGCTATGCTGTAGTTATGGTGAGCAATTTATAGATAGGAAAATGGAAGTTTGATAACTAGTGACACAATAAATAGCTCCCTCTGTGGCCTGTGGCCTAAGCTGCACTTCTTGTATAGCCAAAAGGGGCTTGCAATCCCTGTTAAGGCACCTAGCTGCTGTCAGGTCAGGAATTTACATAGCTCCTTGGGAAAGATGACCGAAGTGCCTTAAAGCTCTCTTAATTCAGTCATTACAACAGAATCCATAGAAGTGGTATAATTATAGAACCTACAACCAAAAACTCCAGGGAGCTAGAGATGTGGCAGACTGGCCAATCACTGTCTCCCACTCCACCCTCTGAGACTGCCTCCACCCACAGCTCAAGCAGCTGTGTCTATACCAGGTGGCCACCCTCCTCCTTACCCTCTACTCCCTTTCGAGCCAAGATGAACCCACCAAGAATCTGAACTAAAAAGCTTGAATCAGAAAGACGAAGGTGGGCATCATCTGGCAAGGTCAGAGACAGTCACAGCTGAAGCCAGGCCCCAAAGTAGTTCAAAAGCCAGAGGGTAGCTGGAGCAGATAAGCCTTGAGTGAGCACAGAGCGTGGGGCTGCTGGGAGGAACAGGACACTGGAACACACTCATTGAGAGAGGCAACAACACGGGACCTTGAGGACCCAGGAGAGGCTGAGGGAACAGTGTCAGTCCTGACTTCCCAGTTCCGGGTCCATGCGGCCTGGTGAGATTTTGTTTCCCGTCCTTAATGAGACTCCCTGCTGTATCCCTACAGCAGACTTGCCTTTATTTCAGCTAGCTTCTGAGGGTTTCCTTTTCTCGGCAATATATAAAAGATAGGCCCAATCCTCAGCCTTTATGGACAAGACCACTGAAGACGGCAAAGCCACACTGCTGGCTAGTGTTAGAACCCAATTCGCCTGGTTCTTAGTTTTGTTCTATTACCCAGTCTATTTTTTTTTAATTTGAGATGGAGTCTCACTCTGTCGCCCAGGAGGGAGAGCAGTGACACAATCTCAGCTCACTGCAACCTCCACCTCCCGGATTCAAGCGATCTTCCTGCCTCAGCCTCCCGAGTAGGTGGGTCTACAGCAGCATGCCACCACACCCCACTAATTTTTGTATTTTTAGTAGAGGCGGGGTTTCACCATATTGACCAGGCTAGTCTCAAACGCCTGACATCAAGTAATCCGCCCACCTAGCAGTCTATGTATTATTGAGCACTGAAAAAGTTCAATCTCAAAATAGTAAGCAATATTCCAGCATTAGTTTGGCTTATGATGAAAACTGTAAGTTAAACCAAGTTTGTTTCCACATAAAAACACATCTGATACACATGCTTGCTTTCTGTCAGTTCACCTCCACCAAGGCATTACGACTCCAACTAAACATAAAGAGGAGTGGCCTAAAAATAATTTGCATTCACAATATATAGAAATTACTCAATATTTCTTGGTAAGTCCTGGCCCAGTATGTATATCTCATTTCCTCCCTTAAACTGTATCTTGCACCAGAGTATTCACAGACACAATTTTGTTAAATTTAGTTTAATATTTGTCAAGTTCACTTTTATTACAAATATTACCTTTAGATGCATTTTCAAGCCTTTAAGGAAGAGGTGTGGCAGTGGAACAGATACAAGAACTACTGAGAGTGTGTCATAAGGGGCAGTTGCCACCACTTCCTGTACATGTCCTCTGAGTGACAGTGAAGAGGATGTGTGTGGGTAATGGCTCCCCTTATACCTCCCCTTATACTTGCATATAGACTACGTCACATGCAAGACAGAACACTGACAGGAACACCCCAACTGGAGTGGGTACTAATGTGAGCCAGGGGGCTTTTATCTTTCTTGAATGTTAATAAGGAAAGCAAGCTCAGAGGATGATCTTGAACACTGAGGAAGATGCACTGGTTTAGCTTCCTACACTGTGATGTTAATAGGTTTGGAACCTGGTTGTTTGATAAGTTGCATCTGGAAGGTTCCCCTGGTCCCAGGAAGTCTCTAGTGACCTAGAATTCAAGGTTGGATAGTTTCTGAACTCCTAAATATTGTGAACTGGCTAAAGGCTAGCTCTCTGCAGTTAACCTAGGATTTTCTCTAGCATTCTATTGATTAAGCAGAAAGTTAAGCACATGGAGAAGGAACAGAAATCAAGCATGCCTAGAGAATGTGTAGGTTCATTAGAATTAAAATTTGTCAACCAAGAATAAATGTTTAATGTTTTGGTACACCTTCAAAAAAAGTTTAAAATTTGCAATAAGCCACAGAGTTAAAGATACCAGAACAGTATGTTTGTTTTGCTCATATTTCTATAAGACACCAAAAATTACAATAAAATTTCTATTATAAATTTTAGAATACTACATATGCACTGAAAATTAATCTTTTACAGTATCAGAAATTCCATTATCTCATATAGTTACAATAGAATTTAAATTCTGGTTTAGTCTTCTCACAAAATTAAGTATAGTTTTTATTGTGTTTAGGTAATTTTACATTATTAAAATGTTTTCAAGAAGTACATTGGGACTGAAATCAAAATATTTTGGCAACTTGATTCAGAATTAAAGGGTTGTTGTTTGTTTTTGAGACAGGGTCTTACTCTGTCACCCAGGCTGGAATGCAGTGGCATGATCTTGGCTCACTGCAACCTCTGCCTCCCAGGTTCAAGTGATTCTCCTGCCTCAGCCTCCCGAGTAGCTGGGATTACAGGCACCCGCCACCACGCCCAACTAATTTTTGTATTTTTAGTAGAGACGGGGTTTTACCATGTTGGCCAGAATGGTCTCGAACTCCTGACCTCAAGTGATCCACCCACCTCAGCCTCCCAAAGTGCAGGGATTACAGGTGTGAGCCACCACACCCGGCCAAAGGTTATTTTTTACACCTCTCTTTATTGAACAGAAGTGTGATCTGTCAGACTGCTCATATTCCCCCAAGACAACCCATGTGCTTCCTTGATACATACATTAAGGACCATAGAAGAGAAAGTTTTAGTTACCATGAAATCACATCTATAAGAAAATTAGGACGCAGCAGGATAAAACGTGACCGCAGGACATCAGAACATTTTCCATCTCTGAACCTACTAAACTTGACCCAACAGCAGTGGAAGAACTTTTGCCCACTGTGACTCTCCTGCACAGGAGACCTGAGGCCTACAGTTTGGTCTCCAACACTACTGACCTTCGAAGGAAACAGAGTACCTTGGGGATGGCTGATTCCATAACATGGAGCATGAAGAAATCAAAATGGGTATGGAACATCCTGTTGTTTTCAGATAGCATGGATGCTTTTATAGAAGCACCAGAATGCTAAAAGGACATTCAGGTCAACATAAAGGGACTGTGACCAAGCTGTGAGACTGAGCATTAAATATAAGCACAGTGAGGTAGTTACAACACATAACAGTCTGTGATAGAAGTTTAACATTTTAGTAAGAAGGATGTTTATAAAGGTTGAATATCCCTAATTGAAAAATCCCAAATCCAAAACTTTGTGAGTACTGACATGCTCAAAGGAAGTGCTCACTGGGGCATTCTGGATTTTGGATTTTCAGATTTGGAATGCTCAACTGCTAAGTATAAGTATAGTGCAAATATTCCAAAATCCAAAAAAATCCAAAATCCAAAACATTTCCAGACCTAAGCATTTCAGATAAGGGATATTCAATATGTACTGGGTATTTTATTTCTTCCAATAATTATGTCTGTTTAAAATATTTAGGTATATAGTTATTTCTGGGTAAGTACCAAAGAATAAACATATGGAACTGGTGATTTGGCCAAATCTTGACAGACGGTACTAAAATGGAAAGTGGATTAACTGATTAGCACAAAATAATAGGATGCATGGTGGGCACAAATTCTAGCCAGGTAGAAGGTGGCATCGGCAGTCACACTCAATGACCAAGGAAGACAGACAATTCAGCATGTAATTTAAAATATGAATTACTCGGTGTCCTGAAGAGACAAGGTAACTATGAAAATTAAATCTCTCATCACTAAAACTGAAACCTCTAAAACCAAAATTCCCAATAAATAATACAAACATTTTAAATAACATAACAGATCAAAATACCCTAATGACATGCCAATACGTTAGGTACTGTCAGCCATGCAAAACCTAATACATAAATACTGCAAAAGATACCAAGTTTCAGACAAAAATTACTAAGAAACGGACTTAAAAATTTACTATTAAAAGTCAGCTCCACACTGTGGCTTAGGTTTGAGTCACCCTTATCTAAATAATCAGACCACGCCCAGATCAAGATTCAACTGGTCAAAAACCCATTTCCATTCCTTTTCCTTTAGTTCTAGTAAGAACACTGAAACCCAGGAAAGCAATAAAGCTGAAAGATTAGGAATAAGAATCATAGTATACTGGAAAGTTATTAAACAGGTGCAGAAATAATACATTTTATAATCGTTGTTTATGCATGTCTTTTATCAGCTGTTTAAGGTGTTTCAAACTTCAGAGAATGATACTCATTACGGCCAATCATTTCAAGACTCAGTCACACTAAACTTGTACTTACAGTTTAACATTTTTCGGAAAATTTTATTAGTGAATTTTAGAATGTTTAAATGCTTAAGAAAAATTGGATTTTCTAAATTTGTTTTCTTTGCATGAATTTAATGAAGTGAAAATTAAACAAAATACATATAGTTTTGAGTATTCTATGTCCAAAAGTCCCTTTGACAATTAAACAATCAGGTTACAAATTCACACTTCAGAAGAGAAAGTCCGTAATTATAGAATCCTAATAACCCTTATTAGAATCCAAAGGAGTAAGTGATTTTAAAAGCACATAGAAAGACAAAGCTGGAGGTTATCTGCTCTTACCAAAAACAGTACATAATTTCCTTGGTTTTAAAGACAAGTGAATCACAACTTAGTAGGAATCACATTTCCATATTAACCAGCTCGGTAGATGAGACATGATGTTTGATTGAGACTACCACATACTCTCTCTTCTTCATTTATTTTTAGAGACAGGATCTCGCTCTGTCACCCAGGCTGGAATACAGTGGCATGACCACAGCTCACTGTAACCCTGAACTCCTGGGCTTAAGCGATCCTCCTGCCTCAGCCTCCCGAGTAGCTGGGCCTACAGGAGTGAGTCACTGTGCCTGGCCCATACTCTCTCTTCTTCTAATCACAGTATTTTACTTGGCTGAAGGTAGGTCCTGAAGAGTAAAAAGAATCTGAAGCACAAAATGTCGGTTCAAGAAAGAAAGGACAACTCAGAAGGTCAGCACTTCAGAGAGGCACTGTTTGACCAGCCGTTAGATCTTTAAGATCATCATGGAATTGTAAGGATGCCTCTCAAAGAAAGAAAAGCATTAGTCACATTTAACCTGATCCACACAAATCAACACAAAAATAATACTAGAAAAATAGTCTGATTTTGGCAAATCATCCAACTGATTATTATATTCACTGTACTTAGCCCATCCCAGGTGAAAATACAAAAAAAAAAAAAAAAGTAAAAAAAGAGTTCATCTGCCTTGTTAGATTTATGAGTGATATCTTCTTGGTATTTGTTCCTGAGTGAATGAAAGAAAAAATTAATCAAGGGAAGACCCTCTCCCCCTTAAAAACAAAACAACAAACAAAAAACAGAAACAGCTTCAGGAATACAAGTACTCCATTTGTAAAATTAACCACAACATAATTAATTCAGCTCAGCTGCTGGTATCACACTGGCCTCAACTGATTATACAACTTTTTAAGTCATGAAGATTAACCTGAAATTAGAAAGCCTTATGGGGAAGCTGGTATTCAGAGTGATCCTCAACATGGCCAATCGCTCTGTATATTTATAAATACCATACTGATATCCTGAAGGTCCTCCGTGGATTTGGAGAAGGTGAGATTTGACCACAAAGCTTTTTCCAATTATGACTTTTTTCTCATCTCTTCATCCCAGTCACAATCGAATGCTTCATCACCTAGTTCTGGTAAAGTGAAGAGGGATTCTTTGGAAACAATCAGTTTCTCAGTGGACCTACGGAGCTGAAAAGATTTCCTTTTACTGACACTCACGGGCGCTGTGGTTGTAGGAGGGGAGCTTGGGCCTCTATCACCTCGGTTCTTCCTTTCAGGAGGAGGGGATTTGGATTTGGATTCCAATGGGGGAGTAAAGCAGAAGTTTGCCAATTTGGCTAATGTGCAGGCATGAACCTTGCCGCTTTTATTACTGCCTGAAACCTCTTCCTTTTCGTCTCTCTCACAAGTAAGATGAGCACACCCAGTCTCGTTCCCAGGCTCTAATTCAGGCTGAGTGATCCTCTTCTCAGGGGCACACATCACCTTCTCTCTTTGTCCGTGTTTCTCTGGTGGCTGCTGCGACACCTCCTTTGTCTCACCCTGCAGCTGATCAGAGATACGGTATCCTGGGGTAGATGTCAACTTATCTGGACGCTTCACTGGCAGGGCTGTGTCTCTTGTTCTATGCTGGGAAATTTTAGGACTATGAACTGCTATTTTAGTTGCACCAGGTGACACATGGCCGTGATCTTCAAAGGAGTGGATCAGTTTTGACTTCTGTTTGAAAGTAAATTTTGCCAGTGTGGCCACAGGGGAACCTGGAGGCTTAACATTTTCAATTGCAGGCTCTTCCACTTGCGCAAGGGATTTTGGTCTCTTTCTTTTGGGTGAGTCCAGCATTCTGTCTGGCCTATGTACAGGAGCGGACTGAGGATGGGAAGGGACTGTGCACTGTGCAGGCACCCTGGTACTATTTCTGCACAACTTCTGGGCCCTCTCCTTGCACAGCTTCTGCAGGTTCCTAGGGACATGATGAGTCAGTACTGAGTCTGGTTTATCAGCAGAGACTGCTTCAGAATCTAGTGCCAGCCTTTTTTTCTTGTTACCCTCCACATTTTCTGGCCTCCATGGAGCACCTGTCTCTCCTGGTGATGGAAGCAACTCAACATCCACTATGCTCCTTTGGCCTGGCTCACTCTTCTCCTTACCCTGAGATGTGCTGTTAGAGATCTTCGAAGCCATATTTTCTCCAGATGTTTTGGGATGAGGAGACACAAGAACAGTGTTTTTAGGTTCACTCTGATGAGCTGCCATGAAATCAAACCAATCTAAACTGTCATCTCTGCTATTTTTGTGCTCAGCTGAATGTTTCCTACTTGTTGATCTATTAGGCTCCAGATACGCTGGGGGATGTGGAACTGGGCTTCCCTCGGGGCTGCCTCCAGGAGAGGAAATATGCATGCTACAGTTCATTTCCTGCTGTGATGAAGTTCTGAAGTTTGATTCTTCCCCTGGACCATTTCTCAAGGATCCTGCAGTCGTCTCCACCTCCAATATCGGTGGTTGGGATTGGTGCACATTCTGATTCTGTAATCTGTAGCAGAGACAAACAAATAAAACATGTCTTGAAGGGAAGAGAATTTTGCTAATCTATTCATTTCTTCAGTCTCTGAGATACCATCTTAAAGATTTAAGTTCCACATAATTCCAAGTTAATATCAAATACAACCTCCTAGAGCAGCAGAATGAAATAATCCTTTTTTAAATCAATATACAATTTACATACTCAGATAAACACTAATTTAACCTAAAATTGTAGTAAAATAAAGAAAATGAAATGGGAGGTTTGCCTACATTTTGAGATCTCTCCAGAAGTCCAGTTCGTTCACTGAAGATTGTCTGAAGATCAGTGTAAAATCCTCAGCTTTGTCTCTCACGTTAAATGGTCGAATACAAGACACACCTGTTGCTACCGCACAGTAGCTGATTGCCGACCAAGTAGGTTGTTGGTTAACTTGCTTGGTAGTCAGTTTGCAGATCAAGGAACCAAAATGAAAGACTGAGGATTATTATGTCTCACATCTCTTTACCTAGTTGAGGTACTGAGTGCATCTGAGCCGTCACCTTCCTCAGGAGCCAAGAGTCTATGATACTTCTGTACTGGTGCTCCCACTGCCCCTCCCACACTCATATTCATGGCAGACCACCCCAGGCAACTGTGACAATCTTTCCTGCAAAGCCCAGGCATGTTTAAACATATGTACTGGGCAGTTACTCTTTTCTCAATTTGATACAGAATTAAAACCTATTTACCTTCTTATGAATGAAGGATATGTTCGGTGATAATCATTTTAAATATCTTGGGCATATTAGAAACTGAAATATTGCCAGAAGGACAACTTTCGTTTTGTTTTTATTTTACTTTAAGTTCTGGGATACATGTGCAGAATGTGCAGGTTTGTTACATAGGTGTACACGTGCCATGGTGGTTTGCTGAACCCATCATTTAGGTTTTAAGCCCCACATGCATTAGGTATTTGTCCTAATGCTCTCCCTCCCCTTGCACCCCATCCCCCAACAGGCCCCAGTGTGTGATGTTCCCCTCCCTGTGTCCATGTGTTCTCATTGTTAACTACCACTTATAAGTGAGAACATGAGGTGTTTGGTTTTCTGTTCCTGTGTTAGTTTGCTGAGAATGATGGTTTCCAGCTTCACCCATGTCCCTGCAAAGGACATGAACTCATTCTTTTTTATGGCTGCATAGTATGGGATGGTGTATTTTCTTTATCCAGTCTATCATTGATGGGCACTTGGGGTGGTTCCAAGTCTTTACTATTGTAAATAGAGCTGCAATAAACATATATGTGCATGTGTCTTTATAGTAGAATAACTTATAATCCTTTGGGTATATACCCAGTAATGGGATGGCCGGGTCAAATGGTATTTCTAGTTCTGGATCCTTGAGCAATTGCCACACTGTCTTCCACAAAGGTTGAACTAATTTACACTCCCACCAACAATGTAGAAGCATTCCTATTTCTCTACAGCCTAGCCACCATCTGTTGTTTCCTGACTTTTTAATGATCACCATTCTAACTGGCACGAGATGGTTATCTCATTGTGGTTTGGATTTGCATTTCTCTAATGACCAGTGGTGATGAGCTTCTTTTCATATCTTTATTGGCTACGTGAATGTCTTCTTTTGAGAAGTGTCTGTTCATATCCTTCACGCAGTTTTTGATAGGTTTTTTTTCTTGTAGATTTGTTTAGATTCTGGATATTAGCTCTTTGTCAGATGGACAAATTGTAAAAATATTCTCCCATTCTGTAAGTTGCCTGTTCACTCTGATGGTAGTTTATTTGGCTGAGTAGAAGCTCTTTAGTTTAATTAGATCCCATTTGTCAATTTTAGCTTTTGTTGCCATTGCTTTTGGTGTTTTAGTCGTGAAGTTTTTGCCCATGCCTATGTCCTGAATGGTATTGCCTAGGTTTTCTTCTAGGGTTTTTATGGTTTCAGGTTTAAAATTTAAATCTTAATCCATCTGGAGTTAATTTTTGTATAAGGTATAAGGAGGGAGTCCAGTTTCTGTTTTCTGCATATGGCTAACCAGTTTTCCCAGCACCATTTATTAAATAGGGAATCCTTTCCCCGTTGCTTGTTTTTGTGAGGTTTGTCAAAGAGCAGATGGTTGCAGACGTGTGATGTTATTTCTGAGGCCTCTGTTCTGTTTCACTGGTCTATGTATCTCTTTTGGTATCAGTACCATGCTGTTTTGGTTACTGCAGCCTGTAGTATAGTTTGAAGTCAGGTACCATGATGCCTCCAGCTTTGTTCTTTTTGCTTAGGATTGTCGTGGCTATACGGGCTCTTGGTTCCATATGAAATTTAAAGTAGTTTTCCCTAGTTCTGTGAAGAAAGTCAATGGTAGCTTGATGGGAATAGCACTGCATCTATAAATCACTTTAAGCAGTATAGCTATTTTCATGATATTGATCCTCCCTATCCATGAGCATGAGCATGGAATGTTTTTCCATTTGTTTCTGTCCTCTCTTATTTCCTTGAGCAGTGGTTTGTAGTTCTCCTTGAAGAGGTCTTCATGTCCCATGTAAGTTGTATTGCTAAGTATTTTATTTTCTTCGCAGCAATTGTGAATGGGAGCTCACTGATGATTTGGCTCTCTGTTTGTCTATTTTTGGTGTATAGAAATACCTGTGATTGGTGCACATTGATTTTGTATCCTGAAACTTTGCTGAAGTTGTTTATCAGCTTAAGGAGTTTTTGGGTGAGATGATGGGGTTTTCTAAATATACAATCATGTCATCTGCAAACAGAGACAATTTATCTTCCTTTCTTCCTATATGAATACCCTTTATTTATTTCTCTTGCCTGATTGCTCTGGCCAGAACTTCCAATACTATGTTGAATAGGAGTGGTGAGAGAGGGCATCCCTGTCTTGAGCCAGTTTTCAAGGGGAATGCTTCCAGCTTTTGCCCATTCAGTATGATATTGGCTGTGGGTTTGTCATAAATAGCTCTTATTATTTTGAGATACTTTCCATCAATACCTAGTTTATTGAGAGTTTTTAGCATGAAGGGGTGTTGAATTTTATTGAAGGCCTTTTCTGCATCTATTGAGATAATCATGGGTTTTTGTCATTGGTTCTGTTTATGTGATGGATTATGTTTATTGATTTGTGTATGTTGAACCAGCCTTGCATCCCAGGGATGAAGTCGACTTGAACATGGTGGATAAGCTTTTTGATGTGCTTCTGGATTCAGTTTGCCAGTATTTTATTGAGGATTTTCACATCAATGTTCATCAGGGATATTGGCCTGAAATTTTCTTTTTTTATTGTGTCTCTGCCAGGTTTTGGAATCAGGATGATGCTGGCCTCATAAAATGAGTTAGCAGGGAGTCCCTCTTTTTCTATTGTTTATAATAGTTTCAGAAGGAATGGTACCAGCTTCTCTTTGTACCTCTGGTAGAATCTGGCTGTGAATCCATCTGGTACTGGGCTTTTTTTGGTTGGTAGACTATTAATTACTGCCTCACTTTCAGAACTTGTTATTGGTCTATTCAGGGATTCAACTTCTTCCTGGTTTAGTCTTGGGAGGGTGTATGTGTCCAGAAATTTATCCATTTCTTCTAGATTTTCTAGCTTATTTGCATAGAATTGTTTATAGCATTCTCTGATGGTAGTTTGTATTTCTGTGGGATCAGTGCTGATATCCTCTTTATCATTTTTTATTGTGTCTATTTGATTCTTCTCTCTCTTCTTCTTTGTTAGTCTGGCTAGCAGTCTATATATTTTGTGAATCTTTTCAAAACACCAGCTCCTGGATTCACTGATTTTTTAAAGGGTTTTTCGTGTCTCTATCTCCTTCAGTTCTGCTCTGATCTTAGTTATTTCTTGTCTTCTGCCAGCTTTTGAATTTGTTTGCTCTCGCTTCTCTAGTTCTTTCAATTGTGATGTTAGGGTGTCGATTTTAGATCTTTCCCGCTTTCTCCTGCAGGCATTTTAGTGCTATAAATTTCCCTCTGAAGACTGCTTCAGCTGTGTCCCAGAGATTCTGGTAAGTTGTGTCTTTGTTTTCATTGGTTTCAAATAACTTATTTATTTCTGCCTTAATTTCGTTATTTACCCAGCAGTCATTCAGGAGCAGGCTGTTCAATTTCCATGTAGTTGTGCAGTTTTGAGTGAGTTTCTTAATCCTGAGTTCTAATTTTATTGCACTGTGGTCTGAGAGAGTGTTTGTGATGATTTCCATTCTCTTGCATTTCCTGAGGAGTGTTTTACTTCCAATTATGTGGTTGATTTTAGAATAAGTCCTATGTGGTGCTGAGAAGAATGTACATTCTGTTGATTTGGGGTGGAGAGTTCTGTAGATGTCTATTAGGTCCACTTGGTCCAGAGCTGAGTTCAAGTCCTGAATATCCCTGTTAATTTTCTGCCTCATTGATCTGTATAATATTGACAGTGGGGTGTTAAAGTCTCCCACTATGATCGTGTGGGAGTCTAAGTTTCTTTGTAGGTCTCTAAGAACTTGTTTTATGAATCAGGGTGCTTCTGTATTGGGTGCATATATATTTAGGATGGTTAACTCTTCTTGTTGCATTGATCCCTTTGTCATTATGTAGTGCCCTTCTTTGTCTTTTTTGATCTTTGTTGGTTTAAAGTCTGTTTTATCAGAGACTAGGATTGCAACCCCTGCTTTTTGTTGCTTTCCATTTGCTTGGTAAATATTTCTCCATCCCTTTATTTTGAGCCTATGTGTGTCTTTGCATGTAAGATGGGTCTCCTGAATACAGCACACTGATGGGTCTTAACTCTTTATCCAATTTGCCACTCTGTGTCTTTTAATTTGGGGCATTTAGCCCATTCATGTTTAAGGTTAATATTGTTATGTGTGAATTTGATCCTGTTATCATGACACTAGCTGGTCAATTTGCACATTAGTTGATGTAGTTTCTTCATAGCACTGATGGTCTTTACAATTTGGTATGTTTTTGCAGTGGCTGGTATTGGTTTTTCCTTTCCATTTTTAGTGCTTCCTTCAGGAGCTCTTGTAAAACAGGTCTGGTGGTTACAAAATATTTCAGCATTTGCTTGTCTGTAAAGGATTTTATTTCTCCTTCACTTATGAAGCTTAATTTGGCTGGATGTGAAATTCTGGGTTGAAAATTCTTTTAAGAATGTTGAATATTGGCCCCCACTCTCTTCTGGCTTATAGGGCTTCTGCAGAGAGATCTGCTGTTAGTCTGATGGGCTTCCCTTTGTAGGTAACCTGACCTTTCTCTCTGGCTGCCCTTAACATTTTTTCCTTCATTTCAACCTTGGTGAATCAGAGGAGTATATGTCTTGGAGTTGCCCTTCTTGAAGAGTATCTTAGTGGTGTTCTCTGTATTTCCTGAATTTGAATGTTGGCTTGTCTTGCTAAGTTGGGGAAGTTCTACTGGAAAATATCCTGAAATGTGTTTTCCAACTTGGTTCCATTCTCCCCATCACTTTCATGTATACCCATCAATCGTAGGTATGATCTTTTCACACAGTCCCGTATTTCTTGGAGGCTTTATTTGTTCCTTTTCATTCTTTTTTCTTTTCCTAATCTTTGTCTTCATGCCTTATTGTATTTTCTTTTCCTAATCTTGTCTTCATGCTGTATTGTAAGTTGATCTCCAATCTCTGATATCTTTTCTCCTGCTTGATTGATTCAAGTACTGATACACGTGTATGCTTCATGAAGTTCTTGTGCTGTGTTTTTCAGCTTCATCGCGTCATTTATGCTTCTCTCTGAACTGGTTATTCTAGTTAGCAGTTCCTGTAATTTTTTATCAAGGTTCTTAGCATCCTTGCATTGGGTTAGAACATGCTCCTTCAGCTTGCAGGAGTTTGTTATTACCCACCTTCTGAAGCTTACTTCCGTCAATTTGTCAATCTCATTCTCTGTCCAGTTTTGTGCCCTTGCTGGAGAGGAGTTGCAATCATTTGGAGAAGAGGCATTCTGGTTTTTGGAATTTTCAGCATTTTTGCACAGGTTTTTCCTCATCTTTGTGGATTTATCTACCTTTGATCTTTGAGCTGATGACCTTTGGATGGGGTTTTTGTGTGGGGGTCCTTTTTGTTGATGTTGATATTTTTGCTTTCTGTTTGTTAGTTTTTCTTCTAACACTCAGGCCCCTCTTCAGCAGGTCTGCTACAGTTTGCTAGAGGTCCACTCCAAATCCTGTTTGCCTGGGTATCACCAGTGCAGGATGCAGAACAGCAAAGATTGCTGCCTGCTCCTTCCTCTGGAAGTTTCGTCCCAGAGGGGCACCAGCCTGATGCCAGCCAGCGCTCTCCTATATGAGGTGTCTGTTGGCCCCTGTTGGGAGGTCTTTCCCAGTCAGGAGGTATGGGGGTCAGGGACCAACTTGAGAAGGCAGTCTGTCCCTTAGCAGAGTGTGCTGGGAGAATACTCCTAGTTGGGATCAGCTGCTCTCTTCAGAGCTGGCAGGCAGGTAAGTTTAAGTCTGCTGAAGCAGCACCCACAGTTGCCCCGTTCCCCAGGTGCTCTGTCCCGAGGAGATGGGAGTTTTATCTGTAAGCCCCTGCCTGGGGCTCCTTTCTTTCAGAGATGCCCTGCCCAGTGAAGAGGAATCTAGAGAAGCAATCTGGCCACAGCCACTTTGTCGCGCTGTGGTAGATTACACCCAGTCCAAACCTCCTGGCCCCCTTGGCACTGTCAGAGGAAAACCACCTACTCAAGCCTCAGTAATGGGGGACACTCCTCCCCCTACAAGCTCGATCATCCCAGGTCAACTTCAGAATGCTGTGCTGGCAGCAAGAATTTCAAGCCAGTGGTTCTTAGCTTGCTGGGCTCCATGGGAGTGGAACACCCTGAGTGAGCCCACTCAGCTCCCTGGCATCAGCCCCTTTTCTAGGGGAGTGAATGCTTCTGTCTTGCTGGGGTTCCAGGTGCCACTAGGGTACAAAAAAAACTCCTGAAGCTAGCTCAGTGTCTGCCCAAACTGCTGCCCAGTTTTGTGCTTGAAACCCAGCCCCGGTGGTGTAGGCTTGTGAGGGAATCTCCTGATCTGTGGATTGCAAAAACCATGGAAAAAGCATAGTATCCAGGCTGGGTAGCATAGTACCTCACTGCTTCCCTTGGCTGGGGGAGGGAAGTCTCCTGGCTCCTTGTATGTCCAGAGTGAGATGACGCCCCACCCTGTTTCTGCTCACCCTCTGTGGGCTGCACCCCCTGCCTAACCAGTAGTCCCAATGCGATGAACTGGGTACCTCAGCTGGAAATGCAGAAATCACCCACCTTCTGCACTGATCTCGCTGGGAGCTGCAGACTGCAGCTGTTCTTATTCGGCCATCTTGCCAGATCTCATATTTTCATTTCAAATTTCCATTTGGTCATGAGGGAGGATGACTTCCTAATAAGGACTGTAGTTCCCTACAAGTAGGTCCTTTACAAGCCCTTCCTGACAACCTAGAAATGCCTTTTTCTTATAAAGTACAATATGATCCCTCTTCTATGTGCTCACTTTGGAAAGATATTATACCAGAAAGCAGATGAGTAAGTTATTCTAAAATTCATGTATAATCATAGAAAATATAAGGAAATACCTTATATTTAAATATATTTAAATACATTAAAATGTTAATTGTACATATCTCTGGGAAATAAGATTACATGTGATTTTTTGTTTTCTAATTTCACTGCCACTTATAAAAAACATGCATTACCTTCACAGTCAGAAAAAGGCCCCCACAATTATTGTAAACATATTGGGTTACATTCATTCATAGTAGATTTGCAAGTATCAGTAAGCAAACCCATGTTCGTTTTTACTAATTTGAGTTACAACCAAACAAAAAAGCAAATAGCTTTCAAAATTACTACTACCTAGCATACTTTTCAGCATCAAATTGAGGGCAGGGATACTGATAATTGTTAAAATTCTATAAAAATCTCCTAAAAGATGAGAATAAGTTAGGGTAGACTAAGTTAGCCCTGTTATTTCAGTCTCGCTCTCCTTTTTTTTTTTTGAGATGGAGTTTCACTCAATCTCAGCTCACTGCATCCTCCGCCTCCCAGGTTCAAGCAATTCTCCTGCCTCAGCTTCCTGAGTAGCTGGAATCAGAGATGCCCGCCAACATGCCCAGCTAATTTTTGCATTTGTAGTAGAGATAGCGTTTCACCATGTTGGCCAGGCTGGTCTTGAACTCCTGAACTCAAGTGATCTGCCCACCTTGGCCTTCAAAAGTGCTGGGATTACAGGTCTGAGCCACCGTGCCCCACCTGCATTCTGTTTTGAGGTGGATAGAATGGCCGAGTCAGACTGTCACCAGTATAAAGTATAAAGCATTTTCTGGAAGTAAAGCATGATAAAACTATAAATGGTTTCATTATAATTATCTCCTTAAGGAACAGAGAACTCTTTCCAAAACAGTAAAAACCCATATGCTGGTTGGGTTTTTTGATAAGACTGGCATTAGATTGTGTCTTGGAGGTAATTCACTTTCGTTTGCACAGTACCTGGTTCTGTTGCTTTCAGGAGGATCAACATCAGAACATGCCTCTACATTATTAATAAATACCAGTAGAAAATGACATTTTAAGGCAGAATCCTATCTTTTAGATTGTCAAATACTCTTTCTTCTTTCCTTTCTTTCCTCCAGGAGGGCCATTTTAAATTTGGGAAGTCTAATTGCCATCTTTCTAACACATAACAACGATTCTGAGCCTCACTTTTTCTCCTTTTCTGAATGCAGCACACGTCAGTTTCTGGTAGCTTAGATCCATTAAAATGAGCAGCCTCTCCAAAAGCAAAGCCAAGCCCAGGAGTGGCTTGAAAAGAATCAGCTACATCAAACCATAAACAACCCAAAGGAATAACTTTGGTCTAGGCACCATGCTCTGGATCATAAAATGAGTCAGGAGACCAAAAGAAAGAGGGGTGAATTTTATACAAAGTGCAAGTTTACTGCAGTCTGGCACCTGGCTATTAGCAGGATAATGCCCATCCCCACATGTCCCCAGGAAGGCTGTGCTGAAGTTTCAAAAATTAGAAACAGAAGGCTGCTGTGAGAAGGAAAAATTCTCAAGGTTTTTTTTTTTTTTTTTTTTAATGTAGTCAACAATCTCAATGTGGTCCCCAAATTCTTGGTAGCTGTTTCACTTTCTCATTTACTTCATTCACCAGACCCCGGCTTTGAGACCAACACCAGTAAGAGCTGCAGGTCAATTATTAAGCCATTCACACTGATCATGAAGACACCAAAAAATGGATAAACTTGCCATTCCTCACTCCTATTTCTCAGGCTCACACTCAAAGCCTAGGTTTTTGGAAGTCTACATAGTTCGGGAGTATAAAGTTTGGGCAAAATTTTTTTGGTCAAGTCCACATTCACACGAAGGCGTGTGATGCATTTCTTCCCATGTGTCCTCCTTGTCTATTATTCACATTTTCATGAGTCATTAGAAAGGTAAGTTTTGAAATGTTGTTTCTGTCATTGCTGAGTTGTTATCTCAGCCAACACAATGTGGAGCAAAGACAAGCTATCCCCATCAAGCCTGCCTGAATGTCTGACACCCAGAAAAGTGAACACTAAAAGGTGGTGGGGGTGGTGTTTGCGGTCACTGAGTTTTGGAGCAGTTGATTACACAGCAGGAGATAACTGAAACAGTCCCCTACAGATAGTACCTGCCCGTCCTAAGAACTTACTGACCCAACACCTGATAGATAGATTTTTCCACTTAACGCACACTTCCTTTGTTTCACTAAATGCCAAACAAGGATTTTCCATTATATGCCTTTCTGGGTTTTCATTCCTTACCTTTCAAGTCTTCTAAGCTCGTCACTCAAGAGGCTCTGCAGCTCTAGCTTTTCCAGAATAAGTTCACACTGTCTCTGATACTGCTCTCCAGGGTTTTCAGGAAAGGAAGTGTGGAGGGCATTCACACCTCCCAGCAGCGCACCTCCCTGAAGGGGTGAGAAAATACCAGGAGAGTCACCAGGCCAGCTCACAGAGCGGTAAGTACACTCTAGGGACCAGCAATCCCCGGGGGCAAAGACCGCCCTTTACACCCCTATGTTGGGTATGAAAATCACCTGGGGGACTTTTTCAACTTTCTATAGTTCACTCCCCCAGTTCTTGGTGGTAATCATCGCTCTAGGAAGCTATACTGTCACTGGTGGGCTATGAACATCCCTTGGGTGTGTTGAGGGGAAAAAAAGGATCGGGGCCCACTACTTTACATCAATGGGCAAAAGCACCACCACCCATGCAGCAGACGTCTCCAGGACACTGTTTCCTCTTCGTTTAAATGGTTACCTTTGGATCTATTTCCAGGAATCACTAGGTCTAGAATATGATCATTTTAATAACTTTTGATATGTTAATAAAGTGTCCTTTTTTTCAAAACAAGAAAGTTTGTAATTAGGATAAAAATTAGGTACACAAAATATCCTTACCTGCATTGAGGACTCCATGACTGACACCACTGTAATAGCATCTTCCAGAGTCACAGTATCACGGAACATCAGGCGAGCATGAGCTAAGAAAATAAAGCACATTTGTTTCTTAGGAATATCTGAGGTGAGAAATGTAATTCTCTAATCTCTCCCTCCACGCCATTTGTATTTTATGAATGAGCTATAATAACAAAATAATTTTACTAGAACAAGCACAAAAGTCAACATTCAACTAGCTTTAAGGTTGTTTCTATAAAGAGCCTAATCCTTCTGTGTAGCCCACACAATTCTGTGTATTTATATGAAAAAGTACTCTGGGCTCTAGCAAAGAAAGGGGCTATAAAAACATACATTTAATATTCAGCAACTTTAGTCCTCACTTTCTAGTCTTTTATAAAACTACACAAAATTAAAACTCATTTTTCATATCTGGCACTCCTCTTTATGATCTATGAACTTTTCAAAGCTACCAAAGAAGCAATTCTAAATTCTGAGTATTTCTTGCCCTAATATTAGCTATAAATCCTTGAAAAAAGAAAGTCCATTTGTTTTACAGTACTTTTTATTAAGCTTGTATTATTTTATTTTATTATTCAGTTCATGTGAATTCTTTTTTTAGATTTAAACAAAAGCTAAAATTTAAAAGCCAATGTTAGAAGAATTAAGATACATGTTAGCTACATGTATATATGTAATGGGGCAGGGCATGGACTGCAACTGGCAATTACTGAGCAAGAACCAGTGATGCTACATGGGAAACAATTCCAAACAAGAAACTGTCCCACAAATGCTAACAGGGCTGCCGCTGAGAAACAAAGTATCAGAAGTAAGGCTTTCTAAGTGAATGGTACATTAAGTTCTAGGAGGTCCTGAGAAGCACAAAGATTCCTCTTTCTTAATGACACCACATTCCAGACAATACTCATCATCTGTCCTCAGATGAGCAGAGATCTCCTGGCTCAAAGCCTTTATTTTTAAGTGACTATGAGCACCTTAGAGTGGGGGTTATTCTCATTCATCTTTGAATCCACGGTGCCAAGCCCCTTGCCTTGCACACAGGCAGCATTCAATACAAGCATCAGTTGTTGAATGAAATAGACCTTCTGCTAATCGTATCAAGCTTTCCAGCAGGCGAATGGTGGTCCGGGCAGCGTTCCGGGAATCACTCTGCCTTTGCATCTGGTAGTACCGAAGAAGAACTTGATTGCTCACATCAGACAGTGTGGGCTGCAGATTCCTTATGAGGCAGAAATAGGTTTTCATCTTTTCCATGCTCCAGAGCTTCTCTGATTTGCTTGGGTAACCTGTATATATCAGGTGTTGGGTCAGTAAGTTCTTAGGACAGGCAAACATATCATTTTAAGGATTTTTATAAAGTTCTGGTACTTATTTGTCAAAAGATAACCTTCATGTTTTGTGGTTATTGAAATCTAGACTTGTTGTCTGCATAGCATACAATTTTAGAAAAAAACAGTCTTATGATCTAAGCTTAATAAAGGTAAGCTTCCTACCTTTATTAAAAATTATTCAGAATAATTCTGTTCTGCTCAGTAATCAATAATATTCGAGTAAACCTAATTTTTTTTTTTTTTTGAGATGAAGTCTTGCTCTGTCGCCCAGGCTGGAGTGCAGTGGTGCGATCTCTGTTCACTGCAACCTCTACCTCCTGGGATCGAGCAATTCTCCTGCCTCAGCCTCCACAGTAGCTGGGATTACAGGTGTGCACCACCATGCCCGGCTAATTTTTGTATTTTAGTAGAGACAGGGTCTCACCATGTTGGCTAGGCTGGTCTTGAACTCCTGACCTCAGGTGGTCCACCTGTCTCAGCCTCCCAAAGTGCTGGGATTACGGGCGTAAGCCACCACGCCCGGCCTCAGAAAATCTAATTTAAAGAGAACCCTACATTTAGACATTTGTTTCATAATTCATTCTGGTTTTCTTTATGTACAAGAGGCAAGTGGTAATTCCGTATCATAAGGTTGTCCCCTTTCATCATAAGGGACATATTTACAAACAACTTTATTCTCATTAGTGGCAGGTAGAGAAAGGCCCTTTTCCTTCAACTCAGTATTCTGAGGCCCTGTAAGTGGCTTCTTTCACTGCTTTCTGTCTAAGCTTTTCTCTATTGCCTGGTACTACACAGCCTACTTCGGGTATTTATTTAATTTTCTTGAAAGGGAATTTCTTTTAATTACAGCTAATCTCTCTTTGTTACTTTGAATGCTTTGTCTGTCTTCACATACCTTTATTTTCCAAGATAAAGGAGGAAATGATACGATCCCAGTCTTCATTCTTGGTATCAAGCAAAATCAGGATCAGGTCAAATCGACTTAAGAGTGGGCTGCCGAGAGCAATGTTCACAGACACGGACTCCTGGGGGTCGTACTGGCCTTTGGGGTTCGTTGCTGCCAGGATGGTGGTCCTTGTGTTCAGCTTGCACACGAGGCTGCCAAGAGAGACAGTACAATGCGCTGACTGTGAGGTTCAGATAAAATGCAAGATTACAGCTGTTAATAAAATGGGGCTGCTCTTGCACCTTGAAAATCTACAAACTCCTATGAAAGAAAATGTTGAATGACAGGAGATATGACAAACATCAACTTCCAACAAAGTATACTGAAACTATTCTACCTTAAAGAGAAGCTAACTGTTCAATAAACACTGTTCATGCCCCTGCTATGAGCAGACCCCTCTGCTAAGTACTAACAAGTATCCAAAATTAAATCAAACTCTTCTTAAGGGCCTTGCAATCTACTAGCTATAATGTAATACAAGGCAGAATATGGTTAAATTCTAAAAGAATAAAGTTCCCAGGGGAAACAGGGATGATGTGTATTCATCTATGTGGAGAGAAAGGATGAACAGAGAAGCACAGTGAAGCAGCTTTTGAACTGAGCCTTTCAAGACATCTGGACATTTTTAGGTGGAGAAAGACATGCATTTGCAGAAGGGGTGACGGTAGAGAGTGAGGATGACTCTGGAGAATAGTGACTGGTTGAAGCAAAAACTTTCTGTGTATTCACTCATTTTGTTTTGATTTTTCTAAACATGAAAGAAACAAAAAAGAGAGAAAGAAAGAGGGAGAGAAAGGAAATCAGAAAATATAAGGATTGATTTGGCATTGAGGTTTTGAGGAGCATTGTGAAGGGAAGTCTGATGAGGACTGGGTGGTGGGTGGGTTGGACAGGGTAGGACTGTGGACAGGAGGCAGGGTAGGGCTCTAGTATAATGGCCCAGCAGAGGGGCAAGGTAGTCCTAAATGGAGCATGGCAGGATAGGGATGGATGTGACATAACTTAGACATTGTTTTTAAACTAATTAATGATGGGTTAGTTCTCAAAATAATGTGACATATTCACTGGCGATAACAAATGTAAAGATTGGAATCTGTAAATTTGTATGCTCTGCACTTGATGCCCATTTTTAGTTATTGTGGGATGTCTGCCTCCCAAGTCACAGCCCTATGACATCAGCTACATGTGTTACACTTGTTAATCCCTGATCTATTTCTAGCTAGCAGTTACTTCATTCCCTGAGGCTGAAAATGTTTGAGAATCTTTATTTGTGGCAAGTGGCACAAGAAGACACTCATTAAATAAGTAAGAGAAAGATAAACAAGGCATTTTT
This sequence comes from Colobus angolensis palliatus, assembly GCF_000951035.1. NCBI lineage: Eukaryota > Metazoa > Chordata > Mammalia > Primates > Cercopithecidae > Colobus > Colobus angolensis. The sequence continues at coordinate 2,073,292 of NW_012110920.1, read as the reverse complement.
ACCAAAAACTAAACTCCCTTTTAAAAAATAAGTGACAAGGAAAAATTCTGGACGGTCCACATCTTATAATTTGTGTCAAAACGGCTTTTGTAAAGACAGTTATTTAGAACTTGGAATATAAGTTGCCATAGAACAATGTAACAAGCGGTTCCTAAGAAACCCACAAAAGCACATTTAACCCACACTGAAGTGAGACTATTTGCATTTCTTATTTAAAAACGTCCACAACACTGGCAATGAAACAAAATACAATTGCATATGACATAATTTTTATAAAATTATTTTTAATGCGGGGTCAAATGAATTGGTCATTCTTCCTCTCTCTGACCAACCAATATTTATAGGCCATTTCCTTTGTGCAAAAAGCTGTACTGAGAATCCAAAAAGGTATATATCTGATCCCTGCCTCCAATTAGTTTACAACAGAACTGCTGGGGAAAGAAGAGGTGGCGCAGAGCACCTGCCAGATCGTAAGTGTGCAAGGAGTGCTGGTGTCAGTATCAGCATTAGTATCAGCAGGGAGAAACTTCGGTGGTGGGGACACCTGGAAATCTATAGGGGATATAATTGGAAAGTTTTCCAATATATGAGAAGAAAAATGAACAAAGAGAGAAAGAAGGTGGCCAATTATGCCTGAGGTAACTGGGAGAATTAATTTTTCCTCTAGAAAAACTTAAGCTTAAGAATCACGCTTGTGGATCGCCTGAGCTCAGGAGTTTGAGATCATCCTGGCAACATGGTGAAACTCCATCCCTACTAAAAATACAAAAAAATAGCCGGCCTGGTGGTGCACACCTGTGGTTCCAGCTGCTTGGGAGGCTGAGTCGGGAGAATCACTTGAGCCTAGGGGGTGGAGGTTTGCAGTGAGCCGAGATTATGCCACTGCACTCACAAAGCAAGAGTCCACCTCAAAAAAAAAAAAAAAAAAAAGTTGGACAGGGGGACTAACAAAAATTTGTATGCAAAGAAAAAAGGCTGTCTGAGGTGAAGTCAGTAGAAATAGGAGCAAGGAAAATACGGGAGTGGGCAGAGGAAGAGGAGATTATGAGATAAGTCAGGCAGATCCCTATAGCAAAGGAGGAGGATGAAGACAGTGCCAAGAGGGACAGGGTGGTCTCTGGGCATTTGAAAGCGGGGAAGACCGTATATAAACCTGATGGGTACAGACCTGTGATACAAACATTTTTTAAAAAACTAAATGGGGCTTTAGAAAACAAAGACAAATCCACACATACAGTCTAATCCTAAGTACACTGTGTGTAGTAGTGGCTCACTAAATAACTACTGAATGAATGAATTCATAGAGTGTAAGGTAACTCATCTTTCTATCCCATATGAACGCTACGTTGTTCCACAATATTAATAACTACATTTTTAATATCAAGCAAGCACTGCATTGGGTTTACACAGATCATCCCTAATCATAGCAACCTGAAGGGTAGGTGCTATTATCACAAACTTAGAAATAAGGAAACTAGAAGTTCAGAAATATTAACTTCCCCAAGGTTACACTGAGAGTAGCAGAGCTGAGATTCAAACCTAAATCTGCCGGGCTCCAAAATCAATGCAATTTGACTTCCAGATTGCTGATTCTGCCTGGGATTTTGGACATCAATTTATTTGCCTTACTTTATATTTTATTTTCTCTAAGAGACATGGTCTCACTCTGTTTCCCAGGCTGTAGTGCAGTGGAGCGATTACAGCTCACTACAACCTCAAACTCCTGGGCTCAAGTGATCCTCCCGTCTCTACCTCCCAAGTAGCTGGGATGACAGGTGTATATCACCACGCCCAGCTCATTTTCAGAAAATTTTTTGTGGAGATGGAATCTTGCTCTGTTGCCCAGGCTGGGCTTGAACTCCTGGCCCCAAGAATCTTCCCGCCTTGTTCTCCCAAAGTGCTGGGATTACAAGTGTGAGCCACCGTGACCAGCCTGTTTTTGTACTACTAAATTTGGTCTTCCTTGATTGTGATTTATTGTTATAATCCTCACATTGCCTGGTACATAGTAAATGCTTAATAAATGTACATAATTTAAACGATAAACAAAAATAAATCTTTACTTAGTTTAGTATTTCAGAAATTCAGAATTATTTTACATTCACAGTCTGTGTCATAAAAGGATGCTGATACATATTTCTTTTGTATTAAACTTCAAGAAGTAAAAACATTCCAGTTGCTGAAAAAGCTATTTTTACATTTATTTAATCCACACATTTAAACGTCCTAAAAACATAGTAGTAACTGTTCTACTAATAGGTTGTGTAACCTCACATTCTAAAGTTAGGTTACACAAGTTATTTTTACCAGTAAAGATCCTCAAGAAAGTACCTTTGTTTTTCCGAGGGTCTCCCATTACTCCCTTTCTGGGATGATCCTCATCTTTACTTATGGCTTTGATCACCACCTATATGCTGGTACTTCCAAATTTATCTCCAGCCTGTGGCACCGGGCGCTATATGTTCACCAAACCTTGTTTTCCTCCTGGGAATAGAGCAAGATTGTATTTCCTATTCCCATTACAGTTAAGTAGGGCTATGATATCAAGTCTGGACAATGAAGTAAAGACAGAAGAACATAAACCACTTTTAGGTCTGGCCCCTAAAAGCCTTCCTGTGCAATCTTTCTCTCTCTCTTTACCAGTGGAGTACAGAAGAGGATAAGGCCCTGGAGTCAGAGAGCCACATGAGAGAAGGAGCTTGGGCCTGGAATGATTGTCGGAGCACAGTGTACCACCCTCAATCCACGTCAGACTGACATGAAAAAGAAAAACTTCCTTCTTTGGCAAAGCATTGCAGGCACGCGATGAGCACGGGTAAAAACTGACCAATCTTCAAAGAGAAAAGGAAAGCAATAAGGACATCTCAGAAATTTGAGGTTTTGAAGTGTTAGGGAAAAAAAATTGCTTCTAGATCCCAGACAGTAAGAGGCAAATTGAAAAAAGCTTGAACAAAGGCCCAGTAATTTTTCTCAGTTGTATAAAGTGACTTAGATTGAGCAAGAAATCTGCTTTAGATGGTCGTAAGGTAGCCACTGTTAAGTAATGAAGCCCATGCCTATGTTCTTAGCAGCACTACATACACAACAGCTGAGAGGCGGAGAAAACCCAGGCGTACATGGATGAAGGAATGGATAAGGAAAATGTGGTCTATACATACAACGGAAAATTGTTCAGTCTTAAAAAGAAAGAAAATTCGAACACATACCACAACATGGAAGAACCTTAACTACATCATGTTAAGTGAAATAACCCAGTTACGAAAGACAAATACTGTATGTTCCCACTCACGTGTGAAATATCTAGAGTAGTCAAATCTATAGAAACAGAAAGTAGAATGGTGGTTGCTAGGGGCTGGGAGGAGGAGGAAATGGGAGTTTTCTTAACGGGTATAGAGTTTCAGTTTGCAAGATGGAAAGAGTCCTGGTGATTGCTTGTACAACGTGACATACTTTTTTTTATTATTATAGTTTAAGTTCTGGGATATATGTGCAGAACGTGCAGGTTTGTTACATAGGTATACATGTGCCACAGTGGTGTGCTGAACCTATCAACCCATCATCTACATTAGGTATCTCTCCTAATGCTATCCCTCCCCTAGCCCCCACCCACATCACACCCCAGTGTGTGATGTTCCCCTCCCTGTGTCCATGTGTTCTCACTGTTCAACTCCGACTTATAAGTGAGAACATGCAGTGTTTGGTTTTCTGCTCCTGTGTTAGTTTGCTGAGAATGACGGTTTCCAGCTGCACCCATGTCCCATTCATCCTTTTTATGGCTGCATAGTATTCCATGGTGTATATGTGCCACATTTTGTTTATCCAGTATATCACTGATGGGCATTTGGGTTACTTCCAAGTCTTTGCTATTGTGAACACTTAGATGTGTGCATGTGTCTTTATAGTAGAATGATTTACAATCCTTTGGGTACATACCCAGTAATGGGATTGCTGGGTCAAATGGTATTTCTGGTTCTAGATCCTTGAGGAAAACATTGTCTTCCACAATGGTTGAACTAATTTACATTCCCACCAACAGTCTAAAACAGTTCCTATTTCTCCACATCCTCTCCAGTATCTGTTTCCTGAGTTTTTAATGATCACCATTCTAACTGGTGTGACATAGTGCCTCATTATGGTTTTGATTTGCATTTATCTAATGACCAGTGATGATGAGCTTTTTTTCACATTTGCTGGCCATATAAATGTCTTCATTTGAGAAGTGTCTGTTCATATCCTTCACCCACTTTTTGATGTGGTTGTTTTTTTCTTATAAATTTAAGTTCTTTGTAGATTCTGGATATTAGAACTTTGCAAAAATTTTGTCACATGCTGGAGGTTGCCTGTTCACTCTGATAGTTTCTTTTGCTATGCAGAAGCTCTTTAGTTTAATTAGATCCCATTTGTCAATTTTGGCTTTTGTTGCCATTGCTTTTGGTGTTTTAGTCATGAAGTCTTTGCCCATCCCTACGTCCTGAATGTTATCACCTAGGTTTTCTTCTAGGGTTTTTATGGTTTTAGGTCTTATGTTTAAGTCTTTAATCCATCTTAATTTTTGCATAAGGTATAGGAAGAGGTCCAGTATCTGTTTTCTGCATATGGCTAGTCAGTTTTCCCAACACTACAAAAGCAGTCATTTATTACAGAAGGAGTCATTTCCCCATTGCTTGTTTTTGTCTGGTTTGTCAAAGATCAGATGGTTGTAGATGTGTGGGATTATTTCTGAGGCCTCTGCTCTGTTCCATTGGTCTACATATCTTTTTTGGTACCAGTACCATGCTGTTTTGGTTACTGTAGCCTTGTAGTATAGTTTGAAGTCAGGTAGCATGATGCCTCCAGCTTTGTTCTTTTTGCTTAGGACTGTCTTGTCTATATGGGCTCTTTTTTGGTTCCATATGAAATTTAAAGTAGTTTTTTCTAATTCTGTGACTTGAAAGTCAATGGTAGCTTGATGGGGATAGAACTGAATCTATAAATTACTTTGGACAGTATGGAAATTTTCACAATATTGATTCTTTCCCATCCATGAGCATGGAATGTTTTTCCGTTTGTTTCTGTCCTTTCTTATTTCCTTGAGCAGTGGCTTGTAGTTCTTGAAGAAATGCTTCACATACCTTGTAAGCTGTATTCCTAGGTATTTTATTCTCTTTGTAGCAATAGCGAATGAGAGTTCACTCATGATTTGGCTCTCTGTTTGTCTGTTATTGGTGTACAGGAATGCTTGTGATTGGTGCACACTAATTTTGTATCCTGAAACTTTGCTAAAGTTGCTTATCAGCTTAAGGAGATTTCAGGTGAGATGATGGGGTTTCTAAATATACAATCATGTCATCTGCAAACAGAAACAATTTGACTTTCTCTCTTCCATTTGTACCCTTTATTTCTTTCTCTAGCCTGATTGCTCTGGCCAGAACTTCCAATACTATGTTGAATCGGAGCGGTGAGAGAGGGCATCCTTGTTTGTGCTGGTTTTCAAGGGGAATGCTTCCAGCTTTCGCCCACTCAGTATGATATTGGCTGTGGGTTTGTCATAAATAGCTCTTATTATTTTGAGACATGTTCCATCAATACCCAGTTTATTGAGAGTTTTTAGTATGAAGGGGTGTTGAATTTTATCAAAGGCCTTTTCCACATCTATTGGGATAATCACATGGCTTTTGTCATTGGTTCTGTTTAAGTGATAGATTACGTTTACTGATTTGTGTATGTTGAAACAGCCTCGCATCCCAGGTATGAAGTCGACTTGATCATGGTAGATAGGCTTTTGCAGTGTTTCTGGATTCGGTTTGCTAGTATTTTATTGAGGATTTTCTCATCAATGTTCGTCAGAGATATTGCCCTGAAATTTTCTTTTCTTGTTGTGTCTCTGCCAGGTTTTGATATCAGGATGATGCTGGCCACATAAAATGAGTTGGGGGGAGTCCCTCTTTTTCTACTGTAATAGCTTCAGAAGGAATGGTACCAGCTCCTCTTTGTCCCTCTGGTAGAATTTGGCTGTGAATCTATCTGGTACTGGATTTTTTTTGGTTGGTAGGCTATTAATTACTGCCTCAATTTCAAAACTTGTTATTGGCCTACTCAGGTATTCAACCTCTTCCTGGTATAGTCTTGGGAGAGTGTATGAGTCTAGGAATTTATCCATTTCTTCTAGATTTTCTAGTTTATTTGCATAGAAGTATTTACAATATTCTCTGATGGTAGTTTGTACTTCTGTGGGATCAGTCGTGATATCCCCTTTATCATTTTTTATTGTGTCTATTTGGTCTTCTACACTTTATTCTTCATTAGTCTGGCTAGCAGTCTATTTGGTTATCTTTTCAAAAACGAGCTCCTCGATTCATTGATTTTTTTGAAGGGTTTTTCATGTCTCTATCTCCTTCAGTTCTGCTCTGATCTTAGTTATTTCTTGTCTTCTGCTAGCTTCCGAATTTGTTTGCTCCTGCTTCTCTAGTTCTTTCCAATTGTGATGTTAGGGTGTTGAATTTAGATCTTCCCCACTTTCTGGTGTGGGCATTTAGCGCTATAAATTTCCCTCTGAAGACTGCTTTAGCTGTGTTCTAGAGATTCTGGTACATTGTATCTTTGTTCTCACTGGTTTCAAAGAACTTATTTATTTCTGCCTTAATTTTGTTATTTACCCAGTAGTCATTCAGTGCTATCTTGCCGCCCCCCCTTTTTTTTTTTGACATGGAATCTTGCTCTGTCGCCTACGCTGGAGTGCAGTGGTGCAATCTCGGCTCACTGCAACCTCTGCCTCCTGGGTTCAAGCGATTCTCCTGCCTCAGCCTCCTGAGTA
>NW_012110920.1:2010571-2065279 GCF_000951035.1 Colobus angolensis palliatus | reverse complement strand
GGTCTTGATCTCCTGACCTCGTGATCCGCCCGCCTCGGCCTCCCAAAGTGCTGGGATTACAGGCTTGAGCCACGCGCCCAGCCCATTTTTTCTATTCTGACTATAACAAGCTTTTGCAGTGTAGAAATCACACTGGCCTCTCCCAGTTGCTGAAGCATCTGAACAGTAGGGATTATGATATGCCCTTGTAGGTAAGGTATGTGCCACCCATGGGAAAACACTGCATAAAGTCTGACCTCAAAAGAGCAATTTGTGAAATCACCATAGTTAAATGAAACACTTACGTGTGCTTATTTTCAAAAAAAGAACTAACTCTCTGCAGTGCATATAAGTGACACATTTAAAAAAAAAAATCTCCGGCCAGGCACGGTGGCTCCTGCCTGTAATCCCAGCACTTTGGGAGGCTGAGGCGGGCAGATCACCTGAGGCCGGGAATTGGAGACCAGCCTGACTAACACGGCAAAACCCTGTCTCTACTGAAAATACAAAATTAGCCAGGTGTGGTGACGCATGCCTGTAGTCCCAGCTACTCAGAAGGCTAAGGCAGGAGAATCACTTGAACCCAGGAGTCGGAGGTTGCGGTGAGCTGAGATTGTGCCATTGCGCTCAACAAAAGTGAAACTCGGTCTCAAAAAAAAAAAATAAAAATCTCTGATAAATTTCCTGTAGCCCTGGAGGCCAGTCAGATATTCTGATCCAGTGGTTTGCACTACTTCTTAAGGGAGATTATAATTCTAATCAAAACTCCTTCACAAATCAGCCAAACGTTAGTCACTTGAGACATGAGAAAAAGAGAAAGAAAGCAAAAGCAGACATATTCAAGAGTTCCTGAAAATGATGTGGCAAGGTACCAAATGTCTCAAAGGAAAACCTGAAGTGGTTCGAGAGGCAGGGCCCCAGAATATCTAGATGATGATGACTCAGTGAAGGATTCTTATTGTAGGAGGAGAAGTACATAAGGTTTTTCTTAAAAGATTCAGAGTATTTTATTTTGGTAGAATTCATAATTAAAGTGTTCCCTTTGCACAATTAACCCTCGTATCTGCTATTAATTAACTTCCCGGCATGCTATAAGTCTCTAGAGGCATTTTCTCAAGAGTTTTGCATGTGGCAGTTAACTGTACACTTTGCAGCAGGAAGATTAACTGGCCTCTAATTAGGGGTAATGAACTTAAGATTCTGAAAACTGCTAGCCAAAAAAGCTGGCTGAGCTGCTGCGGAGGCTCATTCCACTCACTCTTAATTGTAGAGTGAGCCAGGGTGAGTGCTATGAAAAATGAACACGAGTTAACATGGAACTTTTAGAGTGTTTTCACTGGTTCCCATCACCAAACAGATGATAGATATACAATTGTAACTAGGGGTACACATAACTGCTGACCCCCCAAAAAGCCAACATGTACTATTCTTGTACCTTTTTGTAAGTGGTATGTCAAAAGCAAAGTTAAAAAATAAAAAAGACTTTAAAAGGACAACTTAAATGGAAGAAAACAGATCATGTAATTGGGGACAGCTATGATCTTGGCAGAAACTGTAAAGACTACTACAGAGCCGGCCGGGCGCGGTGGCTCAAGCCTGTAATCCCAGCACTTTGGGAGGCCGAGACGGGCGGATCATGAGGTCAGGAGATCGAGATCATCCTGGCTAACATGGTGAAACCCCGTCTCTATTAAAAAAATACAAAAAACTAGCCGGGCGAGGTGGCGGGCGCCTGTAGTCCCAGCTACTCGGGAGGCTGAGGCAGGAGAATGGCGTAAACCCGGCAGGCAGAGCTTGCAGTGAGCTGAGATCCGGCCACTGCACTCCAGCCTGGGCGACAGAGCAAGACTCCGTCTCAAAAAAAAAAAAAAAAAAAAAGACTGCTACAGAGCCTGAACTAGAGTCTTCATCTCAATAGGTACACAAGACCAAGTACCGTCTTTAAAAGCTCGCCATCCTTTTAGCCTGTCTCTTTGATACTCGCTGAGCTCAAGACTTTTCTCATGAAGAGTTACCTCCTATATAGACTGATTGACCAGACTGTTCTGTCTGTCTAAACAATTGCTTCCCAGCGCTGACAAACAGACTCTTGTTCTATGACCTGTTCTTTAGTATATTTCTTAAGTGATTCTTTGTCTTCGTTACAGTTCTGGACAGGCCAAACACTGGAATGTCCCCCAAGCACATAACCCCACAATTCCTTCTGTGTAAACTGCCATACAGGAACAGCTGCCCACAGCAGGGATTGACACCTGATCCAAGAGCAGCCAATCCATAAACTGGCCAGGAGCCTAGAGCTGCTCTTGCATAAATCTTTAAATATGGATGACTGTATTTTACTGGGTCTCTCTAGAGGGCATCTGAAATGGAGACAGGAAGAACTCATCTACTAAGAAGAGCTGAATAAGCCTAAAAGACCCACAAACACACACACACACAAATTAGCAACAGAAAGTATCTGAGTCATAATAACGAGAGAACAGGTTTGAAGATGAATAAACTTCTGATGCTGTGGTGGCAATAAGATAATACAGCAGCTAATATACATCTACTTTAAACAAACTCCCGTTCCCCCAGATTATGTTACAGAACAGTAGTTATGAAGAGTTCAGTAATATGCTCAGCTAGTAAGTTGTGAAGCTGGAACCGCCATACAGCCCAGACTAGCTCTGGACTCTCTGCCCTCAATTATTACAGTAATTCGGTCTATGCCCAGTGTATTCTTGCGGTCACTAAAAAAGGGGGGAGCTCTTTTTTAAAAAATTTTTTTGTTGGTCATTTTTTACTTTATTTTTTCAATTCCAGTGGAGAAGGGGAAGAACTCTTGATGTTGTTTCCTGAACTTTTTCCATGTCTAGCACAGGATGTTCAATATTTCATAATAAAATATAAAACCATATTTTATGTACATAGTCTATAATAAATCATCCTACAGCTGAATTTGTAGGCCAGCTCATGATTTGCAACCTCTCACTGGTGGCAAAGGTTAACCTTAAAGGCTATCTATTTACTCATTGGATGACTAAATTTTTTATAGAAATTTTTTCTAGTCTAAACCTGAAGGCCTCTATAACCCTAGAGGCAACCTACCTGATCTTTAGGCAGCGCGAACCATTAATAAAGTCTTCCTTGTACTAATTTTAAATATGCTTCCCTGAACCTTCCAGCCATTGAGTCTAAAGGATATGAACAAATCTAATTCCATTTCTTATTTCTTATTCCATGCTCTTCAAAATAATTGTAGACAACCACTTCTCCAATTACTTTTCCTAGATGTGGTTCAGAAATAACATAAGTAATATATTAAAAACATATAAAACATACAGTAAAAGTCAACATTAAGAGTTAAACAACATAAAAAAGAATAACTTCAAAAAATGAAATGTTGATTTCTAGGTTCCCATATGATAATGGCACTACTTATAGCCATACTTCAACATACCCTCCAAAGACCTTATGGATAAGGCCGGGCGCGGTGGCTCAAGCCTGTAATCCCAGCACTTTGGGAGGCCGAGACGGGTAGATCACGACGTCAGGAGATCGAGACCATCCTGGCTAACACGGTGAAACCCTGTCTCTACTAAAAAATACAAAAAACTAGCCGGGCGAGGTGGCGGGCGCCTGTAGTCCCAGCTACTCGGGAGGCTGAGGCAGGAGAATGGCATGAACTCGGGAGGCGGAGGTTGCAGTGAGCTGAGATCCGGCCACTGCACTCCAGCCTGGGCGACAGAGCAAGACTTCGTCTCAAAAAAAAAAAAAAAAGAACGTGGAAGAACACTACAAACTTCAGTTTATATATAAACAGAGAAATAAACACCAGAAACTAGCAAAGCTAACTCTAGAGCCCTTTCTGGAGTGGAAAGATCAGTGGAGACTAAGTGAAAAGAAGAGAAACCAATGGGGGCCTCATGCTGGAGAACACTGATAAAATGCCAGGAGGAGGAGAGAATCCCATGCAGAGTGGGGAAATACTGAGAACAGGTTTCAGACCTTGTGAATCAAAGTCATTAACTACTGGAGAATAGAAAGAGGTGCCTGAAAGTTCCTGGGACCAGAGTTGGCAGTCATGGGAAGGATCCTGGCATAGACAGAGGAGACCAGCAAGGGACAAGAGTCACCTGTAGTCTTGGTGATCAGGGGAAGAAGGAGGCAAGCAGTGGATATTAAACATCCCATAGAAACAAATAAGAATCACAAAACAGACAAATCAATCATCCCCTTATGAAAAACACTATTGAGTAAAATGCACTTAACTGAGATTCCTCTGAACTCAGAGGAATTAGTACACCATCCAATGTCACCATCACCTTAATTCAATACCTAATAATAATGATTCAGAAAAAGCTAAGACATTTTAAAATGAATGGAAATAACAGGCAGCTCCATAAAACTACTACAAGAATAAAAATACTTCAGTTGATAAAACCATCATCTCCCTACCCCACCCAATAAACCCCGCAAAGCAAAGGAAATCTGTAACACAGTGCCCTGACTTGAATATCCTTAAGCAAACATTTGCAAATATGAAAAACCATCCCAAATCAGAAATTCAAAAATTCACCATATAAAAGCACAAAAAAGCAGAAGATGCATATCCAGAGATGATAAAACTGAAGAAAGAAATGGATGTAGGGGGAGGAATATGAAATAATCTCAGAAATGAACATCTAATTACGGCAGAAACAGAGAACCAAACACTGCATGTTCTCACTTATAAGTGGGAGCTAAACAATGGGTACACATGTTCATAAAGATGGAAACAACAAACACTGAGAATTCCAAAACTGGGGAGCAAAGGACATGGACAAGGTTTGAAAACTACCTACTGGGGACTATGTTCACTATTTGGGTGATAGGTTCAACAGAAGCCCAGACCCCACCATTATGCAATATACCCATGTAACAAACCTGCTCAAGTACCCTATGAATCTTCAAAAAAAAAAAAAAAAAAACAAAAACAAAAAAGAAATTAACATTTGAATCTAAGGTATCTAAGAAAGGACCAACAGGACTGAAAATATAATAAAGGGTGTTAAGGAGAGGAATAAAAATAGCCAAGAGAATAAAACAAAATACAGAAGAACTAAGAAGTTTAAGGAAAAAAAATTGTTGCTGCAGAGCCTAGGAAAAATTCTAACAAATAAATAATTATAGCTTCTGAAAAATAAAAACAAAACAAAGAACTGAACTAGAGTGTCAAATAATCATTCAATAAAAATTTCCAGGGATAAAATAATACATGTCAAAGGCTCGCTCATATCTAGAAAAACTGACCAGGAATAATCAACTGAGACATAGTCTAGTAAAAATATTATACTTTAAAGATAAAGAAGAAACCCTCTGGGCCTTCAGGCAAAAAAACCAAATCACCTATAAAGCAAATGATATCAGAATGGCATCAGATTTGTCAATAGCAACATAGAAAGCAAGACTTTAGGAAAGAAAGTGTAAGCCAGAGTCTTTATATCCAGCCAAGCTGTCTTTCATTTTTCAAGTGTCAATGCTATGAAAAATGATTTGAAACTGCAAAAATTCAAGACAATAATCAGGAGCCCCTCATAAGGTATCTGCTAGAGGATGGGCTTCATTCAACCAAGACATAATGATGATGCCCTGGCCCTCCCAAAAAGACGGATGGTGAAGCACTTTATTTTAGATAGACCAAAGCAAAACAAAGCATAAAAGTGGAAGAATGGTAGCAAATAAATGCTATTTGTTCTGACAAAGTACAAATAATACAACTATTTATTTCAGTGAAGAGAAGAAGGGAGAAAGGGGAAAGTGGAATACGTTCACTGATTACTACATGGCTAATAGACTGGAGTCATACGATATTATTTCAAGTTCCCAAGTGAGGAGAAATGGGGCTGTAGGCATTATAAAAGGTATTTTAAAACATAAGCCCTAGAATAGGGGTTGTCAAACTACAGTCCAAGTGCAGCCCACAATCTGTTACAACAAATAAAAATTTATTGGAACACAGCCACTCCCATCTGTGTACATATTACGCTTCTCTTGTTTACACCACAGACATATTGATGCAGTTATACTGTCTACATCAGCAGAGGTGAGGAGCTGCAACAGAGTCTGGCCCACAAAGTTTATAATACTTGCTATGCTAACCTCTATAGAAAAAGTCTGCCAAACCCTAACCTATAATAAAAATGCAGCCAGGCGCGGTGGTTCCCTCCTGTAATCCTAGCACTTTGGGAGGCTGAGGCGGGCAGATTGCCTGAGCTCAGGAGTTTGAGATCAGCCTGTACAACATGGTGAAACCCCATCTCTACTAAAATACAAAAACTTAGCCAGACATGGCAGCATGCACCTGTAGTCCTAGCTTCAGGAGGCTGAGACAGGACAATTGCTTGAACCTGGGAGGAGCAGGTTGCAGTGAGCCAGGATTGTGCCACTGCACTCCAGCCTGGGCGACAGAGCGAGCCTTTGTTTCAGGGGGAAAAAAAAAAAAAAAAGCAAATCTTCCTAAATGCAAAGAAAAATAAACACAGTGCGTTTTTAAAAAATAAAACCATTGACACCAAGCATATTGATTATACCAATAAATGTTAATTAAGTCTGCTTATCTAACACATTAAAAGAAAAAGATTTTTCAGTTGTTCATAAATCTAAGCCCAATTCTATGCTGCATATAAAAGAACATATTGAAATCAAAAGGCTATAAACATAAAGAAATGAGCAAAGATATATCAGACAGATATAAATATTATGAAATCCAGAGTTGTGATCCTGATATAGGCAAGGTAAAATTCAGGCCACAAAGCACTTAAGACAAAGAAGTACAAATGTTAAAGGCCAAAACAACTACCTTCATAAAGCAGAAACTACAAGAGATACAAAGAGAAATAAACAAAAGCCCAATAATAAGAGACTTTAACATGCCACTCTTGGTCTAAAATGCATCAAACAAACAAAAGGTAAGTAAGGCTATAGAAGACCTAAATAACATCATTTATAAGGTACAGTTTGTGTGTGTGTGTATAACATATACACATTATATTCTCATTATAGAGAATATAATTCCTGAAGCATAAAAGGGCCACTATTAAACTGACCTTATATTGGGCCACAAAGATAAAAACCTCATGAAGTTCCTTAAAGAAACAATACAAACAACATTCTCTGACCACAACGGGATAAAACTAGAAATTACTTACATCAAAAAGTGGTCCTTCTTCCTAGAGACTAAAAACTCGCTAAGCAACTCTTGGGAGAAAGGGGAATATGAATTAAAACTGCAGAATTTCTAAAACACGACAATAAGAATACTACATATAATCATCTATGGAATACCACTGAAGCAGTGCCAAGGAGTATATGTAGTTTGCTATCTTTTGGATAAGAAAGAAGGGAGATGTATACACAGGCACACATACCTATCCCCATGGGTTTTGCTTATTTTTGCAAAAAAAGAAACATAGGAAGGACAAATCAGAAACGAATGAATATCTATCAGGGATAGAAGAAAACAGAATGGAAGGGGTAGGGATATGAATGTGATTTCTTTCGCATGTCTTTTTATACAGGTTTGACTTTGTTAAAACAAGCCATATTTTACAAATTCAGAAAATAAAATTAAATAAAAAAGGTAAAAACAGCAAATGCTGTAAGTGAATGAAAACAGAAGTTTCAAAGACAACTTCTTAACTGTATATCAAATAAATAATATAACTACACAAAGAAAAGCATTCAAACTACTTTTGAACACGCACTTTAACAACATATAACCTCAGTGGTATAACTAAGCACAAAAAAGAACCGCAAAGAGGGCTTGGATATTACTTTTTTGTGATTATTGGTAATGGTGTTGATGTAATGTTTCAGAAACTATTTTGGAGATGCAAGTGCATTCAGAAATACAGAGAATCCTATAAACACCTTTATATACATATGAAATAAAATAATTCTGAAGAGCCGTAAGTATCTTCTGACCCAGGCCTAAGTTGACATACACGAACTCTATCTGAGAATATCCCTATAAGAAGGGTGTTACTATTTTTGTATCAGAGATGACAGTTATCACCCACAACGTTAAAAAAGTAGTAACAGCGGCTGGAATTGATTCTAGGTCTCTCTAACACCAAAGCTCTTTCTACCATAACTGAACTACTTTTAACAAAAATATCAACAATTTAATTTTGCTTTACTTTAAATGAAGGGATATTCACTGTTGTTATTGTTGGTATTTGTTGTCCTGAGTGGCGACAGTGGCAGTTTAAAGCAGTGTTTGATCTCTTGGAAGCATCTGGTCCTCAGGGGGCTTCTTGTTTCAGGCCACATTCTCTGTATGGAAAACACAGAACCTAATAATCCAAGACAGAAAGAAGAGACTCAAATCCAGGCTGTATGACTGCTCTGTTTTTAAATAATATTTTAATTTTTTTTAAGAGGTGTCACTTTGCTGCCCAGCCTGGAATGCAGAGGCGTGATCATAGCTCATTGCAGCCTTGATCTCCTGGGTTCAAGGGCGTCCTCAGCCTCTTGAGTAGCTGGGACTACGGCGCACACCACTGTACTCGGCTGTTGTTTTGTTTTTTGTATAGAGATGGGGTCTTGCCATCTTGCTCAGGCTGGTCTTGAACTCCTAGGCTCAAGGGATCCTCTTCTCTCAGCCTCTCAAAGTGCTGGGATTATAGGCATGAGCCACTGTACCCAGCTTAAATTCTTGAACCATGTGAGAAATGTGAAGTCTGCTTGAAATTTTCAGGCCAGCATGTATTAGAAACATTACATTCCAAATCAAAAGCAGCTACTCGTAGATGCTAGTGAGTACATGGTGGTCCTGTTGTCTCTTGGAATAGGCTGGAAATTAACTGTTCAGTAAAATCAGAGGAGACCATAAGAACCCAAGCTCTGTTATTATAAGGTAATTACAAAATGTCTTCACTAAACTGATCAAGAAAAAAGAAACCTTTTCAAGATGGAGAAATAAAAGGTGCAAACCACTGAATAGAGTTAATTACATAATTATATGGTTATGTAATATTTGGGAACTAAATATCTTTTAAAATGCATGATAATAATAAAACTGTACAAATGTCTTTATGAACCCAGAAATTAGTTATGTGGGGTGAGGAACAAAAGAGAATGCTAGTTTTACTATAGTAACTAGAGGAGAACAAAGATCAAAGATCCTGTAATTCCTTTAATGCAGTAAATAATTATAGTAATCTTTAAATGCAATCTATATGCTAAAATGCTCAGAAAAGTAAAAATTCTTATGTAAATATAAAGAAAGTGCAAGGCTAAAATACTGGTTGTGATCCATGCCATAGTTCAAGGAGGTATTAAATTCTAGACAGTAGCTAAGACAAAACAGAAAGAACCTTATGTTGAAACTGTAATAATACAAATTTTTCCACAGTAATACCACAATAACAATGCCTACCATGGTGTGGTGGTCTAAAAAGGCAGCTCTTGAGGAAACTACATTAAGTCAAAATACTCAAAGTGCTTCTCAGGCAAAACTCCTTTCAATATACAGTCATAGGTTGCTCAACACGAGGCTATGTTCTGAGAAATGCATCATGAGGCAATCTGTTCTGGTGCAAGCATCATAAAGTGTACTTAGACACACCTGGAGAGTATAGCCCACTATACACCTAGGCTATATGGTAGAGCCTATTGCTCCGAGGCTACAAGCCTACATAGCATGTTACTGTACTGAATACTATAGGCGACTGTAACACAAAGGCATGTATTTGTGCATCTAAACATATCTAAACACAGTAAAAATAAGGTATTCTAATCTTATGAGACCACCATCATATATGTGGTCCATCACTGACAAAAATGTTATGTGGTACGTAACTCTATATTACATATTTGACAGACGGTTTAAAGGAGAAATAATGAAAACTTGACTATAAATATTAGTAGCAAAATAATTAAAGCTCAAATCTCTCACCTGCTAGCTTTACAGCTTCATGTCTTCTCCTTTCCAATAGACAAAAAAAAAAAAAAAAAGAAGTAACTTTGGAGAGACTGTCACTGAGAGAGGATGTAGAAGAACTCAAACAATGACACAAGAATTGGATCCAAAGATTTATCCTTCAAATTATTTCCTTTGGAAGATATCACTCCAATTAAAAAAAGGATTTTACTGATCATAAATGGTATCGCCTCCCCAGGCACTATTATTACTTCATATAACCTTCCAAATGTAGGTCTATTATCCTGACCCCAAGCTTCAGCTGTGAACTTGCCACTCATATGCTGTTACCAAGCAGGGAAGAGATGAGTACGGGAAGATCAAGTGTTTGGAAACTTTAATAGCAACTGGACAGAGTGAATTCATGTCTGTTGCATCTTGAATGAAATATATGGGTCTTTATAGTTTTAAAATTAAGGGTCATGTCGCATAATTTACATACAGTAAAAATTATCTTAAAAAAATGCCCTTCTATAGTCATTCTCTTCCTCTAACCCCCTAGCAGAAATTTCTGATTTTTCTCCTTACAGTTTAGCCTTTTGTAGCATTTCATATAAATGGAATAATAAACTATATAGCCTTTTGTACCTGTCATCTTTCACTTCACATAAGGCTTTTAAGATTCATCCATGTTGCTGATTCATGAGTGTATCAGTAGTTTGTTCCTTTATATTGCTAGTAGTATTCCATGGTATGGGTCTATCAAGATTTACCTACCCATTCATCAGTTGATAAACTTCTGGGTTGTCTACATAATTTTGGGTGAATATGAACAAAGCTGCTATAAACCATTTGGGTATAGGTCTTTTCGGGTGGGAAAACATATGCATATTCAAGTGTTCCAGCACAATTTAACAAAAACTATCCTTTCTCTGTTGAATTGTTTGACATCATTCTTGAAAATCAATTGACATTATCTGTGGGTCTATTTCTGGACCTTTATTCTCTTCCATTGAAGAGTCTATCCAATGTCACAATGTTTTGATAATTACAGCTTTATAGCAAATCTTAAAACAAAGTAAGTCCTCCAAATTTGTTCTGTTTCAAAGTCACTTTGGCTATTCTTTGCTTTTCTATATAAACTTTAAAACCAGCCTGCTGATTTCTACAAAAAAGCTTGATGGGATTTTTTTGTTGTTGTTGTTAATTTCAATAGGTTTTTGGGGAACAGGTGGTGTTTGGGATTTTGATTAGCATTGCACTGGGCTGGGCATGGTAGCTCATGCCTGTAATCAGTGCTCTGAAAGGCTGAGGCAGGTGGATCACTTGAACCCAAGAGTTTGAGACCAGCCTGGGCAACACAGCAAGACCCCACCTCAACAGAAAATAATAACATAAAAAAAAATAGCCTGGCTTAGTGGTGCATCCCTGTAATTCCCAGCTCCTCGGGGGTGGGCTTGAGCCCAGGAGTTCAAGGCTGCAGTGAGCTATGACTGGGCTTCTGCACTCTAGCTTGGGCAACAAAGTGAGACTGTGTCTCAAAAAAAATTCTTTTTAATGCAGTGATTCTACAGATCACTTTGGGGAGAACTTGCATCTTAACAATATTAAGTCTGATAGATGAAACTAGGTATATCTCTCCATTTATTTAAGTCCTTTTTAATTTCCTTAATGTTTTGCAGTTTTTAATGTACAAATCTAGAATAGATTTTGCTAAATTTATCCTGAAATACTTCCTGTTTGGAGATGCTATTATAAAGGTATATTTTATTTCAATTTCCATTTGTTCACTGCTAGCAAACAGACACTAATTTTTATACATTGACCTTGTAAGATTCACTTATTAGTTCTAGTAGCTTTTCTGAAATTCTTTTTGTTTTTCTAAGTAGACAATCATACCACATACAATACAGGCAGTTTTAACTTCTTCCTTTCTAGTGTGAATGTCTTTTATTTCTTTAAACTGACCATACTTCTAGTACAATATTGACCAGAAATGAGAAGAGCTGATATCTTTAATTTGCTCCTAATATTTAGTGGAAAACACTGTCTTTCACCATGAAGTATGAGATGCAGGTGTTTTTTGTTTTTTTTTTTGTTTTTTAGACAGAGGTCACCTGTCGCCCAGGCTGGAGCACAGTGGAGCGTGATCTTGGCTCACTGCAACCTCCTCCTCCCAGGTTCAAGCGATTCTCCTGCCTCAGCCTCCTGAGTTGCTGGGATTACAAGCACGTGTCACTATGTCCAGGTAATTTTTGTATTTTTAGTAGAGAGGGGGTTTCACCATGTTGGCCAGGCTGGTCTCAAACTCCTGACCTCAGGTGATCCACCTGCCTGGGCCTCCCAGAGTGCTAGGATTACAGGAGTGAGTCATTATGCCCGCCCTCATGTAGGTTTTTCATAGACAGCATTTAAACAGGGACAGAAACTTCTAGTTTGCTGAGAACTTTTATTATGAATGAGTATTTAATTTCATCAAACACATTTTCTGCATCTATTGGGGTATGTTTTTTGTTTTTTAGTCTAACACACTGATTGATCAAATGTTACACCAATCTTTCATTTCTTGGATGAGACCCACTTGGTAATAATATATAACCCTTTTTATATAGTATTGGATTTAATTTACTGAAATATTTGTATGTCACTGCTTTTTCATTTCACATTTTTAATAATTCTTTTTTCTTTTATTTTATAACAATATGTCTCAGTAAAAAAAAGTCAAAACCAGTCCTTTACCACATAGAGTGGAAAAAGCATTTTTCCAGTACACAAAGTAGCTGCGGTTATGACAAACTGCCCAGGCTTTTGGTGCAATAACTGAACTGAATCAGCTATAGAATGTTGATTTTGGAACTTACAACATACTTATAGATAGCACAAAAAGCTCATTAAATGGAGATATAATGAGACAAGTGTCTCTGAAGACACTTAAACTATACTTCTGATTTCCTCAAAGAGTTTAGAAGCAATAATTAAAGTATATTTTCTTATAACACTTCTATTGTGGATTTATCTATTTTTTCTAATAAAATCGTGAACACCTGAAGGACAATGTTCTATTCATCTTTGCACTTCTTAGCATCTAGCACAATGCCTGAAACATAGCAGGTTTTTAATGAGTATATATATTTAGTGAACGAACAAATGAATAGGTCTGATAGTTCTTTCTTGTATCTTTTCTGGTGGGCTATATCCTACTCTCCCCCGTCCCTCTACCTCACTCCTCATTAATTTTTTTGTTAGAGTATACAATTAGATCTCATAGAATCTCTATATACCAGTGTCTGCCTGGCTCCCAAGTACTCATGACTATTTGAAGACACTGCTGGCAGCCCTACCTGTCTGATCAGTTGGCTTCACATCCATAATAGCAGCATTAAGATGGAAACAGTTTTAGCCCTGTTACTGCTTGAATGACCTGGCAGTCTGTTTGGTGGCCAGTCTTTGTAGCCAAGTAAGTTTCCCATAACCACTTCAGTGCCTGTGTGAGATTTCTGTCTGAACCTGGCTTATTCTTTTCCTCTACTTTATGTGTAGCCAGGGACTCAACACAGCTCAATCCTGAGCCTCTTTTGAGTCACAAAAGGCATTTCACCTTATGCCTTTTGTGACTTACCTAGTGGAAGGTAATCAACCTTCCACTAGGATTTATAAGGAGAATGCCGGAAACTATAATTTTTTTTTTCTTTTTGAACTTTTCAAAATTCCTAACAGAGTAATCTGTCCAGAGTACCACACACAATGTTTATTGAATGAAAGAGAGAATGAGTTGAATCCTGCATTGAAAGCTCTGCATAAATCCCTTCCATTAGTTTAGTCAACCACATTTATACTCTACTTTTCCTTTTCTTTTTCCCAATAGCTCATTTTTATTTCCTCACACACTTGTATGGTCTAATAAGGAAAAACTGCAGTGTGTGTCTTGAGGGGTGATAACTGATCATCCCAAAGAGGACCAAACATACCTTACAGCTCAACAAGGTTCACATTTTCCCCTAAGCAAATATTAAATAATCCCATCATTCCCATAGATTTTAAAGAAACTCTTACCCAGCCTTAGCAACACTGATGGTTTGTTGCTCCATTGCTTCATGGATACTGGTCCTATCGTGCTCTTTGAGGCTATTGAACTCATCAATACAGCAAAGGCCTGCATCTGCAAGAACTAATGCCCCAGCCTCCAAATTCCATTCTCCTGAGTCTTTTACAGCAGTTACCGTCAGACCTGAGGAAACAAGCAAGCCATGTCAACTTTTATTTTCAAAAGCATCATCTTGACTGGGCGCAGTGGCTCACACCTTTAATTCCAGCAATTTGGGAGGCCGAGGTGAGAGGATTTCTTGAACACAGGAGTTCGAGGCCTGCCTGGACAACATGGCGAAACCTTTTCTCTACAAAAAAATTTAAAAATTTGCTGTGCATGGTGGTGTGTGCACCTGTAGTTCCAGCTACTCAGAAGGCTGAGGCGGGAGGATCGCTTGAGCCCAGGAGGTCAAGGCTGTAATGAGTCATATTAGAGCCACTACACTCTAGCCTGCGTGACAGAGCAAGATCTTGTCTTAAAAAAACAAAAAAGGCGTATCTTAACCTTTGAAAGGAAAGAGATGCCTACGTTTTAAAGAGAAGGGCATAAAGACTTTTATTTGCAGTTAACCAAGAATGGATGGCATCAGGACAATTGCGTCACATATCTAGTCACTGGAAGGCCTCATAAGCTCCTATGTTCTAAAAATCTAAGTTGTGTTCTCCAGTATTTTGTAGCAACCAGAAGTTCCCAAATTTTCTGTCTCTCCTTGTAGGTGCTTTGATTGAGTGGTCTAAACTTTTGGAAGGGGCAAAGAGATCTCCAGAGACCTTATGACAGAGGTTGTGTACTACACGCTGTTTACAGAAAAGGGTGCAGTGATAGAGAATAGTAATTATTACATTCCAATGATGAAAATGAAAAGCTTGCTTCCAGTTACAATATGAGGGAAGGGATTATCTTCATATGTCTTATTGATTTTTATTTGTCCTGATACCAGTTAATAAAGCAGAATGGTCAAAAGCAAAGGCTTTGGAGTCAACAAGACTTGATTTGAATACCAGAGCTGTCATTCTAGCTGTTGAATTATAGGCAAGTTTCCTAATATATACAAGCCTGACTTTATTAATCTGCAAAAGAGGATAACAATAGAAAATATCTTATTCTTGGATATTTAAATAAAATATAACTAAAGCTCATTAAAAGGTATATGAAACATGAGTACGTTAAGAATAACTATTGCTGATAAAAATGGACAAATTTCTGTCCAGACTGACCAAAAAAAAAAAAAAAAAAATAGAAGAGACACAAGTTACAAATATCAGGAATGAAAGAGGGGACATAACTATAGATTCTACAATGAACTAACAACATACATTTGATAACTTAGGCAAAATAGTCAATTTTTTTTGAAATATGCAGTTTATCTAAAAAGGAACAGATAATTTCCATAATCCTTTGTTTTCAAAATTAAATATTTAAAAACCTTCCAACACAGAAATCAGCAGGGTGAGATGGCTTTATAGTGAATTCAACCAAATATTTGAGAAAGAAATAATGTCAATGCAACACAAATTTTTCAATAATATAGAAGAGTAAACACTTCCCAACTCATTAAATGAACTCAGAATTATCACACTAATTGTCATGATAATTGAATTGTCATACTAAACTAGGCAAAGACATATTATAAGAAACCTATAGACTAGTACCTCTAATATGGATGCGAAAATCCTCAACAAAATAAAAGTGAATCAAATCCAACAATATATAAAAGGACAATAGATTATAGCCAAGTGAGGATTATCCCAGGAATGCAAGGTGCCGTTAACATTCAAAAATTAATCAGTGTAATTCGCCATATCAATAAGCTAATGAAGAAAGAGCATACAATTGCTTCAACAGATACAGAAAACACATTTCACAAAACTCAACAATCATTTGTGATAAAACCCTCAAAAATTATGAACGGAAGATAATTTCTTCAACTTGATAAAGGGTATTTACAATAATCCTACATTTAACATACCTAATGATAAAAGACTGAATGTTTCCTCATCTCGCACAAAGATCAGAAAAAGGCAAGAAGATTTTCTCTTATCACTATTAATCAAAATCATGCTAGAGGTTCTAGCCACTACGAAATAAGGCAAGGAAAATAAATAAATAACATACAGACTAAAAAAATAAAAAAATAAAACTGTTTAAATTTGCAGACAATATGATTACATAGAAGATCCCAAATAATCTACTAAAAACCAACTAGAACTAGTAAATGAGTGTGGCAAGGTTGTAGGACACAAGTCAACATATGGAATAGCTGTGTATAAGTCTTACAAAATACATGCAAGAATCTGTATGCAAAACTACAAAACTCTGATAGAGGAAATCATGACAAGCAAACTGAGAGATGGAATAAACTCTATTTTCAAGATGTCAAATCTTCCCAAACTGTTCTGCAGTTAAATGCAATTACAAGCAAAATGCCAGCATGATTTTTTAAAAAAATAAAGTGACAAGGTGATTCTATGACTTATATAGAGAAGTAAAGGAAATAGAAGAGCCAAACCAAAAAACAAGCTTGGAGGTCTCACATGACATACAACAAAGCTACAGTAATCAAATCAGTATGGTACTGGAAAAAGGTTAAGCAGATAGAACACTGGAACAGAACAGAATCCAAAAGTTGTCCCACACATAGAAGGTCAAGTGATTTTTTATAAAAATAAAAAGGCAATTCAATGGGGAAAAGATAATCTGTTCAACAAATGGTACTGGAGTAACTAAATATCTTTATGCAAGAAGAAACAATGAATCTTGACCATACCTCACATGTAATATAAAAATTAATCCAAAATTAATTCGATACTTAAATGTAAAATGTAAAACTATAAAGAAAGAAAGAAAACACAGGAGAAAATAGTTGTGAATTCTTTTGGTTTCCAGTCTAACATACAAACAGCTTAGAAGTCACTACTTCAATCTAACAAGTAAAAAGCTAAACAAAAAAATCAGTAACTTCTTAGACCCATCAGAGAAATGAGATCAGAGGACAAATTACTGCCCCAGAATTGAAGATGGTCAGGCAGATACAGAGAATCACAACTTGGCTGAGCAGAAATTCATGAGCGTAGACTTTCAGGTAAGAAAAACAGGCAAGAAAATTTGAACTATAATTAGCAAATTGCTAATGGTTCACAGTGGAAAAATCAAGAAGGACCCCATCACAGGGAAACTCCTACATTTCCTGTGAGTTTTACCACTGAGAGCTCTACCAGCAACTCAGTGAAGATGGGAGTAAAATCTACTCTTGCTTCTGGCAGAGAGAGGGAAAAGGAACCATTTAGAAATATGCCAGAACTTCCTGTTCTTAACAAGGCCTGTCCTTAAAAAGGAACTATTTTACTAGAGCTTTATCTACCTAGAAGAAGGGCATTACCCACCTCCAACCCCTTCCAGTCATCTGGTACCACCCAAGGGGGTGAATATGCAAAAAACTGAGAAGCACTTGTAAAGTTCACAGCCCAGGGACACAAGCTCACTAAAAGGCTGAGACCTAATCACAGGACTATAGAATGCTTTCCATTCTCCAACACCTTATCACTGCAATACTAACGGCATATTAGCCATAATATTCCTTGTTCCTAGTACATCATGTCTACCTTTCAACAAAAAAATTGAAAAGCATACTAAAAGGCAGAAAACACAATTTGAAGAGACAGAACAAGCATCAAAATCGGATCTACATATGGCAGGGACACTGAAATAATCAAGCTATGAATTTAAAACAACTATGATTAATACGCTAAGAGATCTAATGGAAAGAGGAGACAATATGAAAGAACAGATGGATAATGTGAGTAAAGAAACAGAAATTCTAATCAACAATAAAAAAGAAATACTAGAGATCAAAAACACTCTAACAAAGATAAAGAAGGCCTTTAATGGGCTTATTCGCAGGCTGGACACGTCTGAAGAAAGAATCTCTGAGCTTGAAGATATGCCCGTTAAAACTTCCAAAACAAAAAAGAATGGAGTATCCAAGAACCATGGGACAACTACAAAAGGCGTGACATTCAGGTGGTGGGAATAAAAGAATAACAATAAAGAGAGAAAGGGACAGAAGCAATAGGTGAAGCAATATTGTGAAACATTTCACTGAAATTTTGTCAGACAGTAAATTAGAAATCCAGGGTGCTCAGAGAACACCAACAAAATAAATGCCCCCAAAAACCCTACACCCAAGCACATTCCATTCAAACTTCAGAAAATCAAAGATAAAAAAAAAATCATAAAAGAAGCCAGAGGAACAAAAACAGCTTACCTATAGGGCAGTGGTCCGCAGCCTTTCTGGCACCAGAGGCTGGTTTTGTGGAAGAAAATTTTTCCACAGACCAGAGTGGGGATGGTTTAGGGATGATTCAAGTGCATTATATTTGTTGTGCACTTTATTTCTATTATCACATCGTGTCACAGGATCCTTAGGATGTCGCTTTGCCAGCTGGAAACCCCTGTGGCTGGAGGCGCCTCTGCATGAGTTTCACTCACATCTTCTGGGCTTGTTCCACCCATTCAGCCCAGCAGGCTGCACTCAGCTCACACTACTACCGGCCCGGATCTCATGTCTGCCAATGGCAAGCCGGGCATGGGGCAGCCACAGGTATGTCAGTGAATGAGCGTGGTGTCTGTCTGGCCACTGTGCACAGCCAGGTGGGCCAGCTGTGGCAGAGCAGGCAGCTCCAGCTACAGGTTCCAAGTGAGGCTGCAGCTGGACCAGACACACCATAAGCGGCTTCTACTGCAGGCACCAGCGTCTGAACAAAGGGAACGTGATGGTGCCCAAAAGCTCAGAGACACCAGGAACTGCAGAGCCCCAAAGAGGATGTTAAAGCATGTCACAGCCCTGGCTTAGAGAGCCCAATGTTTGGGCAGCCAGAATGGCTGCAGCTCTTCACTCCTTCTGGTCACCCACAATATGGCGAGTGGGGGACGTGTTTCAGTTCCGTTTGTGTTAAAGCTCTTTCAGTCCCAACATTCAACAGGTCCTGCATTCTTGTCTCATGTCCAGGAAGCATGAGGTACGCAGACAACTGCAGGGTGAGCAAGTGGAGAGGAGCTTCACTGAGTGACAGAACAGCTCTCAGGAGACCCGAAGTGGGTAGCTCTTTTCCACCGGCAGG
The DNA here is from genome assembly GCF_000951035.1 of Colobus angolensis palliatus. Classification (NCBI taxonomy): domain Eukaryota; kingdom Metazoa; phylum Chordata; class Mammalia; order Primates; family Cercopithecidae; genus Colobus; species Colobus angolensis. The sequence goes on along the minus strand of NW_012110920.1, from coordinate 2,046,207 downwards.
TTGTGCTGACAAGTGTCCAGCACTCAGCAGAGAGGAGACCTGTAGTGGGTAGCTCCTTTCTGCAGGCAGGTTGACCTGATGAGTGTGTGCATCTGGCTCAGTCTGGGGTTTTCATGGGCTCAGAAGAGAGGAAGTGCATGCTGACTGGTCCACGGGCGGACCTGGAAAAAGCACCCTAAGTTCTCACTTCAGGTTGTGGACTATCCAGAACTGGCAGCCCGGCCGTCAGGCTTCAGGCTATCCCTGGCTTGAAGGTGGGGCTTCACCAGGGACCCATCCCTTCCTGCCTAGGAATGAATCAGTCTGCCTCCCACCACCATCAACATGCCGTCCATGGCGCCCAGGCTGTTCAGGCTGAGGGAGGCCTGTGGGCCCACACTGAGCTACCTTCAGCCCCCTGACATCCCCCCGCCCTGAGCTTGTCAGCACCCACAGTTTCAGAGGGAGCCAAGGCAGTGGGGTGGCACCCCTAGCCAGGTCACAAGAATGCTCAGGCTTGGCTTCAACTTTGCTTCAAAACTGGAGTGAGAGCCAGGATTGGGGAGAGGCCAGGGAGCAGCAGAAGGTACTTTCGAGCCTTCAGGGGAAGGGCGGCTTCCTGGGCCCCCAAGAGTGCAGGGAGGCCCAGGTCCAGAGCCACGCTGGGTGGCTGCAGCTTCACCCTGGTGTGTGGGGAGCCAACTTGGTAGCAGGCAGGGCTCTCACCTGTTCCTGGCCCCTGCCAGTTCCATGGAACGTACAGCCCTGGCCGCACACACTGCAGGTGGCATCCCCTCAGCAGCTGCCCCAAAAGGGCTGATGCCACCATTATTATATGTAATTAATATATAATGAAATAATTATACAACTCACCCTAATGTAGAATCAGTGGGAGCCCTGACCTTATTTTCCTGCAACTAGACAGTCCCATCTGGGGATGATGGGAGACAGTGACAGATCATCAGGCATTAGATTCTCATAAGGAGCACACGGTGTAGATCCCTTGCATGCACAGTTCACCATAGGGTTCATGCTCCTGTAAGAGTCTCATGCTGCCACTGATCTGACAGGAGGCGGAGCTCAGGTGGTACTGCGAGCAATGGGGAGCAGCTATAAATAGAGACATAGCTTCCATTACTTGCCTGCTGCTGACCTCCTGCTGTGCAGCCCGGTTCCTAACAGGCCATGGTTGGGAACCCTGCTATAGAGAACCAAACATAAGAAGTACATCTGACATCTCCTCAGAAACCATGCAAGCAAGAAGACAGTGAAGTGAAATATTTAAAGTGCTAAAAGAAAAAAATCCCAACACAGAATTTTGTACCCTGAAAAATTATCCTTTCAAAGTAAAAGAGAAATAAAGACTTTCTCAAAGATTGAAGAAATTTATTATCAGTAGACCTGCCTTGCAAGGAATGTTAAAAGAAGTTCTTCAGAGAAAAGGAAAATGACATAGGTCAGAAACTCAGATCTGTATAGAGAAAAGTAGAACATTAGACAAAAAGATCTGAAAGATAAAAACTTTAATTTTTCTTATTCTTAATTGATCTAATAGATAACCGTTTGTCTAAAATATTAATAGAAACAATGTATTCAATTACATACGCATAGGTATATACATGCTTAATTATGCTTATGTATAAGTGAAATGAATGAGGTGAAAGACCTAAAGACAAGGAGAAATTAGGAATATTCTGTCATTACGAGGTACTTACACTATCTGTGAACTGGTAGAGTGTTATTTTAAAATGGACTTAAAATAGTTGTAAATGTATATGCAAACTCTAGGGCAAGCACTTTAAAAAAAAGTTTTTAAAAAGGCATAATTGATATGCTAAGTGAGGAGAGAAAATGGAATCAAAAAAACTGCTCAAAACCATAAAAGGCAGAAAAAGCACCAAAGACAAAAACAGGAACAAAGAACAAGGGCAACAAATAAAAATAGTAACAAATACGGCACATGCTATGGTCTGAATGTTTGCCCCCCTGCGCCTAAAGCTCGTATTCAATCTTAATCCCCACTGTAACAGTATTAAGAGGGTGGGAAATCCGACTATGGTATTTGAGAGGTGGGACCTTGGAAAGGTAGTTAGGATTAAATGAGATCATGAGGGTGGGGCATTAGTGGCTTTATAAGAGAAGAAAGAGTTAATACACTCACCCCTCCTTGCCATGTAATGTCTTCTGCCACCTCAGAACTCTGCAGAGAGTCCCCACCAGCAAGAGTGCCTTTACCAGATGTGCCACCTCTACATTGTACTTCCTAGCGCCCAGCACTCTAAGAAATAAATTCCTGTTCTTTATAAACTACCCAGTCTCAGGTATTTAGTTATAGTAACAGAAAACAAACTAAATATTAATCCAACTCTACCTATAATCACCTTAAACATCAATGTTCTAAATATATCAATTAAAAGACAGAGATTGTCAGAATTGATTAAAAAAAAAAAAAAGACCCAACTATAAGATGTTTACACAAAACCCATATTTCATTTTAGTTTTTATTTCAATAGTTTTTGGGGGTACAGGTAGTATTTTGGTTATATGGATGAGTTCTTTAGTGCTGATTTCTGAGATTTTGGTGCCCCCATCATCTGAGCACTACACACTGTACCTAATAAGCAGTCTTTTGTCCCTCACCCCACTCCCACCCTTCCCCGAGTCCCCAAAGTCCATTACACCATTCTCATGCTTTTGAGTTCTCACAGCTCAGCTTCAACTTATAAGTGAGAACAAATGATATTTGAAAACCCATACTTTAAATATAAAGACATGTACAGATTAAAAGTGAAAGGATAGAGAAAGATGTATCACTCCAATAATAATCATTAAAAAGCATGAGGTAAGAGGTGGTGATGTCAGCAACATGGCAGAACAGGAAGTTCCTGACTCTCCCTCCACCCACAAAAGCACCAGATAAACATCTATTGATGGATTAGTTCCATCTGAGAGAAAGTCAGGGACCAGTTGAGAGACTCGTACCCAACGGGCGACTGAGAAAATTTCCACATCAGATGGGAAGGAAAAACTGAGGCACAGAACCCTGCCTTAGACACTGCTCCATACTATCCAGAAAGGACTCCCCAATATCAAATTTCTTTCTGTGGAGAAGAGAATTTGTACCCACATATAGAACCCTAACTCTAAGGCTTCCCATAGTCTGGTTCTTAATTCATTGGCTCTGAGAGCAAAGAGGATTAAACACGTAAGACTCTCTCTAGACCACGATAAAAATGTCGTGGTTTGCTATGGGCACTCCAGTACTTCTGGGGCTTCATCCCCCAAGAGCAGTGCAGAGAAGGGGCCTAAAATATGCAGCCCCTTCTTTCTGCCTGGAAGGAATCTATAACACACTCTTCTAGTGGCTACATGGCTGCTTGTCTTCTAACAAACTTGCTTCAGGGAGTTAAAGAGGCAGACAAATATAGCTTGGCTGACAGCCTAAGGAAGTGGACTGGTACTTCTTGAGTCTTCTCCCCCGGCTCACGCCAGAGATAACTCCAGGTTTATTAATCTCTCATGGAAGAGAGTCTGACTGTATACTGAGCACCCACAATTTTACCGCTCCCACTCAATGAACTGTGTCCTAAACTTCCTATCTCTGAAACCAGAGGGAACAAAGTATATGTGTCTATCTGCACCACAGACAAAAGTGCCAGTTTTATATGGGCACGTATGCATTTCAGGGACGTCATCCCCTAGGAGCAGTGCAGAGAAGGGGCTTTAAAGACAGCTGTTTCTCCTCAGATGGGGTTTATGCCGCATATCAAGTGCTCCAACTTTTACAGCACCTCCCTAAATATTCCCTCCCTAAACTACTCTTAGCTCTGACAGCAGAAGGTGGTAGGCATATGTGAGTCTCCTTAGATCACAGAAAAAAGGGGTGGTCATGAACAAGTGTGCAAACACTTCTAAGGGCTACATCCCCTTGGAAAAGTGTCAAAAAGGGGTGAGAACATGTAGCTTCCATCTTCTCTCCAGAAAGGGCTTACAACATACTTCAAGTGGTCATTTGACAAGCTGGCTTCTAATGGACTTGCACTAGGGAACTAACAGGGCAAACAAACAACAGCTCTGCAGCAGCCAAAACCAGAGCTTGACACTTCATGATCTTTTCCTTTGGCTTACCCCTATGATACATCTAGGCCTCCCCCATTCTACATGAAAAAAGTCTGATTACACATCAAGTGCCACAACTTCTGTAACTTCCACCCAAGGTACTGTCTTCTTAACACACTAGCTCTAGGAGTTGATGGGCCTTTGCACTCCTGAGTGGCCCTAGATCCAAGGGCCATACAATGGGTCCACGTCCAGCAGCTATATCCCCAGGATCTAAGGGGACAGCCTAAACATGAATTCAGACATTTGCCATAGATCCTCTACCTGGCTTAGCATAGAAAGAGTGGGAAATAGATACCCACATTCAGCTCCACCATGAAGATGGAATGAATTGAAACATACAGCCAACATCCCAATCTTTCCAGCTACATCTAAGAGAATCTGGCTCCTAACTTCCTTGTCTTGAGGTACTGACAGAACATGGCACATCTTAAGCTCCACAGTGCAACCCTAAACAGAGACAACAGTCTGGATGAACACAAAGATTTGAAAGGCACCTTAAAATCTTTGGCCAGACAGATTAGTGAGACCTTTCTCTTACATAGATAAGTCTGACAAGACTGGGAGAGGTAGTTGTCTTATCTAATACACAGAAACCAACATAGAGAGTCATGGAAAATGAAGAAACAAGGAAATATATTCCAAAGAAATGAATATGGTAAATTTCTAGAAACTAACCAAAGTGAAGTGAAGATATGTGATGTACCTGACAGAAAATTTAAAATAATGGTCAAAAAGATGCTCACCAGGATCAACAGAGCAATGCAAGAACCAAGAACTTCAACGAAGAGAAATTATAAAATTATCAATTGAAAATCATATATCTGAAGAGTACTATCACGGAACTGAAAAATTCAAGAGAGAGGTTTAAGAGTAGATAAGATTCAGTAGAAGAATAGATTGGTTAACTTGAGACAGGTTACTGGAAATCATGCTATCTGAGGAGAAAAAAGAAAAAGAAGAAAAAGTGAAGATAGCTTAAGCAATATATGGGGCCCCATCAAGTAAAACAGCTTATGCATTACTGGCATGCCAGAAGGAGAAGAGAAAGGGATAGAAAACACATCCAAAGAAATAACGGCAGAAAACTTCCCCAGCCTGGGTAAGAAGATAGAAAGCCAGAGGCAGGAAGCCCAAACAATACGAAATAAGACGAATCCAAAGAAACCTATGCCAAGACAATCATAATAAAATTATAAAAAGTTAAAACACAGAGTGTTGAGAGTAGTAAAGTAAAAGCAAATCATCACATACAAAAGAACCTTCTCATAAGACTATCAGTGCATTTCTCAACAGCAACCTTGCAGGTCAGAAGGGAGTGAGATGATACCTTCAACATCCTAAAAGGAGAAAAAAAAAAAAAAAAGAAAAGCCCATCAACCAAGAATACTATACTCAGCAACTCAGTCTTTTAAAAAAAGGGGTGATAAAGATTTTCTTAAACAAAAAGTTAAAGCATTTGCCACCATGAGACCTCTCTTAAAAAATATGCTAAAGAGAGTTTTTCGTGCTGAAGGAAGAAGACACTATTAGTGACATGAAGACATATGAGAGTATAGTCATGTGCTACATAATGACATCAATGGTGGTCCCATAAAATTATAATGGAGCTGAAAAACTCATATTGCCTAGTGATGGTGACGTCCATTATGATACTGTAACACAAGGCATTACTTGTGTTTGTGGTGATGCTGGTGTAAACAAATGTACTCCTCCATTAGTCATACAAAAGTGTACAGTAATGTTCTAAGCCCTTACTTTCACTCACTACTCACTCACTGACTAACCTAGCGTAACTTCCAGTCCTGGAAGCTTCATTCATAATAAGTACCCTACACAATTTTACTGCATATTTTATATATTTAGATACATTTAGATACACAATTACTTACCATCGTGTCACAAACTGCCTATAGTATTCCACACAGTAACATGCCATACAGGTTTGTAGCCTAGGAGCAAAAGAGTATACCATATAGACTAGGTTCATAGTAGAACATACCATCTAGGTTTGTGTAATACACTCAGTGAAGTTCATACAACGACAAAATCACCTAATAATGCATTTCTCAGAGCGTATCCCCATTGTAAAGTGATATATGACTGTACACTGTCAAATCCAAAGTACTCTAGTAGTACAATGGGGTTGGGTAAATTAATTATATTTCTTTTTTTTCTTTTTGAGATGAAGTCTCACTCCATCACTCAGGCTGGAATGCAATGGTGTGATCTCAGCTCACTGCAACCTCCACCTCCTGGGTTCAAGCAATTCTCCTGCCTCAACCTCCAGAGTAGTTGGGACTACAGGCACGTGTCACCACGTCCAGTTAATTTTTGTATTTTTAGTAGAGACAGGGTTTCACCATGTTGGCCAGGCTCATCTCAAACTCCTGACCTTGTGATCCACCGACTTCAGCCTCCCAAAGTGCTGGGATTACAGGTGTGAGCCACTGCGCCCGGCCAATTAATTATATTTCTAATAAAAAAGTTAAACTGTTAAAAGAACTAAAGCTACAATTTTTAAGGAATGCAAATTATCAAAAGACAAAGTATGACATCAAAAATACAAAATGTATGAAGAGGAAAAATAAAAGTGTAGACTTTGTGCATGTGATAAAAATTAACGTGTCATCCATAGGCATGGGCAAGGACTTCATGTCTAAAACACCAAAAGCAATGGCAACAAAAGTCAAAATAGACAAATGGGGTCTAATTAAACTAAAGAGCTTCTGCACAGCAAAAGAAACTACCCTCAGAGTGAACAGGCAACCTACAGAATGGGAGAAAATTTTTGCAATCTACCCATCTGACAAAGGGCTAATATCCAGAATCTACAAAGAACTTAAACAAATTTACAAGAAAAAGACACCCCATCAAAAAGCAGAAAAAGGATATGAACAGACACTTCTCAAAAAAAGACAACTATGCAGTCAACAGACACATGAAAAAAATGTTCATCATTACTGGTCATTAGAGAAATGCAAATCAAAACCACAATGAGATACCATCTCACACCAGTTAGAATGGCAATCATTAAAAAGTCAGGAAACAACAGGTGCTGGAGAGGATGTGGAGAAATAGGAACACTTTTACACTGTTGGTGGGAGTATAAATTAGTTCAACCATTGTGGAAGACAGTGTTGCAATTCCTCAAGGATCTAGAACTAGAATTACCATTTGACCCAGTAATCCCTTTACTGGGTATATACCCAAAGGATGACAAATCATGCTAGTATAAAGATATATGCACACGTATGTTTATTGCAGCGTTATTCACAATAGCAAAGACTTGGAACCAACCCAAATGTCCATCAGTGATAGACTGGATTAAGAAAATGTGGCACATATACACCGTGGAATACTATGCAGCCATAAAAAAGGATGAGTTCATGTACTTTGCAGGGACATGAAGCTGGAAACCATCATTCTCAGCAAACTATCATAAGGACAGAAAACCAAATACCACATGTTCTCACTCGTAGGTGGGAACTGAACAATGAGAACACTTGGACACAGGGCAGGGAACATCATATACCTGGGCCTGTCAGGGGGTGGGGGACTGGGGGAGGGATAGCATTAGGAGAAATACCTAATGTAAATGATGAGTTGATGGGTGCAGTAAACCAACATGGTACATGTATACCCATGTATCAAACCTACATGTTGTGCATATACACCCTAGAACTTAAAGTTTAATAATAATAAAAAAATTAAGGTGTCCTCAACTTAAAATGGCCTATTATAAGTATAATATATTTTATGTAAGCTTCAGGGTAAACACAAAACAAAAGCCTGTAACAGATACACAAAAGAGAAAAGAAAGGATCCAAAGCATACCAATATAGAAAAATCATCAAACCACAAAGAAGGCAAGAGAGGAAAAAGAAACAAAGGATTTACCAAGGAAAAAAACAACAACAAAAAAACCAACAAAACAAAAAACAAAAACAAAACAGAAGCTAATTTTAAAAATGGCACTAGAAAGTCCTTACTTGTCAATAATTAATTTCAATGTAAAGGATTAAATTATCCAATCAAAAGGCATAGAGTGGCTGAATGGATAAAAAAGACTAACATAGGATGCCTACAAGAGACTCACTTTAACTTTAGGACTCTCAGACTGAAAGTGAAGGGATGAAAAAAGACATCCCATGCGAAGGGAAACAAAAAAAGTCAAGAGTAGCTATATTTATTTCAGACAAAACAGACTTTAAGGAAAAAAACTGCAAAAAGAGACAAAGAACATCATTATACAGTAACAATGATATCCATCCATCAAGTGAGTAAAACAACTGTAAATATATATGCACCCAACATCACAGCACCTAACATATAAAGCAAACTTTAAAAAGTCTAAAAGGAGACATAGCCTGCAACACAATAATAGCTAAGTTATTTCAATATCCCATTTTCAGCATTGGACAGATCATTTAGACAGAAAATCAATATGAAAACACTGGACTTGAACTATACTTTAGACCAAATGGATGTACCAGACATATACAGAACATTCCACTAAAGAGCAGCAGAATACACATTCTTCTCAGGAACACACAAAACATTCTCCAAGACATATCATATGTTAGACTACAAAACAAGTCTTCAATTTGAGACAACTGAAATCATATCAAGTATCTTTTCCAACCACAACGATATGAAACTTGCTTCAATAACAGGAAGGATCATGGAAAATTAACATGGGTGGAAATTAAGCAAAATGCTTCTGAACAACTATTGGGTCAAAGAATAAACTAATGGGTTTTTTTTTTTTTTAATCTTGAGACAAAATGAAAGCACAACATGACAAAACTTATGGAATGCAGCCAAAACAGTTCTAAGAAGGAAGTTTATAACAATAAATGTCTACATCAAAAAACAAGAAAGACTGCAAATAATCTAACATCACACCTTAAGGAACTAGAAAAAGAATAATAACCTAAGTTCAATATTAGGAGAAGGAAGGGAATAACAAATATCAGAGTAGAAATAGAGACCAGAAAAACAATAGAAAAGATAGACAAAACTAAGCGTTGGCTTTTAAAAAATAAAATTGACAAACTCTTAGCTACACGAGGAAAATGAAAGAAAACTCAAAATCAGAAATGAAAAGGACATTATAACTGATAACACAGAAATATGAAAGATTATAAGAGACTACTCTGAACAATTACATGCCAACAAATTTGACCACCTAGAAGAATTGGCCAAATTTCCAGAATTATATAACCTACCAAGACTGAACCAAGAGATTATTGAAAATCTGCAGGGATGAATGAGTAAAGAAGTTGAAACAGTAATTAAAAGTCTCTCTTCAAACAAAAGCCCAGGACCAGATGCCTTCATTGCTGAATTTTACCAAACATATAAAAAGGAGTTAATACCAATCCTTCTCAACTCTTCTAAAAACTAGAGAGAAGAGAATAATTCCAAACTCATCTTTTGAGGCCAAATCACACTAATACCAAAGCCAGAAAAAGACACTACAAAAAAAATTTACAGACCAATATCACTGATCAACAGAGATGCAAAAATCTCAAAAAAGTAATAACAAAACATATTCAACAATATATTAAAAGAATCACTCACCATATTCAACAATACACTGAAAGAATCATTCACCATGATCAAATAGCATTTATCCACAGGTTACAAGGTTGGTTCCACACATGCTAATCAATAAATATGACTCTCCATATTAACAAAATGAAGGACAAAAACCATAAGATCATTTCAATAGAGGTACAAAAAGCATTTGACAAAAGTCAACATCCTTTCAGGATAAAAATCTCAACAAGTTAGGGGTAGAAGGATGTTCCTCAACAGAATAAAGGCCATATATGACAAACCCAGAGCTAACATACACCATGGTGAAAAGTTGAAGGCTTTTCCTCTAAGATCACAAACAAAATAAGGGTGCCCACTCTCATCACTTCTGTTCAACACTGTATTACAATAGCATCAAAAATAAATAAGGCCGGGCGCAGTGGTTCACGCCTGTAATCCCAGCACTTTGGGAGGCCAAGGCAGGAGGATCACGAGGTCAGGAGATTGACACCATCCTAACATGGTGAAACCCTGTCTCTACAAAAAATTAGCCATGTGTGGTGTTGGGCCCTGTAGTCCCAGCTACACGGGAAGCTAAGGCAGGAGAATGGCGTGAACCTGGAAGGTGGAGCTTGCAGTGAGCCAAGATCGTGCCACTGCACTCCAGCCTGGGCGACAGAACAAGACTCCATCTCAAAAAAAAAAAAAAATATATATATATATGCAGTAAATTTAACCAAGGAAGTGGGAGATCTTTACACTGAAAACTATAAAATACTGACAACAGCAACTGAAGACAACACAAATAAGTGGGAAGATATCCCATGTTCATGAATTGGAAAAATTACTACTGTTACCACATCCATACTACAAAGTGAGCTACAGATTCAATGCAATCCCTATCACAATTCCGATTCAAGTCATTCTTCACAGAAATTTTTTTAATCCTAAAATTCCCATGGAATGACAGAAGACCCCAATAGCCAAAGTAATCTTGACCAAAAAGAAAAATGCTGAAAGCATCAAACTGCTACATCTCAAAATATATTATGAAGCTATAGTAATCAAAACAGTATGATACTGACATAAAAACAGACATATCAATCAATGGAATAGGATAAAGAGTCCAGAAATAAACCACATATCCACGATCAATTGATTTTTGGCAAAGGTGCCAAGAACACACGATGGGGAAAAGACAATTTCTTCAGTAAGATGGTGTTGGGAAAATTCGATATCCACATACAAAAGAATGGAAATGAACCCTTATCTCACCCTTTATATAATACAAGAAACAATTCAAAACAAATGAAAGACTTAAAAACAATTCAAAACAAAGACTTAAATGTAAGACCGAAAACATAAAGGCTCCATGACACTGATCTGGGCACAGGTTTCTTGGAAATACCTTAAAATGCACAGTCAACAAAAGCAGAAATAGACACACAGGATTGCATCAGACTAAAAAGCCTCTGTACAGCAGAAGGAACAGTTAATAGAAAGAAGAGAGAGTCCACAGATTGGGAGAAAATATTTGCAAATCATAGTCGTAGGATAAGGGCCTAATATCCAAAATATACAAGGAATATACTCAATAACAACAACAACAAAAACCCTATTAAAAATGGGCAAAGGATTCCTAGGTAGACACTTTCCTTCTTTCTTTTTTTTTTTGAGAGGGAATCTTGTTCTGTCCCCAGGCTACAGTGCAGCAGTGCTGTGGTGCCATCTTGGTTCATCTCAGCTCACTGCAAGCTCTGCCTTCCGGGTTCACACTATTCTTCTGCCTCAGCTTCCCGAGTAGCTGGGACTACAGGCGCTGGTCACCGTGCCCAGCTACTTTTTTTTTTTTTTTTTTCTGTATTTTTAGTAGAGACGGGGTTTCACTGTGTTAGCCAGGACGGTCTTGATCTCCTGACCTTGTGATCCACCCGCCTTGGCCTCCCAAAGTGTTGGGATTATAGGCGTGAGCCACCGTGCCTGGCCATTATAAACTTTTCAAAAAATGCTAAAAATCTCTAATCATCAAAGAAGTAAAGAAGTGCAAACCAAAACCACAATGAGGTATCACTCACCTCACACTTATTAGATTGGCTATTATAAAGATGAAAAGATAACAAGTGCTGGTGAGGACTTTAAGAAAAGGGAACCCTTATACATTGCTGGTGATATTGTAAATTAGTACAGCTATTTTAGAAAACAGTATGGAGGTTCCTTGAAAAACTAAAAATAGAATTACCATATGATCCAGCAATCTCACTATTGAGTATATAGCCAAAGGAATTGAAATCAGTATGCTAAAGAGATATCTGCACTCCTATGTTCATTCCAGCATCATTCACAATAACTAAGATGTGGAAACAACCTAAGTGTTCATCAGTGAACAAATGGATTTTCAAAATGTAGCATATATATGCAATGGAATACTATTCAGCCTTTAGAAAAACAAAACAGAAAATTCTGTCATTTATGGCAACATGGATGAACTTAGACAGGATATTATGTTATGTGAAATAAGCCAGGCACAGAGAGACAAATACCATATTATCTCACTTATATATGTTATCTATAAAAGTCAACTCATATAAGTAGGGAATAGAATGGTGGTTACTAGAGACTGGGGGACAAAGTGGGGGTTGGGGAGTAGATAAGGGAAAAAGGATACACTGCTCAATGGTAAAGCTGTAGTTACATAGAATAAGTTCTAATGTTCCATTGCACAGCAAGGTAACTACAATGAATAATGACGTGTTGTATATTTTTAAATAGTGAAACAAGAGGATTTTAAATGTTCTCACCACAAGGAAATGATAAATATTTGAGGTAATAGATATAATAATTACCCTGCTAATCACTGCACAATGTATACATGTATCAAAACATCACACTGTACTCTACAAATAAATACATTATTTTTCAACTAAAAGTAATTTAAAAATGAAAGCAGGAGTAGCTTTATTAATTTCTGTTCAAAAACAGCAGACTTCAGAGGAAGGAAAGGTATCAAGGATAAAGAGGGGCATTACATAAAGATAAATGGGTTAATACTCCAAGAAGATCTAACAATCCTTAAGGTGTATGTGCTAAACAAGAGAGTATAAAAATATGTGAGGCAAAAACTGATAGAACTGCAAGGATAAATAGTTAAACCCACTAGTATAGTTGGAGACTTTAACACTCCTCTATCAGAAACAGACAGACCCAGCAAACAGTCAATCAATAAAGATGTAACTGAACTCAATAACATTATCAAACAACTGGACATCTAGAGACTGCTCATCCAGTAATAGCAAATTACACATTCTTCTCAAGCTCATGTGGAACATTCACCAAGAAAGACCACATTCTGAGCCAAGAGATCGAGACCAGCCTGGCCAACATGGTGAAACTCCATCTCTACTAAAAATACAAAAATAAGTTGGGCGTGGCCTGTAATCCCAGCTATTCAGGAGGCTGAGGCAGGAGAATGGCCTGAGCCTGGGAGGCGAAGGTTGCAGTGAGCCGAGATCGCACCACTGAATTCCAGCCTGCCAAGAGAGGGAGACTCCGTCTCAAAAACAAAACAAACAAACAAACAAAAGATCACACTGTGGACTACAACATACCTTAACAAATCTTAAAGGATAGAAATCATACAATGTCTGTGTTTGCATCACAAGGAAATTAAACTAGAAAATAATAACAAAGGCTGGGCGCGGTGGCTCACGCCTGTAATCCCAGCACTTTGGGAGGCCAAGGCAGGCAGATCTCAAGGTCAGGAGATCGAGACCATCGTGGCTAACACGGTGAAACCCCGTCTCTAATAAAAATACAAAAAATTAGTGGGGCGTGGTGGCGGGCACCTGTAGTCCCAGCTACTTGGGAGGCTGAGGCAGGAGAATGGCATGAACCCAGGAGGTGGAGCTTGCAGTGAGCCGAGATCACGCCACTGCACTCCAGCCTGGGAGACAGTGAGACTCCGTTTCAAAAAAAAAAAAAAAAGAAAGAAAGAAAATAATAACAAAAAGACAGCTGGGAAATCCCAAAATATCTGAAGATTGAACAAAACAGTTCTAAATAACACATGGTTCAAAGAAGAAATTTCAAGAGAAATTTAAAAATATTTTCAACTAAATGAAAATAAAAACATGACTTGATGGCATACACCTGTAATCCTAGCTATTCAGGAGGCTGAGGCAGCAGAATCACTTGAGGCCAGGAGTTCAAGGCTGTAGTGCAAAATGATTGTGCCTGAGGACAGCCACTATACTCCAGTCTGAACAACACATCAAGGTGCAATCTATCTCTACAAAAAAAAAAAAAGTTTTTAAATAACTTTAAAAATCTAAGAAAAACACACACACACAACTTACTAAAAGTTGTAGGATACAGCAAAAGCACTTAGAGGGACATTAGTGCTACTGAATGAATTCACTAGAAAAGAAGGAAGATATAAAAATCAATAATCTAAGTTCCCATCTTAGGGGAAAAAAGGAAGGCCAAATGAAATACAAAGTAAGCAGAAAAAAAATTTAATCAGAAGAAAAATCAGTGAAATTGAAAATGAGAGGCCAAGCGGAAAGATTCACGCCTGGAATGTCAGCACTTTGCAGAGCTGAGGTGGGAGGATCTCTTGAGCTCAGAAGTTAGAGACCAGCCTCATCAACAAAGTGAGATACCACCTCTACCCAAATTATTTTAAAAATTAGCCAGGTATGGTGGCACACACCTGTAGTGTCAGCTACTCAGGAGGCTGAGGCGACAGGACCACTTGGGCCTGAGAGGTCGAGACTGCAATGAGCCGTGACTGCACCACCGAACTCCAGCCTAGGTAACACAGTGAGACGGAAACAGAAAGGAAAAGGAAAAGGGAAAGGGAAAAGAGGAAGAAAAGAAAAGAAAAAAAAAAAGAAAAGAGAAAAGGAAAGAAAAGAATAGAAAAGAAAAGAAAAGAAGGAAGTCTACACAGAAAACAACGACAATCAACAAAACCAAAAGCTGGTTTTCAGAAAAGATGAATAAAACTCATCAGCCTCTGGACAGGATAATGAAGACAAAAATAGAAGAGACATAAATTACAAATACTATAAATGAAAGAACATCACTACAGATCCCATGAACATTACAGCATAATAAAGAACAAACAACACTGCCCACAAACTTGATAACCTGGATGAAATGGACCAATTCTTAAAAAATGCAGTCTGCCAAAACTCACACAAGAAGCAGACAATCTGAATAAGCTTGTATCTACTAAGTATGTTGAATCAATAATTAATAACCTTCCAAAACACCAAACACCAGGACCAGATGGGTTCACCAGTAAATTTTACCAAATATTTAAGGAAGAAATTATATGAATTATTTTCAATCTCTTTCATAATACAGAGGCAGAGGGAATGATTCCTAGTTCATTGTATGAGGCCAACATTACCTTAATACCAAACCACACAAAGACATTACAAGAAAACTGCAGGCCATCTCTCTCATGAACATAGATGCCAATATCTTTAACAAAATATTAGCAAATCTAATCCACAATGTATAAAAAGAATTGTATACCATGAACAAGTGTGATTTATCCTAGGTATGCAAGACTGGGTTAATGTTAAAAAAGTCAGTTAAGGCTGGGGGTGGTGGCTCACGCATATAATCCCAGCATTTTGGGAGGCAAAGGTGGGCGGATTGCTTGAGCCCAGAAGTTCGAAGACAAGCCTGGGAAACATGGCAAAACCCCATTTCTACAAAAAAATACAAAAATTAGATGGGCATGGTGGTGCACGCCTATAGTCCTAGCTACTCAGGAGGCTGAGATGGGAGGATCACTTGAACCTGGAAGGCAGAGGTTGCAGCGAGTCAAGACTGAGTCATTGCACTCCAGCCTGGACGACAGAATGAGACTCTGTCTCAAAAACAAACAAGCAAACAAACAAACAAAATCAATTAATATAATCCATCACTTATCAACAGTCTAACAAAGAAAAATCACAATATCAATAGATGAAGAAAAAGCATTTGACAAAATCCAACAGCCATTCATGATTAAACAACAACAACAACAATAAAAAACTCTCAGAAAACTAAGAAACTAAGAATAGAAGAGAAACTTCCTCAACTTTATAAACACCCTCTACAAAAAATCTGCAGCTAACATCACAGGTAATGGTGAGAAACTTGAAGCTTTCCCACCGAGATCAGGAACAAGGTAAAGATGTCCCTTCTCACCACTGCTTTTCAACATTGTACTGAAAGTCTTAGCTAATACAGTAAGATGAGAAAAGAAGCAAAAGGTACACCGATTGGGAAGGAAAAAAAAATGTTCTTTGTTCGCGGATAACATAAGCATCTATGTAAGATGTCTGAACAAACTGAGAAAAAAAAAACTCATGGAACTAATAAGTGATTATAGCAAGGTTGCAGGTTAATATGTAAAGGTCAATTGCTTTCCTATGTATCAAAAATGAACAAGGTGATTTGAAATTAAAAATACATTACCCATTACCATTGTCCGGGCACAGTGGCTCACACCTGTAATCCCATCACTTTGGGAGGCCGAGGCAGGTGGATCACCTGAGGTCAGGAGTTCAAGACCAGCCTGGCCAACATAGTGAAACCCTGTTTCTACTAAAAATACAAAAACCAGCTGGGCATGGTGGCAGGAAACTGTAATCCCAGCTTCTTGGGAGGCTGAGGCAGGAGAATCGCTTGAACCCAGGAGGCAGAGGTTGCAGTGAGCCGAGATGGCGCCATTGCACTCCAGCCTGGGCAACAGAGTGAGACTCCGTCTCAAAAACAAACAAACAAACAAAATTACCATTTACATTAGCGCCCCCCCCCCAAAAATGAAACGGGTATAAATGAATTAAATACATACAAGATTTAAAAGAGGAAAACTCTGATGAAAGTTATCAAAGAAGAACTAAATAAATGAAAGATATTCCATTTTCATGAATAGGAAGACTTCATACTGTCAAGATGTCAGTTCTTAACTTATTCTACAGATTCAACCCAAGCTAATCAAAGTTCCAGCAAGGGCTGGGCACAGTGGCTCATATCTGTAATCCTAGCATTTTGGGAAGCCAAGGCAGGCATATTGCTTGAGTCCAGGAATTCAATAGCAGCCTAGAAACACAGGGATACCCTCTCTCTACAAAATACCAAAAACGAGTCAGGCATGGTGGCATGCGCCTATGGTCCCAGCTACTCAGGAGACTGAGGTGGGAGCATCACTTGGGCCCAGGAGGTCAAGGCTGCAGTGAGCCATGTTCATAACACTGCACTCCAGCCTGGGCAACAGAGTGACATCCTGTCTCAAAAAAAAAAAAAAAATCTCTGAGGAATAATAAGAAGAAGAAGACATCTTTACACATCTTAGAATGACTGTAATCCAAAGCACTGACAACACCAAGTGATGGTGAGGATGTGGAGCAACAGGAATTGTCATTTATTGCTTCTAGGAATGCAAAATGGCACAGCCACTTTGGAAGACAATTCGGCAGTTTCTTATAAAAGCAAACAGATCCTTACCAAACAATCCTGCAGTTGTGCTCCCTGGTGTTTACATAAGGTACTGGAAACTTATATGCACATAAAAACCTGCCCACAGGTGTTTATAGAAGCTTATTCATAATTGCCAAAACTTGGGGGCAACCACCTTGTCCTTCAGTAGGTAAATGGATAAACTGTAATACATCACACAATAAAATATCATTCATTGTTAAACACAAATGAGCTATCAGGCCATGAAAAGACACAGAGTAACCTCAACAGCATATGTTACTAAGTAAAAGAGGCCAATCTGAAAACACTACATACTGTATGATTCCAACTATATCACATTCTTGAAAAAGTAAAACTATGGAGATATTAAAAAGATCAGTGCTCGCCAGGGGTTGAAGCGAGAGAGGGATGAGGGATGAAGAGGCAGATCACAGAGGATTTGGGGGCAGTAAAACTATTTTGTACAATAGCATAATGGTGGATATGTGTCACTGTACATTTGCCAAAGCCCATGAAATGTTCAACACTGAGTGAATCCTAATGTAAACAATAGAATTTGAGTAGCAATGATGTGTCATTGTTGGTTTATCGGTTGTAATGGATGTACCACTCTGAAACTAGCTGACACTAGAGAAGGTTGCATGCATGGCAGGACACGGAGGGAGAATATAGGAACTATACTTTCTGTTCAGTTTTGTTGTAAGCCTAAAGCTACTCTAAAAACCAAATTTTATTAATTAATAAGAAAAAATTGTTGTGACCCTGAGTTGGGCAAAGATTTCTTACATATGACATCAAAGGCACAGTATGCAAAGAAAAATTATAAGTTGATCCTCGCCAAAGTTAAAAATGTTTGTTCTTGGCCGGGCACGGTGGCTCAAGCCTGTGATTCCAGCACTTTGGGAGGCCGAGACGGGCGGATCACAAGGTCAGGAGATTGAGACCATCCTGGCTAACACGGTGAAACCCCGTCTCTACTAAAAATACAAAAAAAAAAAAATAGCCGGGCGTGGTGGCGGGCGCCTGTAGTCCCAGCTACTCAGGAGGCTGAGGCAGGAGAATTGCCTGAACCTGGCGGGAGGCGGAGCTTGCAGTGAGCTGGGATCCGGCCACTGCATTCCAGCCTGGGAGACAGAGCGAGACTCCGTCTCAAAAAACAAAACAAAAAAAAAAAAAAACAAAAAAAAGTTTGTTCTTCTACAATGTTAGCATTTAAGAAATGTGAAAGATAAGCAACAGACTGGGAGAAAGTATTTGCAAATCCTTTATCTGATAAAGGACTTATACACAGAATATATAAAGAATTTGCAAAACTCAGTAAGAAGTAAACATAATCTCACTGAAAAACTGAGCAAAAAAATTTGAACAGTCCTTTCACAAAAGAAAATAGACACATGGCAAATAAGCACATGAAAATATGTTCAACATATCCCCTCCCTTTGAATCAGGGCAGAGCTTTGTGACTGCCTTGACCCATGCAGTATGGTGAAAACAATGCCATGTAATTTTCAAGGCTAGATTGTTAAAATGCTAGACATTTCTGACTTGTTTCTTGGAATGCTGGATTTTAGAGCCCAGCCACTATGTTGTAAAGAAGCCTAAGCAACCTACAGAGAGGCCTGTGTGGACAGAAAGTGAGGACCAAGGACCCAGAGCCCGGGGTGAGCTCCCAACCTACAGCCAGCACCAATGTGCCAAGCATATGAGGAGCTATCTTAAAAGTGGATCCTCCAGCCCCCAGTTGAGCTGCCACAGCTGATGCACATGGAACAGAAAAAAACCTGCCCAAATTGCAGATCTGTAAACAAAATAAGCTGCTAAGTTTTGAAGTGGTCTGTTAGTACTACATAACCTAGCCAAAACCACTAACAGAAAGACAGACAACCTAATAGAAAAATGGAGAACGGACTTAAAAGAGGTATTTCATGAAGGAGAAAGTCCTTGTGGTCAATAAATACAGGAAAGGGTGCTCAACCTCATAAATAATAAGGAAAATTCAAACTAAAACTACCATGTAATGCCCTTACACACCCACAAATATGGTTAAGTATTTAAAAATCTGACAGTGCAAGTACTGGCAAGGTTGTGGGGCAAAGTCAACTCTCATGTGCTACTAATGGGAATGACAACTGATACAACTACTTTGGAAAAGAGTTTGGCAAAATCTACAAAAGTTGCAGTTATACATACTCATGTACTTCAGAAATTTCACTGCTAAGTCTGTTCCATACAGAGATTGTGAACATCTGCAACAGGAGATAGACAGGTAGAAGAGTGCTCTTCATAAAATTCTTCACAATAGTTAAACCTGGAAACAACTGAAAAGGCTATCAACAGAAAAGATGAATAAATTGTGGTATATTCAGACTGTGGAATAATGCATGACAATTAAAAAACAAAGTACTGGGCCTGGTGTGGTGGCTCACACCTGTAATCCCAACACTTGAGGAGGCTGAGATGAGGGATCACTTGAGGCCAGCAGTTCAAGACGAGCCTGGGCAAGAGTGAGAATTCATCTCTACAAAAATTTTAAAAATTAGCAAGGCACGGTGGTGCATGACTGTATCCTAGCCATTTGGGAGACTAAGGCAAGAGGACTGCTTGAGCCCAGGAGTTCCAGGCTGCAGTGAGCTACAATAACATTACTGCACTTCAGCCTGGGTGACAGAGCAAGACCCTGCCTCAAAACAGAAAAATGAAAACAAAATAAAGTATTGTACAGCTAAACACAACATGGAGAGAATATTAAAAGAGAATACTGATCAAAAATACATAGTCTACAATTTAATTAATGTAAAGTTAAAAAAAAGCAAAAACAAATTAATGCTAGTAGACCTACAAGAAATATCATAGGAGTCTTTCAGGCTGAAATGAAAAAACACTAAGATGGCAACTCAACCCTACATGAAGAAATAAAATGCACCAATAAGATAACTATATAGGTAAAAATGAAAGACAGCATAACTGGAACTTTGTCACTTTTCTTCTTTTATCTGATTTAAAAGAAAACTGTATAAGCACAAATTATAAGATGTGTTGACTGGCTTACAACATATGAAGATATAATTTGTATGACAATAATAGCACAAAGGGAACAGAATTATAACAAGTTTTTACACACCATGAAAACTGAATTGGCATTAATCTGAACTAAACTGCTTTAAATTAAAAAGTTGGTAATAACCCCCAGGCAACCATTAAGAAAATATATTTAAATATATAAGAAACAAGAAGGGTATTAAAATTACACACTAGAAAATATATATTTAATGCCAAAGAGGCTGGGCACGGTGGCTCACACCTGTAATCCCAGGACTTTGGGAGGCTGAGGTGGGTGGATTGCTTGAGCTCAGACGTTCAAAACCAGCCTGGGCAACATGACAAAACCCCATCTCTACTAAAAATACAAAAATTAGCTGGGCAGGTGACACACGCCTGTAGTCTCGGCTACTTGGGAGGCTGAGTTGGGAGAATCATTTAAGCCCAAGAGGTGGATTTGCAGTGAGCCAAGATCATGCCACTGCATTCCAGCCTGGGCAACAGAGCAAGACCCTGTCTCAAAAACAAAACAAAACAAACAAAAAATACGAAAGAAGGCAGAAATGGAGGAATATAAGAACAAAGAAGACATAAGACATGTAGAAAACAGGCCGGGCGCGGTGGCTCAAGCCTGTAATCCCAGCACTTTGGGAGGCCGAGACGGGCGGATCACGAGGTCGGGAGATCGAGACCATCCTGGCTAACACGGTGAAACCCCGTCTCTACTAAAAAATACAAAAAACTAGCCGGGCGAGGTGGCGGCGCCTGTAGTCCCAGCTACTCGGGAGGCTGAGGCAGGAGAATGGCGTAAACCCGGGAGGCAGAGCTTGCAGTGAGCTGAGATCCGGCCACTGCACTCCAGCCTGGGCGACAGAGCGAGACTCCGTCTCAATAAAAAAAAAAAAAAAAAAGACATGTAGAAAACAAAGAGGAACATAGTATACATGAATCCTGCCTTGTGAGTTATTACATTAAATGTAAACAGATGAACAACTTCATGAAAAGGCAAAGGTTATTAGAATGGAGGGGGAAAAAAAAAAAAACCCATGATCCAACTATGTGCTGTCTGCAAAAGACACACTTTAGACTTAAAGGCACAAATAGGTTAAAAGTGAAAGGACGGAAAAAGATATTTTGTTCAAACAATAACCAAAATAGAATTGAGGAAGCTATACTAATATCAGTCAAAATATCTGAATACAATCTTAAAAATGCATTAATACAAGAATAGCATTCACAAGTGTAGACATAATCACATTAGATTCTGCATCGGTTAGACAGCTTCTAGAGGATCTATGGACAAAATGTGGCCTAGCTACCTGTTTTTGGAAACGTAATTTTATTAGAATACAATCTTGCTAATTTGTTTACATACTGTCTATGGCTGCTTTCATACTATAATGGCAGAGGTAAGCAGTTGTTATAGACATTATACGGCCATCAGAATAAAAAATACTAGTATGTGGCCTTTTACAGAAAAAGGATGCCAATTCTTGATCTAGTGTTTTAATGTCCATGTTGGGACATCAAATTAAAAAAAAAAAAACTAATAAAAAGAAGGACTAGGCTGGGGACAGTGGCTAATGACTGTAATCCCAGCACTTTGGGAGGCTGAGGTGGGTGGATTACTTGAGGTCAGGAGTTTGAGACCAGCCTGGCCAACATGGTGAAACCCTGTCTCTATTAATAATACAAAATTTAGCCAGGCGTGGTGCTGGGTTCCTGTAATCCCAGCCACTTGGGAGGCAAGGCAGGTGAATCACTTGAACCCAGGAGGTGGAGCTGAGATCATGCCACTGCACTCCAGCCTGGGCAACAGAGTGAGATTTCACCTCAAAAAAAACAAACACACACACACACACACACACACAAAGACAAGAAAGAATAAAAAGGGCAAAGAAATAATGAAGGACATGCAAATAATACCATTTAAAGAATGGTTTGTAACATTGGGTCTGTTTAGCCTAATTAAAAAAATACAGAGAATCAAAATTTTTATACACCCTGAAAATTCTTCTATGGAACAGGAATTACATAAATTTGGAGCAGCTTCAAAAGAAATTAACTGAGACGAACATGTAGAAGTTTACAAGGAACTGTTGGAAACTCAAGGTGTTTAAAGAAGAATGAGCTGCCTTACAAAACAGTGAACTTTTCATCAAAGTAAGTCAAAGTAGAATGTCCACTTGTCAGGATAGTGTAAAAAGGTATTTTTGCAATGAGTAGGTAACTGCCTAAAGGACTACAGGTTCTAAAAATCCCTTCTAAGTCGATGTCTCTTAGCAGTAGAGAAAGGCCTTTCAGCCATTTCCTGAAATCTGTGGCAAAGGTAATTAAAAACTAAGACACCTAAGTATTTCTTCCCACGTTTGTTAATTCCTTGAATGCAAAAGATAGAAGGAAAACAAAGTTGTCTCTTTGTCTCTGTCTTATGAGAGGCAAGAAGAGGGAAATAAATAGTACTCCTAATTATTAAAAGGTGATTATATTTAAGATGTCTTTCCTTTTAAACTTTGGGTTTTTAGTACTGAAATAGGGAGGTTAGTAGAAGGCAGCCAGGGGGCAAAGGGATGAGTTCCAATTCATTCTTTCTTCTTGTAGAGGATTCCTGTGTTCAACAATTCAGCAAACATTTGTTGTTAATATCAAAGTATAGTAGTCTCTCCTTATCCACAGGGAATACGTTCCAAGACCCTCAGTGCATGCCTGAAAGTGTGGATAGTACTGAACCCCGTATACACTATGTTTTTCTTACACATACAAACCTACGATAAGGTAGTTTATAAGTTAGGCACAGAGATTAACAAAAAATAACAATAGAACAATTATAACAATATACTGCAATAAAAGTTATGTGAATGTAGTCTTTCTCAAAATATCTTACTGTAATGTATGCATCTATTTTCAGACAGTGGTTGACTATGGGAAATTGAAACCACGCAAAGCAAAACCCCGGATGAATTACTGTATGCACTAAAGTAGTAAGCATAACGCACTAACGTAGTAAGCATAATGCACTGAAGTACTATATCAGCCAAGGATTAAGTGTAATTTTATAATAATGTTTAATTTATACACCATAACCTTCCTGAGCCCCTTTTTCAATCCTGCCTCCCTCCCCATCTAGATAAGAATGTTTCCTTCCTCTTTGAAACTTTCCATTTCCCAACTAGTAACTCCAGTCAATACATAGTTATATACACCCTTCCAAAAAACAGCACTCATCTTCCTGTTGACTTGTAGTGTTTGTATCCTATGGTAAAATTCAGTGAGAGAGTCAGTGTGCGGAATTTATTGTATAAGTATTACATTTTCTCTCTGAGGACATGGAACTAGTGGCCAAATAAAGGTTCATTAGAAGCACTAAGGGAGGAAAAATGGCACCAGAGATTACTAGCAAACCAGGAATAATGACTGCACTTAGAAAAACTGAATGGTGAAAAGAGGGTTAAAAAATTAAAAACATCACTGCAGAGGTTTCACTTCTGCAATGGCAGTGTGAGGAGCTCCATGGACATCCTCCTCACTGAATCAAGTATAACTGGTGAAAATTATTTTTTAAAATCCAACCATTTATATAGACTATGGAAAATCTAAGGGCATACAGTAAATGAAGAAACATTTATTCATTGAAATCTAAAACTTGGTAAGAACAGTGAGAGTCTATGACACTTAAATCATGACCTGCTTCCTGCTTCTCCCCTTCTCTCCTCGCTTAGCTGGATGGAGGCTTCACTACAGGTGAGTGTGGTCAAGAAGAGGAGCGCCCTATGAGCTCTTAAGCAAGGGATAAGATACTGGCACCAGGAAGGGTAGAAAGCATTTCTCATCCCCTCCACCTGTGAGGTACAGAGGCTATATTCCTGGTGACTGTGGCCAAGAGGTCACAATCTTCCTTCCTCCACCCAATCAATCCCAACGCACAGAGCAGAGGATCTACCACAGGCGTGACAGGCAAAGAATTGTGGGCACCCCAACTGCTTTCAGTCCAGCTCACTCATAAAGTAAAGGTTCCACCTGGAAAGACAAAGCCAGTAAGGACAGAGGCTACCATTTCCACCCACTGGCTGGAGCAGTAGCTCAGAGAGTTTGACCAGTGGGAGAGGAGAGTCCGCCAAAACAGGGAAAGGGAAATCTGAATCTTCCCCCACAAGAAACTGACTTTATTTGGAACAAGGTGCAGGGAAGTTCAAGCCTAATGGAGATTTTGGTAGCAAGTAACAAAAAGGCTAGTAGCTCTATTATAGCTATATGCTAAACCATAGGCCAGCTAGTTTACCATAGAGAACCAGGAAAACAGCCAGCCAACAAGAGCACTTCTAGGGTCAGAACAAACCTCAAATACTGGACTCAAAAAAGTATCCCCGACTAAATTTAATTGGACCAGAGTGCTGAGCAACTTATCCTCAGGGCATTGCCAAAAAGAACAGAGCAATCAATAATTAGAGCCTACCAGCTGAGTATGATACCAAACAGCGCAGATAGCTTAACAGAGATAAGGAGAGAGTCAAGGAAAGGTTGGTTAAAATTATCATCCTAACAGTGACTGTACACATGTAAAGGCTGTTGCCTCTGAGGAGTAACACCCGAGACTTCACACTGTGAGGAGACACAGACTTCAAGAACCTAGCCAAGTTACTAAACAAACAAGCAAACAACAATAAAAAAAAGGATAGAAAACAAGGCCTGGAGAAGGAGAATTAATATAAAGAACCAGTACAATACACTAAATTAAAATATCCAGTTTTCAACAAAGAAGTGTAAGACGTGCAAAGAAACAGGAAAATGTGGCCCACACGCAGGGAGGAAAAGACAACAGAAGCTGCCTGTGAGAGGATCCAGGGATGTCACACGTCGTGGGCAAAGACTTCAAAGTAGCCATTTTAAATGTGCTCAAACATGCAAAAAAAAAAAAAAAAAGTATGATGACAATGTCTCAACAAATAGAGAATATCAATAAAGAGATATAAAGGATTTTTAAAAACCAAGTAAGAATTCTGGATTTGAAATGTACAATAACTGAAACAAAAAATTCATTAGATGGCTCAAGAGTAAACCTGAAATTGCAGAAGAAAAAGTCAGCAAACTTTAAGAGAGATCAGTTGAAATTATGCAATCCAAAGAACAAAGGTAAAGGGCAAGACAAAAAATGAGCAGAGCATCAGAGAAATGTTGTACACCTTTAATCAGAACAATATACATATATTGGGAATACCAGAAGGAGGGGAACTAAAAGGAGTAGAAAAAAATGACTGAAAACTCTCCAAATCTGATGAAAAACAATAGACTATACATTCTAAAAGCTCAACAAAATCCAAGTAGGATATACATTTAAAAAAATCCACACCCATAAATCACAGTAGAAATGCTGAAAACTAAAGACAAAGAGAAAATTTTAAATCAATCAGAGAACAACTCTTCATTTATAAGGAGCCACAATAAAATTAAGAGCTGACTTCTAATCAGAAACAGTGGAGGCCAGAGGCAGTGGGATTACATATTCAAAGTGCTGAAAGAAAAAAATCCAACCCGGAGTCTGATATCCAGCAAAACTATCTTTCAAAAATTATGGGAAAATAAAGACACTCCCAGATAAACAAAAACTGGGAGCATCAGTAGCTAGCAGACATGCCTTAAAAGAATTACTAAAGGCAGTTCTTCAAGTTGAAAACAAATCTCTCTGGGTGATAATTCAAATTGAAAACAGAATGAGCACTGGCAAAGGTAATTATGTAACTAGAAAAAAAAACCAGTTTAGAGACACGTATCTTTTCTAAACTGATTTAAAAAGCAATTGTTTTAAAAAAGTATATAATTGTATTGTTGGGCCTATAACATATACAAATGCAATATATTTGGCAGTAACAGCAAAAGAATGCAGGTGGAAAGAAAGCTATATTGGATTAAGGAAATGACTCCACATGGTAACTCAAATCTACAAGAACAAATGAAGAGAGCCAGAAATAGTAATTAAGAAAGTTAATATAACAAACTCTTGCTCTTCTTTCTTTTCTGAGCTTCTTCAAAAGGTATAAAATTACATAAAACAATAATTATACCAATGTCTTTTTGTGTTTGTAACATATATAGAAGAAATATGTATAACAATTATAGCATAAAAAGGGGAAAATGGTATAGAATTGCACAGGGGTAACATTTCTGTATCTCACTGAAATAAAATAAGTCTACATCTGAAACACTGTGATACATTAAGTAAGCCCTATAACAACCACTAAGGAAATCATAACAAAAATAGAGAAAAATCATTAAATAAATAAAAAAATGCTATACTAGAAAATATTCATTTGATACAAAGAAAAGCAGTAGAAAAGGAATTAAAAAAAACCAAAACGACTTGAGACATACAGAAGACAATATGTAAAATGGCAGATAGGAATACAACCGTATCAGTAACATTAAATGTGAATGGATTGAATAATCCAAACAAAAGGCATATATTGACAGCATGGATACAAAAAAGAACCAACTATATGCTATCTGCAAGAGATATTTTAGATTCCAAGAAGCAAATGGGTTGAAAGTAAAAGGATGGAAAAACATATATATGTAAACATCAATGAGAAAGCTGTAGTATTTATAATATCAGACAAAAGATTTTTAAATTAAAAAAATTATTAGCAGTTAAAAGGGGCATTTTAAAAGGATAAAAGCATCAATTCATCAGGATAATATAACTAGGCAGATCAACGAAGAACCCCAAGATTAAAACAATAGCTGGCCGGGCACGGTGGCTCACACCTGTAATCCCAGAACTTTGGGAGGCCGAGGCGGGCGGATCACAAGGTCAGGAGATTGAGACCATCCTGGCTAACACGGTGACAACCTTGTCTCTAGTAAAAATATACAAAATAAGCCAGGCAAGGTGGCGGGTGCCTGTAGTCCCAGCTACTCGGGCGGCTGAGGCAGGAAAATGGCTTGAACCCAGGAGGCGGAGCTTGCAGTGAGCCGAGATGGCCCTACTGCACTCCAGCCTGAGAGACAGGGCAAGACTCCGTCTCAAACATAAAAAATAAAAAATAAAATAACAAAGAAGATCTCAAATCAGTAATCTAAGCTTCTATGTTAAACTACTGGCAAGCACAGGAAGGAAATAATAAATATTAGAGCAGAAATTAATGAAATAGAGAATAAAAATAGAGAAAATTAATGAAACTAAAAGTTGACAATCCTTTAGCCAGACTGACCAAACAAAAAAGAAAGAATCAAATTAGTCAAGTCAGGAATCAAAGATGGGGCATTATTATTCAAAGTCAAAAGGATTGTAAAGGAACAGCATAAACAATTTTACATCAACCAATTAAGTAACTTAGATGAAACTGACAAAGCCCTACAACTATACCAACTACTGAAACTAACTCAAGGAGAAAAAAAAAACCTGAATAGACTATAAACAAGAGGCTGAATTAGTAATAATAATAATTTTTAAAACCACCCATGAAGAAAAACAACACAGATAACTTCATTAGTGAATTCTACCAAAAATTTAAAGAATCAAATACCAAAATTTCACAAACTCTTCTATAGAGAGAAAAGAGGGAGAAACACTTCCTAATTCATTCTATGAGGCAGTATTGCCCATACACCAAAAATCAGACACAGACATCACCAGAATACTAAAGATCAATATCACTTATGAATACAGATGCAAAAATCCTCAACAAAATACTAGCAAACTAAATCTAGCATTATGTAGAAAGGATTATACACCATGAGCAAGTGGAATTCACTCCAGGAATGCAAGGTTCATTTAACACCTGAAAAATCAATCAATATGGTACTCTCGTTAGTAGAATAACGGACCAAAACACACACACACACACACACACACACAAAGAAAAGCACATGATCATCTCAACAGAAACAGGAGAAGCATTTGACAAAATTCAATACCCTTTCATGATGATAACATCTAACAAACTAAGAACAAAGGAGTTTCCTCAACCTGACAAAAGGCATCTACAAAAAACTCACAGCTAATATCATTTTTAGTGATAAAAGACTGAAAATTTTCCCATTAAGATCAGGAACGAGAGAGAGATGTTTGCTGTCACTATGCCTATTCAACGTTGTACTGCAGGTTATAGGCAGGGAAATTAGGCCAAAAAAAAAAAAAAAAAAAAAGAGAGAAAGAAAAAGAAACAAGAGGCATCCAGAAGGAAAAGGGAGAAATAAAACTATCTCTATTTACAGATAACATGATCTTGTATACAGAAAATCCTTAGAAATTTATTGAAACTCATAAATGGCCTCAGCTAGACTGATGGATATAAAAAAAAAAATCAATTGTATGTCTATACACTTGGCAAAGAAGAATCCGAATATAATTTAGAAAAATATTTCCATTACAATAGCATCAAAAAGAATAAAATATGTAGGAATAAATTTAACCAAGAATGTACAAAGCTTATACTATGAAGACAATAGGCAGGTGTGGAGGCTCACACTGTAATCTCAGCACTTCAAGAGGCTGAAGTGGGAGGGTGGCTTGAGGTCAGGAGTTTCAGACTAGCTCAGGCAATACAGTGAGACCCTTGTCTCTACAAAAAATTTTTAAAAAATTAGCCGGGTGTGGTAGCACACACACAAACCTGTAGTCCTTGCTACTCTGCAGACTGACATTAGGGGATCGCCTGAGCCCAGAAGTTCAAGGCTGCAGTGAGTTATCATCATGCCACTGTGCTCCAGCCTAAAAAACCAAAAAAAGAAAGAAGGAAAACTACAAAACATTATTCAAAGAAATTAAAGGCAAAGTAAATAAATGAAGACATCTCATGTTTACTGATTGGAAGGGACTATCATGAAGACGGCAATACTCCCCAAAGGGATGTATAGATTCAATGCGATCCCTGTCACAAACCCAGGTGGCTTCTTTCCATAATTGATAGAGTGATCCTAAAATTCATATGAAAATTCAAGGGATGCCAAATAGCCAATATTGAAAAAGAAGAACAAGGTTGGAGGACTCACACTTCTTGATTTCAAAACATACTACACAAACCTAAAGTTATCAAGACAATGTAGCAGTAGCATAAGGACATAGATCAACAGAACAGAATTGATTGTCCAGAAATAGACCCATACATTTAAGGTCAATTCATTTTGAGAAAGGTTCCAAGTCAATTCATTAGGAAAGTAGTCTTTTCAACAGATGCTGCTGGGAAATTGGACAAGCACATGCAAAAGTATGAATTCGGACCCCTTCACACCATATACAAAAATTAATTCAAACTTGATCAAAGACCCAAATGTAAGGTGCTAAAAGAATAAAACGCTTAGAAGAAAACTCAGGTGTAAATCTTCATGACATTGGATTAGGCAATAGTTTTTGAGAAATGACATCAAAAGCACAATCCAACGTAACAAAAATAGATTAAATGGGCATCATCAAAACTAAAAGATTTTACACTGCAAAGGACACCACCAAGAAAATTAAAAGATAATCCAAAGAATTAGAGAAACTTCTTGCAAATCATGTTTTCACAAAAGACTTTTACGTAGAACACATAAGGAACTCTTACAACTCAATAATAAAAAGACAAATGACCCAACTTTAAAAATAGGCAAAGAGCTGGCATGGTGGCATGCTCCTGTAGTTCCACCTACTCAGGAGGTTGAGGTGGGAGGATCACTTGAGCCCAGGAGTTCGAGTCCAGCCAGGGCAACAGAGTGAGACTCCATCTGTATTTTTAAAAAGGGGTGGAGGGGGTGGTTAATGATCTGAATAGACAATTCTCCACAGAAGATATACATAGGGCCAATAAGCATATGAAAGATGCTCAACATCTTTAGCCATCAGGGAAATATAAACCAAAACCACAACGAGATACTACTTCACACACCACCATGGCTATAATCAAAAAGACATAACAGCAAGTGTTGGCGGGAATATGGAGAAATTGGAATGCTGGTGGGAATGTAAAATGGTACAGCCACTTTAACAAACAGTCTGGTGGCCGGGCACAGTGGCTCACGCCTGTAATCCCAGCACTTTGGGAGGCAGAGGTGGGCAGATCACGAGGTCAGGAGATCAAGACCATCCTGGCTAACACGGTGAAACCCCGTCTCTACTAAAAATACAAAAAAGCTGGGCATGGTGGCAGGTGCCTACAGTCCCAGCTACTCAGGAGGCTGAGGCAGGAGAATGGCGTGAACTCGGAAGGCAGAGCTTGCAGTGAGCTGAGATCACTGCACTCTAGCCTGGGCAACAGAGTGAGACTTGTCTCAAAACAAACAAACAAACAACAATCTGGTAGCTCCTCAAAAAGAGTTACAATATCTGACCCAACAATTCCACTCCTAAGCATAAACCTAGAGAAATGAAAACATTTGTCCCATCCCATGAAAAAATTTGTACACGAATGTTAACAGCAGCATTGTGCATAATAGCCAAAAAGTAGAAACAACCTAGAATCCATCAATTGACATATAAAATGTGGTATACCTATACAATGGAATATTATTGGGTAATAAAAAGGAACAAAGCATCAATACATGACACAACATGAATGAAAGCATCAAAAACATAAGTTATGCTTAAAAGATGCTGGTCATAAAAGACTACATATTGTAAGATTCCATTTATATGCAATGTCTAGAATAGGCAAAACTATACAGACAGAAAGTAATTCAGTGCTTGCCTACTGCTTGGGGGATATGCTGGGGAGGGGGATGTGCTAAAGACTACACAGTATCTTTCTGAGATCATGAAAATACTCTAAAATTGATTGGGATGATGGCTGCACACCTCTGAATATTCTAAAAACTACTGACTCAGACGCTTTAAATGAGTGAATTAAATGTTACATGAATTCTATCTCAATAAAGCTGTTATCTAAAAAAATTGCTGTCTAATCATACCAGAGGGTACTTGGATGTAGATTCTTTGCATGCCGGATTCAAAGCCTTAGCAGGCACAAATTCTACCAACCAAATTTCTACCGATTAATTACCTGTTAGCTCATTTGTGAAGCATTTCTCCCCTTATCCTTTCTGGTTTTTGACTCTTTCTAAATGATCATGCATATGAGGCCTCCAATCTCACAAAGCCTACTTGCCTAGCTTCTGCCAAGCATGACTCCATCTAATGTCATTTGTCTCTATAGTAACCAACTAGAAAAGCTGCTATGCTTAGCAATGGCTTTGTACAAGCAGTGGTCTAGCCTAGAGATGTTTTAAAGATTTGAGTCCTCTCTACTGATTACTGCTTTTTTTCCTGGTATTAAAAAGTGAACCTCTAGAGAGAAAAGGATGGAATATACTATAAAACATGAAGGAAGATGGACTGCAAGTAGAGACTGAGTTCAAGAGGAAATGAGTTTAGAAGGACCTTGATTGATAAGAGGACTAAGAAGACATGGACAAAAAACTAAGTATAAGAAACAGAAAATAATTTTTAGGCATTTCCATTCATATTCTTCTGGTCAAAAACAACATAATGATATAAACACCAAGAAACTGCCAATAAACGTAATTACAGTGCTTCAGAAAGCTGACTAATATAATGTATGGTTATCTAAAAGGTATTTTACAGTATAGTCCAGCTATGGATAAGGGATCAGGTATAGCTTATATCTTCAACAAACTTCTAACACAATGGTGGGTAGCAAAGAACACAAAAGAGTGAAACTTTCATTAGTGAGGTGGAGCAGAGAAGGGGAGAGGGTACACTATGTAACAGACATGGAAACCTTATAAAAACTATAAGGATGCATTCCAGGATGTGTAGTTCCATCCCCTACACCTTCCAAGGGATGCCTTTTTCAACAGGAGGCTTGGCATCTGTAGTACCCCTGTGTGGAGCCCCCCCCAGCTTTGCCTTGGCTGGGTCTCCTTCTCTCTCCCAGTATGCACCTGGACCAACTCATTAATGGAGCTTTGTTCTTCAAGAGTTCTTTAATCAAGTCATTACTGGAGTGTCCACCAGCCTGTGGGTTCTTCCAGAAAATGATAGCAATCTATTTTTTCTACATACGAAGCCCACTCTAAAATTTACCTGACATGGTAGAGAGTACAAAGGTAGGACAGTCATCAGAGGAACGGGTTTCTGAGCACCAGCATCCTCATTTGTTATATGGGATGATATCTTACCCTCCTACCATTCCTGTTTGTGAAGCTCAAAAACATAGGTATTTTAAAGTTTTTTACAAATGGTCAAGAAAACACTTTTTCTTTTGCCTATTTTAACACAACTGGTTACAGGTGCATCTAACACTTTCTATTCTGCATCACACTTATTTGATTAGTTACCTTTCCTACTGAACCATAAGGTCTTTGTATGTCTTTGACTATTTCTCATAGAGCCTAGCATAAAATTTTCACACACAAAATGCTCTCTGTATGTATGTAATGATTATTGAAATCATTATTGTACAATTTACTCCATTTAGAAATGTCCACAAACTCCATCAAATCTCTAGTCTACATTTATACAGAAAATTTTATTTAAAACTATCATTAAATTTTGAGGTTAGTACTTCCATTCCTATGATAACTTTTGCAGTAGGCAGGGGCTGACACTCAATTTAATTCCTAGTTCTAATATATTTTAATTCAGCACATTTTGATTTAATTCAATTCTGGTATATTTGAATTCGCTCTTTCATCTTGTTTTGTGTGACCTCAACTTGACTTCAAGTTTCACTTCTCTGTAGAAGAGTCGTGAATCCATGCAAGTAAGCTGCATCTTGTGTCTTCAGAATTCAAGCTATATACCCAGTGGTATATACTTCCTCCAAAGAAGGGCAACAGCACACCACTCCACATATGCCACACCCTTACTGGCATGGCTAAACGACCACGTCATTTCACCCACAGGAAATGCTTGGGAACTGATCAATATTTGGATTCAGTAAGATTATATTCTCAAATAAGTTTAGTTCTGAGGGGAAAAATATCTTACAGCTATATTAGGTTGTTAGAGCTGCCATAACAAAATATCACTCACTGGGTGGCTTAAACAATAGAAATTTATTTTCTCACAGTTCTGGAAGCTAGAAATCCAAGATCATAGCGTTGGCAGGTTTGGTTTATTCTACAGCCGCTTTGCTTGGCTTGCAAATAGCCACCTTTTTGCTGTGTTTCCTCTATGTGCGTGTGACCCTGTTGCTTCTCTGTAAATCTACATTTCCCCTTATGAGGACGCCAGTGAGATTAGATTAGGGCCCACCCATACCACCTCATTTCACTTAATCTCCAAATACAGTCACATTCTGAGGTACCAGGGATTAGTCCTTCAACATACGAATTTGGGGGAGACATAATTCAGTCTAAAACAACAAGTAACTAGTTTCATTTATTTCTGCCCTAAGCACTAGTTTAGGCTTTGTTCATCTCAGAGCTGATAAAATCTCTCTCAGCCATCCTTCCCCCAAGTAACCCATAGTGAGAAGTGATTGGGGGATTACATTCCATGCAGCCCTCCAAACATCATGTGGGACCCCCTTGGGTACTTAATAAAGGAAGACATTCACAGTGACCCATCTGTTGTACAATTAGCTGTTTGGGAGTCACCAAAGTTGTTCAGCAACAGGTCCTATTGATTGCCTCTGAAACCAGACAGAGGCTTTCACAATTCTTTTGTTCCTACAGCATACCAGTTAAATTAGAAATATGCCAGGACATATCTGAGGAATCCTTTTGGATCTCTCCTGGAGTAAGGTAGTGTCAATGGTGAGGAAACTATTGCACAAAGTGTTCAATGACCCTTTAGTATTTCTGACAAGCAATAATACAAGAGTTAAGACAGGAGAAGCCTGGAACTAATTCTTGCAGCTTCCAGTGAAATGTCGGGGAATCTTTTCTTCTTAAATACTGTTGTATATGGTATATGACGTGTTAAACGAAAAGTTTTAAAGAAAATAAGCTACATTAGTGGCATCCAGGTAGATCTTCTCAGTCCTTCATGCTGCACATCCACCAAAAGTGAGTTTTATAACGAGTCTCACTGTAACACTTATGGTCAGACTGCAAAATGCACCTGATTTTAACAAGCATAAAATATCATTTTTATGAGAATGACTAGACTCTCCTCTTAAGAGTACCTGTAATAATCAGACAGCTGCATACACCAGTCTCATAGGAGTTTTAATCTTCAAATGGTCATTTTACCTTACACATACAGAGTGTCTTACAGCATATAGCAATTTCCACTTTATCTTAGCTAGTGTTAGAACCAGTACCAATAAGAATCAAGAGTATACGGTTTATCAGTCACAAAAATCTGTGTCTATCATCATGGTTTGACTCTTAATACTCTAATGTCACCAACAACTGGCTTGAAGAAGTCTTTCCTGGTAGGTCCTATATCTAACTGTTCAATCCACTGACAAAAAAAGGGAACTCTTCCCCACTCCAAATGGTATTCCTAAACGTAGGAGGGGCTGACATTAGCTGTCTCACATTAACTTTCAAAAGACCATCAGATGAAAACGTTTCATCAAAAGCCACCTACTGAAGTATGAACAATGCCCAAAGAATGACAAATCAAAATTCTGGGCACTATACTAAGAGAAAACTCTTCCAGAACAGATACTTTAGAATTAATTTTCTCTCTGAATTTGGCCAAGTTTGGTGGTTTCATTCACAACATTTAAGGAAAAAAGTGACAGTTTATGGATAGCAGGTAATAAAAGAAACCTTTATACCACTTACTAAATAGAAACGGTTTAGGCTCACAAATATGTTAAAGCTTTCTCTTTCCCCGCAATGGCAGTCAAGCAGCATAAACGAATCAACATCTCCTCAGTTCAGACCTCAACTGGTTACAGGCAAGCAAGGGCTCCTCAGAACTTGCTTTACTAATGGTTTAGGTCAGAAATTTTTTTGAAGATCAAATGTCTTGCTATGTCTTCGTGTTCTTTTCCCCATCGCTATTATGTTTGTTGCCCTGTTGGTCTCCTGACACTTCCCTTTTCTCCTTTTATGTTCCTGCTATGCTCTCCCAATGGCAGTAACCTGGGGTATAACTGATCACACCTCTTGTGATTTTTTTCTTATTCTAGGACTTTCCAGATCTGGACTCTGAAGAAGACGCCCAGGTGTAAGCCCAAAGGTTATCTATTTAAATTTTCCAAGCACAGTGTGTGGAAAATCATTCCTCGCCCTTCATTTTGTGTTGCTTAACGGCGCTGTCGTGCCTAAACGCAGATACTGGCCAAGAGCTACATTTCCAAAATGGCTTTGCTCCTTTCGAGCTGACATCGGTCTATAACATGCAATTTATTTCCCCTGCAGGCAATCTTTCTCTCTACTCCAAATACTACCCGATACACAGAAAGCCGAACCTAACCCAGTGTAAACACTGATTCTCATCTGCTAAATTCAGCAAGGCCGGCAAAGCTGCTGCACTGATGTAAAAAGAGCGTTAAAAAATAAAAAAAAAACACAAAAAAAACAAAAAACGCCAAAACACCCACAAGAAACCAACTGGAGGGGCGGGCGTCGGCCGAATCGCGCCC
>NW_012110920.1:2005256-2010176 GCF_000951035.1 Colobus angolensis palliatus | reverse complement strand
AATAAAAAGAGGAAAAAAAAGTTTCTCAAGTCGCCGCTGCACAACGTCGGGCCGGCGCTGGGGCGGGGGTCTGCGCTCTCCCGAGCGGCCGCGCGCTGGACTTTATTGTGCCGCAACCAGCCCCAGTTCCCATTGTTTGTGTTTTTTTCAAAATATGGCAAAGGTTCAGGTGAACAATGTAGTGGTGCTGGATAACCCTTCTCCTTTCTACAACCCGTTCCAGTTCGAGATCACCTTCGAGTGCATCGAGGACCTGTCTGAAGGTGAGTGCGGCGCCCGTGCGCCCGGTCTGTCAGTTGCGGGCTGCAGACGTTGAAAGTTTCCCGGGCCCGGCCTCGCGCTGGGCGGCTGTGTTCGGCGCCTGGCGGCCGCGGGCTGCTCTGCGGAGGGAAACTTGAAGTTGATGGTCGACGGCCGCCGAGGCGCGCGCGGCTTTCCGCCGCAGCCCAGGCGCCTGCCGGGCTCAACTTGCGAGGAACTTGTTTGAGCGGAGGAGCGGAGGGTAGCCATGTTGTCAGCTTTGTCTGCGGGCGGGCAGCTCGGAGACCCGCACTCGCGCCCGCGGCGCCTCCTGGGGTCGCGCCGGGCTGGCTCAGCGCAGCCAACAGCCTCCGCGACCCTCCGGGCCCGGGCACGGAGGCTGGGAAGGGAGAGGCTGTGTGTGTGGTCGCGCCGGCGAGTTCGGAGCGGAGCCATCTTACCCCAGTCGAGAATTGGGCCAGCGACCCCGGCGCACGGCGCCTCTTCTTGCCCCTTCGCCCGCCTGCCCCCGGCGAAAGGGAGGCAGTAACTCTCGAGAGCTCACGGTGGAGTCGCCGCACTCTCCGGGCTGGCCATGCCTGGCCGCTTCGGGGAGGAGAGCGAGGCTGTCCTCGCGCTGATTTCTGGCTTCCTCGACCAACCAGCGGGGGAGGCGGGCGCAGGCTCGGCCCCTCCGCGCCGCGGGCTGGGCGCCGGCGCTCCCCGGGGGCCGCGGGTCCTGTTCGGCCGGTCCTCCTCG
This sequence comes from Colobus angolensis palliatus, assembly GCF_000951035.1. Classification (NCBI taxonomy): domain Eukaryota; kingdom Metazoa; phylum Chordata; class Mammalia; order Primates; family Cercopithecidae; genus Colobus; species Colobus angolensis. Next base: position 2,009,176 of record NW_012110920.1, on the reverse strand, counting down.
GCCGGTGCCCGGGATGCGCCGGGATGCTGGCGCGCAGGCTCCCCAACCAACGTGGACTCCTTTCCCCTAATGACGAAAAGCTAATCTCAGGAAGAGAAATAGAGCTGAGCTAGGAAGTTACATTTAACCTAAGAGCCTAAGAGCAGAAACAAGATACTTAAATAATTTCCAGGACTTAATCTCTGCCTTCTAAATAGTCTCAAAGAAGACTTTCTTCAAGAGCGTGTTGAAATCTAAAATAACTCCACATCCAGATGCAGAACACACCCTAAACATAAAACACAAACGTAGGCTAAGAAATTAACTCCTCATGTCAGTCCAAGAGTTCTTGGTATTTTTTCTACATATATTTTAAGGTCTTAAAAATACGTATTTTTAATATGTTTAGTAATAAATATTTAGAAAGCTAAAACGACAATTATCTTTGCTTTAATTATATTTTACTAAAGTAATTCAGTGCTTCATTTGCCAGTTTTGAAGGGGAAATAGTTTAACTTCATCGGTGAGGGACATACTTCTTTGAACTAGAAGTGTATTTTTAAAATGCTTTGAAGATGATTTGGCTAATCGTGGCATATAAAACTTTTCATTAGTTTTTAATCTCTAAAATGTATATATCATATGTAAGGTTAATTTTAATTATAAAACAATATATATCATTGTAATAAACTTTTAGAAAGTTGTACAGGCATATATAAAGTTAACAGTTCTCTGTACTCAATGCCTTCCCCTATCTCCTTTAGGTAATCACAATTACTACTTTAACATGTGCCCCTCTGTTGTTTTTTTTTTTTTTTTTTTTGGTAAACCTATATAGAGCATAAATGCACATAGATATAGAGGGCAAATTTTGAAAGATGATTCATTTATTAAAATAACTTCAAATAGGCCATTGATAACACTATGTGAAAGATGATTCATTTATTAAAATAATTTCAGATAGGCCATTGACAACACTTAGGGGTATTTTTCTTACTACTCTGAAGTCATCTGTATGATACTACTATTAATATAAGCATTGCAGCTACCAGGCCCATTTTTCACACCCAACAGTCAGTAATTTTTTTTTTTTATTGCCAACTGCATATAAAAATAGACAAAAGAAAAACCATTGATCGGTCCATTCCAACTTACACCACAGTGTTTTTCAAATATACCACCAGAAGTTCTTCAAATTACAGGTATTTCTCAAGTGATGCCTTCCATTTTAGGAGTCAGCTCTGAACAAAGAAGATAGATGACTCAGGATGTCGTTACAGGGCTTTTACATTGCATAGATGAAACCAGCCATTCATAAAGCCAAAACATGTTCCATTTTTAACTGGGATCCATTCAGAACCCAGCTGAATCACATCAGGGTTTTACAGTACTGGTGTCAAAAATGCTTATTTCCAATGGTATATTTCACTTCCTAGGCACCATTACTGAGCATTTATTTAGTATTTTAAAAAATATTTTAAGCTGAGTCATACTGAAGCTGCAAAGGAATCTTTCAAAAAGGTGCCATGCCTGTATACTCCACCTAGAGGCTATGTGGATTAAGGAAATTGAGTTTACTTAGCAAAGGCTTCTTATAGGTTCCATACTTTTATATTCTAGTTCTTTTAAAAATTCTGTTCTTAAACTATAGTTTTTTTTTGTTTTTTTGTTTTTTAAATGAGACAGTCTGGCTCTGGCACTCAGACTGGATGGAGTACAGTGGTGCAAACACAGCTACCTGCAGCCTCAACCTCCTGGGCTCAAGCAATCCTCCCACCTCAGCCTCCTGAGTAGCTAGGACCATAGTCAATGTGCCACCACATTGGGCTAATATTTTAATTTTTTGTAAAGATGGAGTTTTGCCATGTTGCCCAAGCTGGTCTCGAACCCCTGGGCTCAAGCATTCCTCCCACCCCTGCCTCCCAAAGTGTTGTGATTATAGTGAGCCCACTGCACCCAGCCCAAACTATAGAATATTTTGAAAATAATTTTCTTTATAAGTTATTTTGCCTCAAGTCTCAAAGCAGAGTTTGGCCACCATTTTTCATACTTTCATCAATAGCCCCCAAACATTTACTTTCCTTTAAGAGCTGCCCTGTAGCTTTGCTTCAGAAAAAGCTGTGAGGAATATCTGGTCTTAAGATAATTTGATTCTTTCTAATATAGGGCTTATATCAGGGGTTAAGACAGCCTGAGATCCTGGCTGGATGTGCTTGATGGTTACCAAGCCTGTACAAGTTTTGATTGACCATCCTGCCATTCTTAAATGTATATATAATCTTAATTACAGCTACTCTCAATTGAATACTTATACCAGAATTGAGCACGGTGTTTCATACTTCCCAACTTCAGCTTGTTCTAATTCCAAAGCCTACATACTTTCCACTAGACCACAGGTCTTCCCAAGTAGTGTAATTAGCTAAAAATTCCCTTGATGACTTCCCTCATTCACTCACTCTCACCACAAATGGAAATACTTTCTGTGATTAAGTAAAAGTTAGCGTTAAAATAAATGAACAGATTTCTTCACCTGAGAACTTATGGAAAGCATCTGACCTTACCCTTTCTCCCTCAAATACAGGAGGCAGAGGAATTAAATGAAAGCTGGGTTCAAAAAAAAAAAACTGATGCCAATGTATAAAAAAGTACTGAGCATGTAAAACTCAGTAACTATAGCAAGCATCCCATAAACATAAAAATCAATGTACAAGTGTTCCCTGAGTTGCAGCCTATTCTTGTTAAGGCTAGATTATCTCTCCATGGCCTCTGCTGTCACTTCCCCTGCAAATAAATTCCCTTATTCCACTGCTAACTTCAGAGCAAGAAAGAATTTATCTTATCTTCCCAGTTAGGTTTTTAGAAGCAGCCCGGGGTTTGTAGGCATAGCTTGGATTCTGATTCTTTGAGGTACAAACTATGAATTTGTGTAGATTTCTTAACTTCTCAGAGCCTCAGCTGATTTGCATAATGGTGATAATTTGATCCACATGATGAAGCTGTTGAGGTTTAAACAATAGGTATGAAGTGGCAGGACTAATACCCAGCATATAGTAGGTATTTTCTAAAATAGGTTTACAAATTATGGCTGTGTTCCTATGCCAGTCCACAAATGCCAATTTATACCACTTAGGATCCAGGGGCATTATATGTAGTGGTACAATTATATATGAAATTAAAATTTATGAAAACCTTCATGTGATAATTTTTCTTTTTTTGGAGACAATCTCGTTCCATTGCTCAGGCTGGAATGCAGTGGCGCGATCTCGGCTCACTGCAACCTCCGCCTCCTGGGTTCAAGCGATTCTTGTGCCTCAGCCTCCCGAGTAGCTGGGGCCACAGGCATGTGCCACTCCTAATTTTCGTATTTTTAGTAGAGATGGGGTTTCACCATGTTTGCCAGGCTGGTCTCAAACTCCTGACCTCAAGCGATCCAGCCACCTCAGCCTCCCACAATGCTGGGATTACAGGCGTGAGTCACTGCGCCCAGCCACTCTATGTGATGATTCTTAGTCTTATCCTCACTTGGCTAGTTTAGTACCTTTCACACCACTTGCTTAAAACAGCTTCTTCACTTGCTTTTTGGGTCACCTACCTCATTTGCCACTTGTTTTGTAACTTACTTTGTTTATTTGTCCTCTTATCTTTGGAGGTCTCGAATCTCATTCCTTAGAGTAAGCCCATGTATTTTTACAGCTTAACATATCATTGACAGTTTCCAAATTTTTATCCTGCCTATTCAGTATCTCTACTTAGATAGCAGATATCTCAAATATGTCTAAAATGAACTGATTGTTCCTCCACCCCATGTCACCCCCCTGCAAAAGTGGCTCCTACTGCTTTCATCTTAAGAATATCCAGAAGGCCGGGCACGGTGGCTCAAGCCTGTAATCCCAGCACTTTGGGAGGCCGAGACGGGCGGATCACAAGGTCAGGAGATCGAG
>NW_012110920.1:1986568-2004575 GCF_000951035.1 Colobus angolensis palliatus | reverse complement strand
TCTCAAAAAAAAAAAAAAAAAAAAAAAATGAAAGTTGGCTTCTGTTACTGCTCTGCTCAAAACCCTCCGATGGCTTCCCATGCCACTCAGTGTGAAAGCCAGAGTCCTTATGATGGCCTTCAAAACCGCATGATCTGGCTGTTCCCCTCATCCTCAATTATAGGGTTAGTGGCTTTCCCCCTTGCTTTCATTCTGCTCCAGCCCTGGCCTCCTTGCTTTTTCTTGCCAAGTGTACCCTACCTCTGGCCTTTGTATTTGCCGTTCCCTCTGATGAGATACTTATATTGCCTATTTCTTCTCTATCTCCATCAACAGATGATCTCAGGAGATGTCAGATGCAGCACCCTGCATCTGGAAATGTGCTGGAAGCTGGAAATATAAATGGTCTAGTTCTAGGACAGAGCCATGACATAATAGGTCCTCAGAAAATGATTACTGATTTAACAAGAGAAAATAAAAAAGGACCTTTCAGTTGATTGTAGTTTACAATACAATATAAATGAGCAGTACGTTACTATTTCTATTATCAACTTAGGGAACAAAAATATCTACAGTTACACAAAAACAGCAACACGTGATGGCACTAACTAGATGGTCATAAGTGATCCAGAAACTCACCCTTTGGGAGTGCTTATGTAACAGTGTGTTGAATGCAAGAGGCAGGCCCCACAGTGCAAAATATGCAAAGAATATGAAGAGGTCTCTCAGAGATGGTTTGTATTACACAAAGTTATCTTCTTCCCCGACTAAACAGGAGACTCCTCCAAAGAGTTCTACTCATCTCTGGGTTCACTTCGCAGAACACATTGTAAAGCATGCTCAGTAAAATCTGCTCTATTGAATTACATGTAACGCCTTGAGTTGCACCTGAATGGATGTCTTTTCCTCCTGCCTATGTCCTCTGTGTAGACTCTGTTGTATCACGTGGTGTACAGATCTTGGTTTCCTCTTCCCAATTTAAAGAATGTATGACACGGGGGGGGGGCGGGGGGGGGGGTTGCCATAAGGGAAAAACCCCATCGTCGTCCTTTAGACAGTTGATCAGCTGAAGCCACTTACTTCTGAGCCACAAGGGAGGTTTTACTAATAATTTTTCTACTTTGGAGCTCTGTGATTATTTAGATCTCTGCAACACAGTATAGGGTTGCCCTTCCAAAGTGTGTTGAGGAGGACATTAAAAGGTGACATACAAAAAAAGGGGGATTCCATAGCCAAATAAATTTGGGAAATGCTGGATTAATGTTACTGGTGTTCTTTACTGAAGGATGTCTCAGAAAATTTACTATGCCAGTGTGCTTTATAAATCCTCAAGGTTTACAGCATTTCCCAAGTGTTTGGCTATGATATCTTGTTTGTGAGGCACTGTCCAGGAACTAGTGTCTCACAAAAGAATATTTTGAGAAACTCTGATATAAAGTATGAACTCTGGTAAGAACTTTATAAAGAGCATTTCACTGCCTTTCTGGATTGCCATGAGAAGCCTAACAGCCAGTAAGTGGCTAAGCGGACATTAAAAGGGTCTTTCATGTCATCTGGTAATGTAATTACTGAATATGAAGTAATGCTTTGGTTTTTTAACCCTAGACTTGGAATGGAAAATTATCTATGTGGGCTCTGCAGAAAGTGAAGAATACGATCAAGTTTTAGACTCTGTTTTAGTGGGTCCTGTTCCTGCAGGAAGGCATATGTTTGTATTTCAGGTAAGATTAATCTTGGTAAATGTGTATGCCACATATGTTTGGAAGTAGACTGTATTATCTATTATAACTCTTATCCCTTTCCTTTTGGGTTAAGTAACTCTGCTTCTGCTGCATTCACTTTTAATCTGTTTCCGTCTTGTTTTAGGCAGTCTCTGTGTCACAAAGGAACTCTTACGTCCTGGTTTTATGTGCTGAGAGATGTTAATGTGATGTTTATTTTAGGGAGATGCACAGCCTGCAGTAAACTTTATACTGTATCGTGGCACACAGGGTGGTGAATTTTGGGCTCTTCCTGTGAATAGCATCTAAGTATCAGACTTGCAAGGTGGCTGTCTAGCATCCCAAAACATGGATTCAAAATATCTAAAACTAACTGGCATTGTTAGTAATATGCATCTTCAGTTTATGGTTTTAGCCACTATAACTGATGATGTAACAAAAACAACTTTATTTCAGCATAATCAGTAATTGAGCTAGGTTAACAGATATGTTTAGTGGATAGAGATGTGTAGTCTTGGGTCATTGGAATGACATTCCAGAGTTTACTAAAGCATCTAATAATCTACATTATCTTATAGAGGACTACTTTTGCAAATTTACTACCCCAATAGGTATTTGTGAGGCGAAGTTCTAGTAATAAAAATTATGTTCTTAGATACCACTGAGAGTATTTGGATCTATACCAAGGCTTCAGACATTGTCTTCTATATTCAAAAGTGTTATTTCTTTTAATCCATGTTAAATTGCTATATGAAACCATTCAGTTATTCCTCAATTATGCATGCTTCTTTATAAGGGAGATATTTGTAACAGACCAAAGAGTAACTAGCCATAGGTTTTTTAAAACTACTATTCATTTCTGTTACAAGTATTTCAACCCAACAAAGTCCCATCAGTTAAGTGGAACTCACTGAAAAGACTTAGTCCAGAAAGAAAATCTAACTCTTCCTATGCCTGACCTCTGTTTTCTCACTTCACAGATGGGACCAATTTAAATGAATACCGTTGGTCAAATAATCCTATCAGAAACTGGCAAAGAATCACTTAGACACATGCCATGTCTAGAGCTGCTACCTTTCCCTCCCCTGTCCTAAATACAGAATTTAGAATCTTGGTTTCCTAGCCGTAGTACTTTTGATTAAAAAGCAACAAATAATTTGCTGTATCTAAAGAAATAGCTAAGGAAAGCTCAAATATGCTAATTAAATATATGAATTAAAAGTGCTGTTAATCAAAGTTGTGTGAGTGCATAACCCTGTAAAAGACATGGGTAACAGAATGCCCTGCAGGAGGAAGCACTGCAGTTACAGATATAGGTCAAATGCCAACACCTCTGCTTATTGCTGTGTGACTTTACCTGCCTAACCTCCTCCCTTAGTCAGTCACTCCAGTCTTCTATAAAATGTGGATAATATTCTATCTCATTAAAATGTTATGGGGAATAAAACAGTACACTCACTCACTCATAAACAGTGCCCTATTCCTATAATTAGAACTACATTTTTATTCTCTTAACTTCTTGAAATTGTTATATAAAAAAGCAGGACTTGCTTTGACCCACAGGCCTGGGGAACCCATACTTTACTGACAATTCATGATACAGTAAAAGAAACCTGGGTTGACATGTACTGATATACCTTTTTTTTTTTCCTGCTACTATAAGAACTTACAAATAAATGCCTTGTTATTGAAACAAACCCTGAAAATCTTTTGTGTTTGTTATTAAGCATACTCCTAAGCTTTTGGCTGAAAGTGCTGTAGGAAAAAAATGTATTCAAAAGTATTTCCTGCCGGTGATCTTCACATAGTTTTACCTTGGTGTCAGTGTACATGTTGCAAAAAAGAACAGTAGAGGCACAATGTATATTCAGCCTGAAGGTTTTGCAAAATTCACCATTATCAACAGAAAGAGACTAAATTACAGCTTTTGTTTTGTGTTTTAAAACTGCTATAGTAATCTCCTGGTCTGCCACAATTTTGCCTCTCTAAATGGTTAAACATGTCTTTCTTCTGAGTGAGTCAAAGGCTACCAGGAAGATGTCCAGACATCTGCCTAGTATTGCCAGCTACAGTCAAAACAAAGATCTCTGCTCATCACTTCTGCATCCTAAATTATTTGAAAGGCCTGCAAGTTTCTCTACTCAAATTTGCTCAAAATGAATCCTTTCCAAATTGTAAAATGCTTTTAAAAAAATGTTTTATATTTACAACAGATTTTAAAACAGAAACATGCCTAGAACCAATTCACTGAAGGGAAGCCACATGGGGGAAGAGTTCTCATAGCAGTACTGAACTATTATGTATTTCCCATCTCCACCCACTTCCAGGTATATTAGAATCCGTTTGGGTACACTGGAAGTAATCTAACCCCTCTGCGCAAGGGTGTGTAGAATCTCTAAGACAAACAGCATATTCTCCAGGACAAGCCTGGCTGTCCCTATCCTGGTGTCTCGCCAAAGACATCATAAACTCCTTCGGGGCAGGAACTGAGTTACGAATAAATCCCAAAATAATAAGTGCTCAGAGCTGAGCCACACTTGAGATTATAAAGATGAACTGGATGGGACTCCTGCCCTGGGTAAAGCGTAGCATCTAGAAGAGAAGACTGAAAAATAAACATGTTTAGATCACAGGGCATACATTCTTAAAGAATTTGTGACAAGAAATATCAGCACATAAAAAAGGAATCTATTGATTCTACCTTCTGAGTTAGAAAGGGCATCACTGAGAATACACTCAATGTAAGCTCCAAAAAAGATTAAAGGTTGAATTTTTCAGGATGTGAGAAAAGGACCTTTCAGGCCAAGGGAACAGTATGTTAGAAGCACAGGGGGGTGAAATACTTCTTTTTTAAATTTGTTTTTATAGAGATGGGGTTTTGCCATGTTGCCCAGGATAATCTCAAACTCCTGGGCTCAAGTGATCCGCCCACCTTAGCCTCCCAAAGGGCTAGGATTACAGGTGTGAGCCACTGTGCTCGGACAGAGTGTGAAAGATTTATCACCAAGTTTTAAAGAACCTATGTAATTCATATCTAGAACAAGGGTGGGGTTAAAGGAGGTATGAATGGAGATGTTGGTTGGAGACAAACTGAGAAGGGCCTTATCAATGAAGTTAAAGAACTGAGATTTTATCCTTTAGAAAAGGGAATACTCATCTGAGGGTTTTAATAATCTGAGGTTTTAAAACCAAAGAGAAAGGAACAGATCTGTGTTAATGCTGGTAGCAGTGCAAATGATAGGCTACAGCTGGGGAGATCAGTTAGAAAATTCTAAGCAATATTCCAGATAGGAGATGACATGAATTCGGCCTCCAGAAATGAAAAATGCTGAGACTGACTAGATGTAGGAGATAAGGAGTGAGGGTGACTGAGATTTTTAGCCTAGGATACTAGGTAGCAATTTTATGCCTTTTTGTATCATCTACCTGTGTTAGGCATACAGTAAACATTAGTCTTCAACTTTCCCAAGCTAAGGCATTGGCTAAAGTGCTCATCTAGGCCCAGGAATATTCCTTGGTGCCCTGGCAACAGGTAAGCTAATTTGCTGGGACTTGATCCATTTACCACCCAGAATGGCTGCCTCAGATGCCTCAGCCATTACTGCCTGTGTTCCCCAGCCTATGGCTCCTTCCATTTGGTCATCTCATTACTATTCTGCACACTACGGATGGGACCATGCCCTTCACTCATGCTCTCAGTCTAGTCTAACTCAATTTACTTTTGCATTCCTCAAGGTTCACATTACAATAGCTTGATTTAAAACAAGGTCTTTGACATCTGCCTAAAACAATCTTTACCTTCATTGGTTTCCACATTATGTGTGGTTTAAACAGCATACTATATTGTAGAGTCTAGCGAAGTAACTATTCATAATAGAGGGTTATTAATATTTTTTGAAAATCTGCTATGTAGCTATTTCCATCTCATTTTCAGTTTTGTTTTGTTTGAGACAGAGTCTCACTCCGTTGCCAGGCTGGAGTGCAGTGGTGCAGTCTCAGTTCACTGCAACTTCTGCCTCCCAGGTTCAACTGATTCTCCTGCCTCAGCCTTCCCAAGTCCTGGGACTACAGGCGTGTGCCACCATGCCCAGCTAATTTTTGTATTTTTAGTAGAGATGGGGTTTCACCATGTTGGCCAGGTTGGTCTCAGTCTCTGGACCTTGTGATCCACCCACCTTGGCCTCCCAAAGTGCTGGGATTACAGGCCTGAGCCACCGTACCCAGCCTCATTTTCAGTTTTATACTAATTTACTATTGTAATACCTGTGGGGGTGGTTGAGTGGGAATGAGAATATAAGATCCTGGGTTGGAGAGGGAAACTGGTATAATAAACATTTGTGACCAACAGGCTATGAGGAGATAATACTTACTAATTTAGGTCTGAAAATAATGACTGAAAAGGTTAAAATCAATTGCTGACTATAAAGGTTTTATAATGAATAGTGTATAATCCTTCATGAATCACCATGCAGTGTAGCCAGAATTTCTTCCCTTTAGAAGTGTAGTCATGCTTTCAGGTATCGAGGGTCCTTATGTATGCTGTGGCGAAACATGAACTGTCTTTTCCAGCTTATTATAAGTCAGTCAAAAATGAGCATTTTCCTTCTCAGTATGATTTCCAAGTTTTTGTTGTTGCATCCTCAACTGATGGTTAGTCTAGGTAACTGAAACTCCAGTCTTGCCTGCCACTAACAGCCTTTTGTGTGTGTGTGTTTCTTTTCTTTTTAATTTATTCTAGGCTGATGCACCTAATCCAGGACTCATTCCAGATGCAGATGCAGTAGGCGTAACTGTTGTGCTAATTACTTGTACCTATCGAGGACAAGAATTTATTAGAGTTGGCTATTATGTAAATAATGAATATACTGAGACAGAATTAAGGGAAAATCCTCCAGTAAAACCAGACTTTTCTAAGGTAATGTTCTTACTATTCCTTTTTAACTACTTTTACTGTGCAATTTTTAAAGCAGTTGCTATTGCAATTTCATAGTATACTATTAAAATGGCTTTGAGATAAAATAAATCTGAAGTCCTTACGCCAACTGGGCAAACTAATTATTGTTCCATTACCATGGATGACTTTAAACCCTACCTTCACATGAGTCATTAGTAATTAATGTACGCAGACACCTTGAGCATCTCTGATGGTTTAGAAAAATGAAAGTACCTCTTTTTTTTCTGAGATAGTGTACTGCCCTGTTGCTCAGGCTGGAGTGCAGTGGCGTGATCTCGGCTCACTGCAACCTCTGCCTCCCAGGTTCAAGCGATTTTCCTGCCTCAGCATCCCAAGTAGCTGGGACTACAGGTGTATACCAACACACCCGGATAATTTTTGTATTTTTAGTAGAGACGGAGTTTTACCGTGTTGGCCAGGCTAGTCTCGAACTCCTGACCTCAAGTGATCTGCCTACCTCGACCTCCCAAAGTGCTGGAATTACAGGTGTGAGCCACCGCGCCCAGCGAAAGTACTTCTTGTAAGAGACAGGCCTTTGTTTATGGCTTTCTGTATAGCATTTCCCATATTGATTATTCCCATCATGATTCTGTTCATTTCAACCTTCAGGACATACAAATTCATTTTTGTTGCACTAATTATTCAGTGATGATATTTTTGTGTGTAACTCTTCCCAAAATTGTGAGAGAAAATTTTGTGTTTGTTTTTTCTACGAACAGTTATCTCAAAATACCTATATGCTTTATCTGCTATTCTTAGAAGTTAAACTAATGGTCTTAAATATTTCTGGTAACTGAAAACAGCTTAAATTCTGAGTGAGAAGATGAAATCTATGATTCAGCATTCTTAAAGATACTTAGTACTTTCTGATTTTTCACTGGGAACTAAACAGTTTAGTAACTGGTGATTTTGTGAGAGTGCACAGTAAATGAAGTTGAACATGGCACTCTATCTGCCAGACCATGCAAGAAAAATTACATGGTAACAGAATAGAATGTTCTCATGTTCTCCTTTCTGATAATAAGGCAGGACTATTTTTCACCCTTGTTGTGGTACCTTCCATTGATCCAATTTGTTATCTCTGAAGCACCTTGTATAGCACAAAAGAAACGAAACGGGACTGTTTCTAAGAATGAGCCGTCTTTAAAAGGTGTAGGAAACCATTAATAATAAGATGTATTTCACAATTTTTCATTTTCCTTGAAAACATATCTAAACAACATAGTAGCTTGTTAAATAAAGCATCTTCTAAAGCATTCTCTTTCAAAAGAGGAGATTCTTTCTTTTAGAAAACAGAAGTATAGGAGTTAAGTAGTTAAAAAGCCAGACGAATCCCCTCAGATTCTCCGTATATTGTTTCTGTTCGTCTAAAATAACTTCTTTGCTACAGCCCTAGTCCTTATTAGTTATATTTAAGGTACTTAACTTGAATTATACCTTTGTATATGAACTTAGCCCTTTAGAAGTACTAACATGAACCATTTTAGTAAGCTCCTATTTGTATATGGTGATTTAACTTTTGTAGTGTTTACCATCTGGATGTTTCCTTTTTCCTCTAGCTTCAAAGGAACATTTTGGCATCTAATCCCAGGGTCACAAGATTCCACATTAATTGGGAAGACAACACAGAAAAACTGGAAGATGCAGAGAGCAGTAATCCAAATCTACAGTCACTTCTTTCAACAGATGCATTACCTTCAGCATCAAAGGGATGGTCCACATCAGAAAACTCACTAAATGTCATGTTAGAATCCCACATGGACTGCATGTGACCACCTACCATCCCTTTAGTACAAATTAAGCTATTAAAAATACACAGAACTATTTCCCTGAAATTCCGTAAGTACATAGTCAAAACACAATGTGAAGAATTTGTTTAAAAACATCCTGTAGAAAGTTTATAAGAAAACCAGTATTTGAACAAATTGTGGAATATAAATACAACTATTTTTAAGTAATTTTTTCTCTAATGTGTTATTTTATTTGTTCTGAAACTAATCTGATTAAAGCATATATATTATATTCTTCTCCTGTATATGTAATGAAAGCACTTATAAAGAAACATGAATCACTAGACCAGGTTGTAAAGATGTCTTGGCCTCCAGGACAAAATCTTTGGACGACTATTTTACTGGCCTTTGAAAGAACAAAGTTTACTTCAACTGAGACGTTTCTTCCTGTGAAGACATACAGTATCATTTTAATTTAAGGGGCAGATTTCCATTCTTTTTTGGCATGTCCTTAAAAAGGAGATTTGAAATCAACTATATGCTACCCAGAACTTTAGGATCCAATTTTCCAAGCCACCATGAAGCCTCTTATGGCTACTATTACAGTTCATGTGATGTTGGACAGCATTTGATTTGCTTTGTAAGAAAATAACAAACATGGCTAATTGTTTAAAAGGTCCCCTGGCTATGGTTTTTGTTTTTATAACAGAGTTCAGAATATCAGCATTTCTTGAATCATACATCATTATTGCCCAGTGAATTTAAGACCAAATACAATATCGGGAGAAAATACAAACTCCCTATGTTTAAGAATAGGAGATTATAATGGCTCAAATTTGTTCATTTGATTTCTAAAAATACCATGAACTTTAAAAATTCTTTTAATAGATCATGTTATTGGCAATATTTATATAAAAACCATGGATTTAGAAAGGTATATTTAGCTTTATCATAATAGATATGTTACTATTTTGGAAATATATATATTTTCACACCTGTAGTACTCTTCCCCATTTCCTCTGACACTCGTGCAGAATGAGATCGGGCATATTTGTGGTTGACGTACTCTGGATAGCTTTTCCAACAAGTTTTTGAAAAGCAATCTTGGAAAGGAATTCATTAACTAAATGGGGTAAAAGATTTCTTTTTCTTTGAGAGTTAAATCCTTCCTCAAAAATTTTCTTATGCTCCATAAAATTAAGGGTAGAATATTTTCATTATTCTTGCAGCTAAGCAAGACAGCCATATGATGCAGATTATGCAGTGCCTTCATATCTAAAACTTTTATACTGCACTTTCTAAAGCTTTTATGTTGAGGAAAGGAAAAGGGCATTTGTCTAAATACGGATTCTGAGTTGTATATATTTCCTATCATTCTAAAAAATTGAATTTGTGAAGCAAAAGTTTTGCCAGATGTTAAACTTTGAATTTAATATACCAGATTATTAAAATATTGTCCATTAACTAGTTCATAGATTTTAAAAGTAAAATACTTGACTGTTAAAACTATATAAAGAAAATCTCATTTGTCTAATTGCAATTAAAAGAAAAATGTTAAAATATTAAAATGAAAATAAAAGCATTACTTTCCAACAAAGAGCTCAGTGGTTAATATAATAGGAACAACACATGTGCTTATTAGAAATAAAGCATATATAGCCAAATCACCAAATAAAGCCATTTACTGCTGAGTTTTTATTCTAATTATAACAATCTATTTGTAGTGACATTAAAGGGTTAGGTTTTTGTATCAATTTGTAAATGGACAACCAATTTTCACTTAAGCTTGGGACATGCAAACCATTATTACCTTTTGTTATCTTAAATTTTATCACTCTTAAGAATTTTCTTATATTAATGACTGAAAATAGATTTAGACTTCAAACATTAGAAACTAAGAAACTAGCACATAGGTTGTTCTTGTTTTTCCCCCTCTGGTCTAGCCTCATTTACCAATACTATATCTGAAGAACTGTTTTCCACCCTTTTGATCATAGTAAATAGCTGTGTCCTGAGAATATAAACATGAACCAATGACTTATGCCACTAAGATGGAGGCAATAAGGGTATTATTTGGGCTGAGAAAACATTACAGAAGTCTGAAGAAGTATGCATGCGTTTATTTGCCCATTCATAACCTTATACAACTTTAGGCTCCCATATAACTGTACCGTCTAATTTTAGGATTTGGGGTTTCTAGCTTTCCCAAGCATGTCTATGGCAGCAGTTATCAAAACTTTTTACCATAATCCATGGTACAAAAAGCTTAGGGCCAGGCGCAGTGGCTCACACCTGTAATCCCAGTACTTGAGGAGGCTGAGGCGGGTGGATCACTTCAGGTCAGGAGTTCAAGACCAGCCTGGCCAACATGGTGAAACCCTGTCTCTACTAAAAATACAAAAATTAGCCAAGTGTGGTGGTGCACACCTATAATCCCAGTTACTCAGGAGGCTGAGGCAGGATAATCGCTTGAACCCAGGAAGCAGAGGTTGCAGTGAGCCGAGATTGTATCACTGCACTCCAACCTGGGCAACAGAGCGCTAGATTCTATCTCAAAAAAAAAAAAAAAAAAGCGCGACTCCATAACAAGTTTATATTTATGTTAAAAATGTTCATGAAAATACACCCTTAGTGTACCTTTACTATGCATTATTTTGGTATTTTTTTATTGTATTTCACTTTGAAAGTGTTGGTTTCGACCCACTGAATTGACTTTTCCATCTCTATAATGGGTTGCAATACACAATCTGAAGAAAGGCTAGTCTGGCCCTTTGGGTAGACCAGAAGTAGCAATAACTATTCTGCAACCATACAATTTATATTCCCTGTACTTGTTCTCTCATATTTGGATTATGATCTTTGCATTAAAAAGGAAGAAATGTGCTAATACACTTTTATACTACTTCACTAATCCAGTGAATCAGCAGCAATTCACTGTCAAACTGCCCAAATACTCTGAAATTACCAGTCATCCACTAGATTTTCTTGACACTACGTAATTACTTAGGAAACATTCCACATAATTACTTGGGGAGCGTCTTTATTTGTTGTTGGTGTCATTTTATACAGAACTTAGAACACTGGGTCATACGGACCTAAAATGCATGGGAAATGTTCTTTGTATATTCGTGCCTAGTATCCTGAAGTTTGTCTGCTCCTCTCAATTCCAGAGATCCATTCTTATCGATGGTTAATATACTGTTTATATTTCAAAACCTGAGACCCCCTTAACAACAGTTTTCCACTTATATATGACCATTAATGGGCCATTTTCTGTTGTATGATAAATTTTAAAGTGTAAATTTCTCATTAGAAATTTGAGCATTCATTAGGCCAATGGAAGTTAATCTGACTTCCTTAACAAGCAGCAAACACTTTTAAAATGTGTGAAGCCAAGAGTCTGTTTTCAGAAGACCAGAAACATCACCCAGTCAAAAGTGTAAAAATACAAAATAGCATCAAACCTACTTTTTGTTCGTTTGTTTGTTTGTTTTTTGAGACAGTCTCGCTCTGTTGCCCAGGCTGGATGCAGTGGTGTGATCTCCGCTCACTGCAAGCTCCGCCTCCCAGGTTCATGCCATTCTCCTGCCTCAGCCTCCCGAGTAGCTGGGACTACAGGCGCCGCCACCACGCCCAGCTAATTTTTTTGTATTTTTAGTAGAGATGGGGTTTCACTGTGTTAGCCAGGATGGTCTCCATCTCCTGACCTCTGCCTGCCTCAGCCTCCCAGAGTGCTGGGATTACAGGTGTGAGCCACTGCGCCCAGCCCAAACATATTTTTCTTAAATATTTTTTTTCTAAATTTGCTAGGTCACTTTATTTATAATCAAATCTTGACTTGACATTCTACCTGCAAAGGTTTTTAAATGTACTTGCTAAAGAATCATTACAACTCACAAATGAAGCTCACTTTGCAATGATGGAAGTATATTTTCCAAATACTAATAAACATTCCCTACCTAAGAAATTTCAGTAGGCGCTACTGTTGCCTATCAGATTTATAAGCATGAACATGCCTTAAGCTGTATGCCAGGTATCTACTTGGTAAAGTGAAATATCCCCCTCTTTAGTCTAACATTCTGGTTGCTGAGCCTTCATAAAATGCGAGATGATATGGACTTTTTCCTGCATAAAAGTATGAAGGTAATTACTAGAGAATAAGAAAATTGAATAGGATTGTTCAAAACTAAGATGCAAAGTAGGTGGAGCTTTCAAGATATTCTCTTAGAGCCACCAAAATAACATTGCATATTTCCTTCCATTTTTAGCAGTAACTTAAACATTAGCTTGGAATTTATCCTATTATAGGTAGTTTTTCCTTAGAAAAAAATATTGTGTTAACTTCTGAAGTAATGTTACATTACTTGAAATTGTCACATAGAATACCTGCACTAGTAGATCCAATTCCTGTGGTCAGCACAGATCTCGGTGTAATCTTTGCTGCATATTTGAGGAATTGAGATTTCCCTGTGCCAGGATCTCCAACCAATAAAAGATGAGATTCACCTAGGAAAAAGCAAATATGTGAAGTTTTAAATTTCTATAATTTCTATAAAAGGGCCATGAATAAGAATAATTAGAAAAGAGTCCATTTGGAATGCCAACAAAATTTTACATAGTGTTTTTACTGTGTACGTTTCCATAGGGTTGTTTGAGAAAGCATTTAACTAGAAAATCTTTAGAAAGTTAACTGTCATAACAATCCTTAATTGATTACTAAATGTGACATAGAATCTAAATTCTATTAATAAATTATGTGCTATTTCCAGATGTTTAGGCCTATGTTTAACATTTTAAAAAATATCTGGGCCAGGTGTGGTGGCTCACACTTGTAATCCCAGCATTTGGGAGGCCAAGGCAGGAGGGTCACTTGAGCCCAGAAATGTGAGACCAGCCTGGGCAAGACTCCATCTCTACAAAAACAAATGAAAAATTTTTGGCTTATAAAGTTTCTAATTTACTCTATTTTTAAATACCAAACTACTATGATTCAATCCTTGCATACAAGTCATATGAGTATTTTATTCTATTTTTATTTTTTTATTTTTATTTTTTGAGACGGAGTCTTGCTCTGTCGCCCAGGCTGGAGTGCAGTGGCCGGATCTCAGCTCACTGCAAGCTCTGCCTCCCGGGTTCACGCCATTCTCCTGCCTCAGCCTCCGGAGTAGCTGGGACTACAGGCGCCCGCCACCTCGCCCGGCTAGTTTTTTTTTTTTTTGTATTTTTAGTAGAGACGCGGTTTCACTGTGTTAGCCAGGATGGTCTCGATCTCCTGACCTCGTGATCCGCCCGTCTCAGCCTCCCAAAGTGTCTATTTTTATTTAAGCACTTAGAAGTATTAGGGATTTTACAAGTACTTTATAAATATCAAATTACTTATGTTTCCAACAGTTAAGACCTTTTCATTTATGAAAAGTTCATTTAGTAACTTAGTGAAATATGTATCTTAAAATAAGTACTCATTTTGCAAATGTAGCATCAATAACATGTGCATATCATGTGGTACATATCATTTCACTGACCAAGTTTATTCAGCAATACTCAAGTGTTTCCTAAATACATTAATAGGAAACCCCTATTTAAGCTCAACATTTGGCAGAGTGCCTTGCAAAACAGTAGGTGATCAAAACATATAAGTACACCTTATACTTAATATTCTACACTGTACTATATGGTTTTCGAGTCTCTACTAACAGCCTGATTTATAATAATGTCCTTTTAGTCTTTTGGTTTAATTTTTGGTTATTATTGCCCACATACGGGGACATAATAACCCGTATGCCAGACTCTGGTTAAGTGTGTTAGCTGCAAAAGAGCTTTCTGCCATCTGGACATAATTATACACTTAAGAGTAATCTTTTCTTGAAGGTGTGACCTGCAGCAGCACCCCATGGCAGATGGCACATTTGCTATCTACCAGCAGAAGGGGAATCAGCAGGCAGATGACTGAAAGCAGCAGTCTAAGAGAAACACAGTGACAGCCACAGATGGAGAGACACTGACTGCAGACATTAAAATGCACTATTTCTAATCTTTTTCCTTTTGAAAACAGACCGGCGATCCAACAAAAAACACAGTAATAGAAACAATTTTATTTTGTGGCATTCTTATAGGCTATAGCAAAAGTATATGCCATAGAAAAATGTAACTTCTTTCAGTCTTTCTGGAACTCTATAAAGTAGCTTCTAATATATAGATGCTAGACTAAGTATGAGATATTCAGACAACTGTCAGCTTTATAAGATTACAACTGGAAAATAAAACCCAACAAGCAGTTTTTATTCGGGAAAGAAAAAGTTCTAGCTTCTCTCCATGTGTCAATATTACTCAAAATTTCTAAATAGGTACTAACCTCTGACCCGTGTTCCTGTCGCATCAGTCCTTTGAATCCCACCAGCCAGCACCATGGCCACAGCAAGCTTTACTAGATACATTCCAAACACTTGAGGGCACAAGCTAGCCAATATTACATTCCTTCCTAGGAAAAGCAGAAAAATCAGAAATCAGCAATAATTTTCAAGAAACCCCAACTGAAATTTCCTTTCCTTTCCTATCTGACCATCCTCATTTAAATATACTCTATTATGTGAAATGATCAGGAGGTCCAATTCCAAATGACTAACAGGATTAAAGGAGGAAATAACTTTGTTTTGGTTCAAAATGTCCTATTTTTTTGAGACAGGGTCTCACTCTGTCACTTAGGCTGGAGTGCAGTGGCGTGATCATAGCTCATTGAAGCCTCAAATTCCTGGGCTCAAGCAATCCTTCTGCCTCAGCCTCTTGAGCAGCTGGGACGGCAGGTGTACAGTACCATGCCCAGCTAATTTATTTTTTTTTTTTTGGAGCAACGTGGTCTCATTATGTTGCCCAGGCTGGTCTCAAACCCAGTCTCAAGCGATCCTTTCCTACTGGCTTCCCAAAGTGCTGGGATTACCACCCAGCACTTATGAGTGGTATGAGCCACCGTATGTACTTTCTATGTGGTAATTTCAGTAACATTACTCCACTGCCTAAATAAAAGGAAGGCATTCAATCTCAGAAATAATGAGTCAGATCATACAAGTCAGTAATCTTTAAATACAGAGGTAGCTGGAGCTCATGAAGCTTCTCCAAAGGTATAAGAAGAAATAAGTAAAAAAATCCACCCTCCAAGTCAACTCAGCATTTGCTCTGAGCATTCTGGTAAATTCTGTTTCATCTGGAACAAAGTAACAGGGGCATCGAGGCATTAAGAAAATCACTGCACACCACAACCCTAGCAGTGTAAGCATGAGATCTTGAATTCTTCTGATCATGTGCTTTAAATAAAAGAGTATCACTGTTTGGGGTTCTGTTTTCAGAAATAATGCACCAAATCTGAGAATCTGCCTTTCTCTTCCATGAATAAAGCAGGTATTTCATTCAGTCATTGGCCTAATCAACCTATGGAATTCCAACAGGCCATTCCTGAGCCATTCCTGAGCCTTTCCACAGCCCTATACACAAAGGCTACTTTTTGTAATGAATCAACATTGATTCAGTGGCAACTAATCTATGATGACGTGGCCTGCAATGGCAGAAATGGTGAAGAAAGAAAATCTTTTAGTAAAAAAGGAACCAGAAGATTTAGTAAATCCAGGAAATTCATTATTTGCCAAAGGAATCCCTCCCTGTTTCGAAGTAGAAAGCCTAGAGAAAAGGTCAGGAATCCAAGCAGGTAAGACTTGACAGCAGGTAGGTAAATTGTGACCAGAATCTAGGGATTACACATGGAAGGAAAGAAGAAATAGCCCCAACAAACAGGTTCAAGAGTAGGCAAATTGATCTGAGAGTTACATAAGCCAAAACTTAGAGCCAATTTTACTGAGTAACATGCAGATGGGAAGCATATCCCTGTGGTAAGAGGACAGGCTCTGGTGTCATGTTTGGATTCAAATCCCAGTGCTATTAATTACCAACTGTCTGACCTTGGGCAAGCTTCTTAACCTCTGCCTCCATTTCTTATCTGTAAAATGGAGATTATAATGGTATCAAGACAGAATTGTTGAGGATCAAGGGAGTTGATAAGTGTACAACAGATAAATAATAACTGGCATATAGTGAGAACTACTTAACTGTAACTGTTAGCTATTTTATTACCTGTATCACTTGAGCATCTTTCTGATCTAAAGATTTCCTCACGCTGTAGTCAACACAAAAGACTACAAAGGTAGGACTGGGGTCCCAGAGAGAAGCAAAAAGGAAGGGCCATTATCCTAAATTTGTTGTCTAAGTTGAAAAGCTTGATTCCTTGGATCATGGCAGCAGAAGCTCTCATGGCTCTATCATGGAAGAAAATGCATTAGCACCAATACCTTCCCCATCCTCACCTCCCTCCCAAATTTCTAGTTCTAGACCATGTCAATAGTGTGGCAAAGGCCTAGTTATCTACTCTTGTGTGGCCCTCAGTCATCTCAATGAAGAGAACTTAGTAGACCCTCAGTAATCTCAGAAGTAAAGATACGTCAGTCACCCCCAAAGTGGGTTCAGATGGCCCAAAACACTCCAACCCTTACATCTGGGTTTCTATCTAACATCTAAGCACCAGGGTTAAGGAATTCCTCAGGTCACAGCAGATCAGAATAAGGCCCCTAGGTTCATTCTAGTCAGTACCCACAGGATCAGGTCTTAAGCAAGTCAACCTTCAAGTGCTGAGCAGCGAAGCATTCTCCAGCTTTAGACCAGCAAAATGAAGATGTTCTGTTGGATGCACCTTCCCAACTTCACCTCTCCTCCCTCCAGCACACTCACCAACACTTTGAAATGGAGGAATACAGTGCACTGGTGCTGGTCCATAGGAAACTAAGAGAGAATTCATTCACACTAACAAGAGAAATATTGCCTCAATTTCTTGCTATCTTCCTACTTATATTTCTCACAAGATTATTATATTTACTTCTGCCTTTTATCCAATAAATGGTTCATGCAACAGTAGCCTAATTAAAACAAGACAGATTAATTGCCAGCACCAAGCACGTTTGAAGATCTAGTTAGAGTACCATATGATGGCCTTCCCTTCGTTGTTAAGAGGTAGAACTGAGCTGAGACACTGTAATAAATAAACAACAGTGGTCCAAGGAAGAGTTACAAATTTTTATAAGGATAGAATTCTAAGAAACCATTGTCAGGCTGTTCAGGCTGGGCACAGTGTAATCTCAGCACTTTGGGAGATGGAGGTGTGAGGATCGCTTGAGCCTAGGAGTTCAAGACCAGCCTGGGAAATATAGCATAGTGAGAACCCTGTCTACTTTTAAAAAAAAAAAAAGCATTTTAATTTAAAAAATCATTTAAAAATGTATGATTCTTAAAGTGCCTGCTTCATAAATCTATAATGTAGAGAACATTTGCTTCTTTCTATACAGATCAGATAAAAGAACAGGAGCTACTAATGTGCTATACACTTATGCAAAAAAATAAAATAAAATAAAATAAAATAAAATAAAATAAAATTCCCATAAAATAAAAGCAAACTGTTCCTATTTAGGGAAATGGAAGCCTTCTTCTTCGTATTATTATTATTAATTTTTTTTTTTTTGAAACAGAGTCTCGCTCTGTCACCCAGGCTGGAGTGCAGTGGCATGATCTTGGCTCATTGCAACCTCTGC
>NW_012110920.1:1964160-1980737 GCF_000951035.1 Colobus angolensis palliatus | reverse complement strand
AATCAATATCTCTTAGATTTGAGGGGAGTGTTATTAGAAATGTCTATTACTGGCTTCAGTTTATTTTTCTCAGAAGATGTCTCTATGGAGAAATGAAAACAGGCACTTGAAGATTTAATTGGCACTTTATACACTCGGGATTTATCAATAAAATACACTACAAGCCCAATGGCTGTGATGTTTATTCTTTGTAATTACACCTGAATGTCACAGTCAAAATTTTTGCTTGTGATGACAAAGCTTATTGTCTGCATCGTCTATCTCTCATCTTTTTCCTAGTTATTCCCTATTTTAAAATCTTCAGCCAAAATAAAGTTATCTTTATCATGGAAAATACATCAAAGAGAAACAATGGCTTTAATTGGATGAGGGTTCATAATATTAAGAGTTTTGTCTTTTTAAAGAACTATATTTTTAATTGATATGATAGGAAACTCTGAAATTGTTTGGCAGTGTATGAGGTGTTTAAAATAATAGTTAGAAATGGAATATCTCCAGGCAGTTTGCTAAATAGAAGAGTACGGCAGAAAATGGCTTCAAAAGGAGACGAGAGCTAGAGGTACTCACTAATCCTACCCTTTAAACCCAGCCCTCGAGTTATGCGGCATATAAGACTGTCAAATCACAGACATCATATTTGACCACTGCATGTAATACCATTAATAATAATCAGTTTTAGCCCTTAAACACAAACCTGCAAAGGGATCGCTCTTATAGTATTCCCAAAAATCTTCAAATTCCTTTCGGGCCTCCTCATCCATGACAATCCCTGAGGACTGCTCATTATTTACTTGGATGTAATTTGCTTTCAGGACTATCTCCACTTCACAGCGCACATCTTGCTGAAAGGGCTTCCACCGTTGCATTACAACCCCATAAATAGTGAGGTCATCACCTAGGAAAAAGCACCAAGTGAGTCCAGTGGTAGCATCCTGCATGCTGAGCACAGACTCAAAATGACAAAGGACCAGACATCAGAAATAAATCACTCCCTTACTAGAGTTTACAATGTGTATACTCATCCAGAAAACAATTTAGGGGCAGAATAACACCCCAAATTCTTGACTTTTGTCACCCACAGTCATTTGTATCTGTGAAGTGAAAAGCTGAAGTCAGTATTTCCTATTTTTCATAACCTGCTACATGATAATCATACCAAATCATTACTTTTCACTGGAAAAATAGTTTACTGGATGATTCATTCATCATAGTTACATTGGGTGAAATGTTCGTCCTCTGAGTCTCTAACCATTTAGCTCTCATTTAGAGAAGAGATGTGGGAACTGCAGCCAGAAGGTTAAATAAACTATAATTTGGAGTCAGGAAAAGAGACAACGTTGTGATGACTGGCAGGTAGTTTGGGTTTCTTACATGTTCATTTTTACTTAACTCATTTGTTAATATTCTACTCACTGCCCCTCATCTTTTTTAATGAACCAAAGAAACAATAAACTAAGAAACGAATAAATACGTGTTCTACTTCAAAGCTCCTTCCCACAAAATATGAAAGCACGGGATACAATCCTGCTTGCTCCTTGTTGATGGTTCTATCCTACCTGAGGAAACTCTCCCACCATTCCTGGTAGGCAGAAGCAACTTTTATAGACTTTCCGATGAGGCCCTTGGTATTTATAGGCACACTCGCCTAACATTGCCATCTGTACTTATTACAACATACAATGCAATGCCTCAGTTAACAAGTATATACAAATGTTTGGCATTCGATATTTTGGTACTGGAGAAAGTGGGCCAAAAACAAACATGAAAAAAATCATAATCCTTATCCCCCCAAATTTTGATCTTGCTGAACACAGGGTTTGGACGTGCCCCAACCCCAATCCTGGTATTTATATTTTGCATGATAAACACTGTCTCAGAACTCACAGGCAATTCTTCATTTCCAAGCCTTTGTGCCAATTATATGATATGTGCTGATGAAAAATGCCTTTCACTCTCTAAATTTCAATGAGTAATCTGCATAGTTTTTGATTTCCTAAAGGAAAATGCTAAATGCACGGAACTGGTAGTGCCAATGCACAGAATAGAGGCACATTTCTAGTTTAAGGTGACTTCATACTAAATGGTTACAAACACATTAAGCAAGTGCTTTACAAGTTTCCAAGATCTTTCTAAGCCACTACTTAATGATTTTCAAATCCAATCAGGAATGATGATCATTTACTATATTGTCTGACTCCAAATTTCTAGGTAAAAATGATTGGGGATAACTTTGCATAAGCACATAGAACAATTCTCTGTGATGGTCATTTTAATAGATTATGTTTAGGTTGTTTCTAAACCAGTTAAATGAGGAACTTAACATTTAGATCTATGACCCATAAGTAATAATCTAATGTCAATAAGCAGTGATTATGTGGAAAATATAGAGCACTGAAGCATGGCCAAGAGTACTGACCTCATCAGATTTGGATTTAAATCCCAGCTCCACTGCTCACAGGCTACGTGACCTTGGGCAAATTACTTACCCTTCCTAAGCCTGTTTCTTGACCCACAAAATGTGAATGATTATATTTACATCATAGTACTACAGTGAGAATTAGATTGGATAATGTACATAAATTACTTAATGCAATATCTAGAACACAGTAATTGCTCAATAAATATTAGCTCTTCTTATACTAAATCTACCTTACATTTGTAAAGTAATTAATACCCTTAAAAGCCCTTCAATATATATGTGTTTTCTTTACTCAAATACTTACTGAATGGAAGATTCATATAATCACCAGAACAATTGTGAGGTATACGTGATAGTCCGAGGCAATAGATATTCACCTTAAACTTCTGTATTTTTCAAAAGTAATGTTATAAGCAATGTTGTTTTCAGGAAGCTAAAATTCTTAGTTTTCTACAATCCAGTCTCTCTGTGCCCCTACATAATCTGTGGCATCTTTACTACTGTAGCCATTCCCAGTCAGACCCATCTGTCGGATCTCCTGCTGCACTGACATTTACCAGCACACAACCTCCAACTTCATTACTCTGCACGTGCCAAAGTGGGTTCCTAACTAGATCGTAAATTCCTGAAGGGCAAGGATTATATACCATTTATGTTTTTTGATTCCCACAGAGGTTTATAGCTAAGGATATATGAAAAAATTAGCTATTGATAGATTGCTTCTCTCCATCCTTCATTATTAATGACATTTGAAAGAAAAACAACTTAAGACTTATTTCCAGTACAGAAATAATTCAGTTTAGATGAACTGCATGAAAAGATCTTATTCTCAATTGAAGGATATCTACATGTTCAGGCTGAGCTTATATAAGAACTGCTTTGCTTAGATATTACAGATTTAGGTTAAAATCTAGTCCTATGTGAGCAAGGTATTTTGACATATTCTGGGGTAACTTAGCAGGCAATCCATAATCAAAGCTGTTATCTCATTAGTATACTATTTAGACAACTGTACGTTAATATACGTCAGCTATCTGCACCCTAGAAGAGGTCCCTCACCAGAATCCAAACACACTGGCACTCTGATCTCCAACCTCCAGCCTCCAAAACTGTGAGAAATAAATGTTTGTTGTTGAAGCTACCCAGTCTATGGTGATCTGTTAGAGCAGCCTGATACAGTTCGGATATTTGTCCCCACTCAAATCTCATGTTGAGATATAATCCCCAGTATTGGAGGTGAGCCCTGGTAGGAGGTGTCTGGATCATGCAGGTGGATCCCTCATGAATGGCTTGGGCCATCCTTTTGGTGATAAAGGAGCCCTCACTCTGAGTTCGAATGAGCTCTATTCATTTAAATGTGTGTGAAACCTCTTCCCTCCCCACTGTCTCTCCTGCTTTCCCCATGTGACATGCCTACTCCCCCTCTCCCTTCTGCCATGACTGTAAACTTCCTGAGGCCTCAGAAGAAGCTGAGCCTATGTCTGCACCGTGCTTCCTGTACAGCCTGTGGAACTGTGAGCCAATTAAACCTCTTTTCTTTATAAATCGCCCAGTCTCAGGTATTTCTTTATAGCAACACAAGAATGGACTAACAGCCCAAAATGACTAAAACATCACCCTTCCACAAATACTTTTAAGTTTGATTTCTTCTTAGTCTCCCCAGTGAGGAAAGGGAATACGATGAGTTGAGAGGGACAAAGGAGAGCTTAGGACTAGTCTGGTTGGCCTAAAGAGTAAAACATAAACTCAGAATGACAGTGGAACAATCAGGCTTTTGGAGCTCTCAGATTTCCATAACAGTTCTAAGGCTGAGAAAGTCTTTAAATTGCCTGGAACATTATAGATTATCCAGATCAACTGCCACTGTAAGGCCTAAATCCCTAACAATGTACAGTATATGCTGTGTTTGACGGTCTATGAGAAAAAGAACTCATCACCATCCAAGGCCCATGTTAGACACCTCTAATTATTAGGTATTGAGTCGAAATCTACCTCCTTGTGGCTTATCCCACTGAAACCCAGTAGCATCTTCTGTAATTACAATTCTATTTCTATGTGACAGTCTTCTAACTATTGAAAGTTGGCTGTCATGTCCTTCCTCAGGCTTCTCCATGCTAAACATGTATAGTTCTTCATTGAGTATGGGTTTCAAGTTCCCTCCCAAATAAGGTGATCAGCCAATGAAAGCACTGAGGACCCTCAGAAGACAGCAGACCAAAATCGGTGACTCCTATCATGGTGTCACCAGCACAGAGTAGACAGGAATGATGTCCTTTCTTCTAGGCACCAATAAGACATGCAGCAGCATCTCACAGAATCACATTCTCTAATTCATTTTATAAAAATGCCCACTGAATCCACTACATTTTTTTAAAGTTCCTGCTGTTAAGCTATAGTGCACTGAAAAGAGCCTTAAATTAGGCATCAGTGGTTCTGGATTCATGTTCCAGTTATGCCACATAACTCTCTAAGTGACCTTAGGCGAGTCAGGTTCTTCATTCATAAAACAAGTACCTGGACTAGCTGCTGTTGTACAGGTCTAGCCCAGCTCCCTTCCTGCTATCACTTCCTACCTGCATGCCAGTTTCTATTCTCAAGGTGAGCAATTAAAGCCCTACATTTCCCTTGCCTGTGATCTTGGGAAAATAAAAAGTGGCTTTTCCTAATCAATACTTTAGGACCCACTACACAAGCTAAAAATAAATTCATTCTTACCAGATTTGCAACTATCTACTAAGTCATCTTCCAGAATAACCTTCATAGATCGTGGAATACTTCCAAAAGATAGCCTTTGAACCTAGCAAAGAAAAGAAAACAGATTCTGAGTATGCTTAAATACATGTTAAGTTAAAAAAACTTTAAGTAAGTATTTAAAGTTACTTAAATACATGTTAAGTAACTTTTATAAAAGTTAGAAGTCTAGCAGTACTTGAAATTACTATTTCTATTTCTCTGGTATATCATTCAATTTAATTATAATGGGGATTTAAGTAATTTTTCTTGAAAACTATGTCTACTATCAATTTAAGAATTTACTAAATAAAATACAAATATGGAAAATATCTCCAAATATAATCTACATAATCCACCTTGCAGATGGTCAAAGTAAACGTATGCTACAACTACGAAATTGAATAACAAAGTTAACTTTACCTAGAAAAGAGGGGTATTTCTTTCCTGATCACTAATCAAAAGACCTGGGACAAATCACCCAGTTCCTATGATTACTCCTTAGTAACAGAACCCTAGTTTTATTCCATGTGGGCATGTGCCTAATACAAAGACTGTATTTCCCAGGTTCCCTTGAACATTGAACATAGATATGGTCATATGATGGAACTCTGACTAATGAGATATCATAAGCAGACAGTGCAAGAGACTTGCAAGGAGACTGCTTAAGTGGAGAATTGGTTAGGTGGTAGGCAACTTTGCCTTTTGTTCTCTGACTACAACACACATGTGATGGAGTTGTAGCCAGCATCCTGGCCCACAGCCAATCATCAGAAAAGAAGCCACGTATTAAGAATGGTTGAGGCCGGGTGTGGTGGCTCACATCTGTAATCCCAGCACTTCGGGAGGCTGAGGTGGGTGGATCACCTGAGGTTAGGGGTTGTGAGACCAGCCTGACCAACATCACAAAACCCTGTCTCTATTAAAAATACAGAATTAGCCAGGCAAGGTGGCACATGCCTGTAATCCCAGCTATTCGGGAGGCTGAGACAGGAGAGATGCTTGAACCCAGGAGGTAGAGGTTGCAGTGACTCAAGATCACGCCATTGCACTCCAGCCTGGGGAACAACAGCGAAACTCAGGAAAAGAAAAAGAAAGAAGGAAGGAAGGAAGGAAGGAGGGAAGGAGGAAAGGAGGGAGGGAGGGAGGGAGGGAGGGAAGGAAGGAGAGAAAGAAAGGAAAGAAAAGAAAAAGAAAGAGAGAAAGAGAGAAGAATGGTTGAATAGAAAGACAGGAGTCTGAGTTCTCAACAATGAACTAACCTTGAACTGCCTATCTCTTTAGGTAAGAATAAACCTTTGTGTTTAAGCTGCAAGCAAATGAAAATCAGGCTCACTCTCACTTGTTAAAGAGTGTTTACAAATACTTCATTTAGCACAGCAAATAACAGAGGGTCGATCCAAACTCCAAATCCTATTCACTCCAATGTGATTTTTTTTTTTTCAGAGACAGTCTTGCTCTGTCAACCAGGCTGGAACATAGCTGCACAGAATTCCTTGGCTCAAGTGATCTTCCTGCCTCAGCTTCCTAAGTAGCTGCAATTATAAGCACAAGCCACCATGCCTGGCCACTCCAACGTTTAACAATTTAAGCATTAATTAATCTTCTATCCCTTAGTTAAGAACATTAATTTTCTTCTATTCTTCAGTTAAGAACAGCTAGGGTGGACTTCTTAAATATTCACTTCTTTAATTTTAACATAATTAAGTCATTTCACAACTTTCTTGTCAATGCTCTACCTAAAAAGGATGATGATTGCATGGTTTCTAAAGACTATATTCAGATATATGTGGAACAGTTTCAAGCTTGATCTTTGACAAAGTGGTAACACAAGTCCATTTGTATCCATTCTGTGTTCTCTAAACCTATCAATGTGCCCATAGCTGAAAAACACTTCTTCAAATTTGTTATTTATCTCATTTATGTGATCATTTACCTGTTCCTGAATTTTGATTTCCTGGTAATCTCTACACCTGGTTGGAGATGAAGACAAGCCTGAGAGGCAAGTGAATTTAGAGGAATCACAGCTCTCTAAGCTGGGACACGAGGATGGCCGGCAAAAGGTGTAATACTGCTCAAAGTCAGCCTTGACCACAAACACATGCTTGCATTTGGTACACATGTAATCCCGCTCAAACTCCAGAACCTTCACCAGACTTGTTCGAATCACTGTCCCAGTGACAGATAAAAAGTGTCCCACATCCTTGGTTTTAGGTATGTGTTCCCTCACCAGCTCAGGACAGACAGGCAAACCTGATGGAGAAAACAAAAAAACAGCATCAACTTCAAACTTGAGATTTGACTCCAAGGGATATACTCTTCTCCTGTTTCCTGAAAGATAAATTTTAATTTCAGGGAAAAAAATGACTGTGTGTTACTAAGAAAAAATTAGATCATCAACTCTATTAAGAAAATATAAAGAATTGTTTCAAATAACAGTTATCAGTAGAGTATTTTTTAATCCAGATACTGCACAATGAGCAGACTAGGTTTTAAGGCATGTAGCTGTGATGCTATAATAACCAGGATATTAAAAAGGACTTATTCTCACAAGAGGGCTATCTCAGTAGGATCTAAAGTATATAATTTTAATGGCATTTAACAAAAAATATACTGCCGCTTGCCACACATAAAATTAACTGATGACTCTTTTAGTAAACCACGAAGCTGACTGATAAAGAGATGGTAGCATGACGACCAAAGAGTTCCACAGTGCTAGAAAGTTACTTTTTTAGTCAGATTCCGAATTTATTAATACATACATAGGACAGTGTTTTCGAGCCCTGACTTACCTAGCGGTTTAACCACAGCATCACCTTATCCTACAAAAGCCTCATGTTTTTCAACACTAAAAAACAGGCAACAGAAAAGGTGTAAAACGCCAAAGAAAATTCTTATTCAGTCTGGGCAAAGTGGCTGACACTTGGGAAGCCGAGGTAGGAGAAGCGCTGGGGCCCAGGAGTTCAAGACTAGCCTGGGCAACATAGTGGGACCCCATCCCTATAAAAAATTAAAAAATCAGTTAGGCATGGTGGTGCATTGCCTATAGTCCCAGCAACTTGGTAAGGCTGAGGTGGGAGGATCTCTTGAGCCCAGGGGGTCAAGGCTACAGTAACCATGGTCACACCACTGAACTCCAGTTTGGGGAACACAGCGAGACCCTGCCCCCAAAAAAAAGAAAGAAAGAGAGGGAGGGAGGAAGGAAGGAGAAAGAGAAAAAGAGAGGGAAAGAGGGGAGGGGAGGAGGAAAATCTTATGTGGAAATTCCCTCTTTATCATGTTTGGCTACAATGCACCATTGGGGTGGAAAGATGTTGGCTATGATGATTAAAGGCTAATTCCTAACAAGTTTATTGGAATAGCATCTGTTATGCTGGTTCATGTCTCCTGCCTTGTTCTCAGTATTTAGTGGTTCAAAACCAGGTAAGTACGCCTACTGAAGACCCATCTATCAGACTGTCTAGCCCATGAGAAATGCCATAATAGGAATCATTATACTTTAAGTTTCTATGGTCAGCATATTTTCTCCTGGTTGATACATCTATTCTGAAAGCCAATCAGAAGGTAGTTTAGGAAGTATGAGGGGAAAAAGCAAATTAGTTAGAGTAACTGAATGTTTAAGGTGCCAGGCTATGATAACCTACTGTTACAAGTCTATAGACAGACTTGAATTTTTTCTGTTGGTTGGCTGAAACTCTCTCTCAATACATAGTAGACTGTATGGACAAACAAGGTGGCCATTGCCAACACTTGCCCCATGACTCCTTTTTCTATGCTTCCAAGACTGACTTGCCCATTTTCTAATGAACATATTCATTATTTACATTAATTCAGATTGCATCACATTTTGCCATTAAGGGAGTCATACTTTTGGTTCATATCCTGGAATGTTAAAAAACAAACAGCCCAGAGATTTCTCTCTCTTGTTTACCTGGCCTTAACTGGAATATATGTTATAATACATCTTAACACTGCTTATAGATTATCAGTTACATTTATTTTGCCCCCGACATGAATACTTTAAAAAAATATATGAATACTTAAAAGAAAGTAAGATATAATTCACATACCACAAAATTTACCCTATAAAGTACATAATTCAGTGGTAATTAGTATATTCACAATATTGTACAACCATCACCACTAATTCCAGAACATTTTCATAATTTCAAAAAGCAATCCCGTACCCAGTAGCAGTCACTCCCCATTTGTAACCCTAGCTGCTGGCAACCACTGATCTACTTTTGGTCTTCGTGAATTTACCTATTCTGGAAATTTCACACACAGATGCTCCGTGACTTACCATGGGGTAACATCTCAATAAACCCAATGTAAATTGAAAATGTTGTAAGTTGAAAGTGCATTTAGCACACCTAACCCACTGAACATCATAGCTTAGCCTACCTAGCCAACCTTCAATGTACTCAGAATACTAGCATTAGCCTACAGTTGGGCAAAATCACCTAACACAAGCCCTATTTTATAATTAAGGGTTGAATTTTTCATGTTATTTTTGAATATTATACTAAAAGTGACAAACAGAATAATTTATGGGTGCTCACAGTATGGTTTCTACTGAATCATTTTCACATATTCATAAAGTCAGACAACTGTAAGTCAGGGATATCTGAACAAAATGATATAATATGTGGTCTTTTGAATCTGGCTTCATTTACTTAGAATAATGTTTTCAAGATTCATTCCTGTTGTAACATATACAGTACTTCGTTCCTTTTTATGACTAAATAATATTCCACTGTTTAGATATATCATATTTTGCTTATTCATTTATTAGTTCATGGACATTTAGGTTGTTTCCACTTTTTGGCTATTATGAATAATGCTACTAAAAACATTTGTATGCAAATTCTTGTTTGAACTGTTTTCGATAATTTTGGGCATACACTTAAGGAGTAGAATTGCTGGGTCACATGGTTATTAAAATAACTTTTAAAAATAATTTTATTTTTACATTTGCAAACAGTCACTAAGTGCTCTCTATTGTACATATACAGAAGGATACTCAAGTGGGATATATGATAATTAACCCAATTTGCTTCTTGAAATACAAACAGAATGTACCAACAATTACTTCTAAGAAGATAAGCAAGGTAAAAAGGAGAATAGAAAAAAAATAGGTTAAGAAAACTTACTTAAACAAAAATTCTTTGGGTTTCTGAAATATTCATTTTCTCTTCCTTAGCCATAAAGAAATATCATTTTTGCCTCCCATTTCTAGTCCCCTCATCTCAGTTCTGCTTCAGATGCAAACTGATTGTTCAGTTTAAATGATAAAGTCAATATATTAAAACAAGGAAAATTAAGATCAGGAGAACCACATTACAGAAAATGTGGTGTTACTCTAATGTTATGCATAAATGAAGAATGCCTAATAAGACTACAGACTGCCTAGCATAATTTAGAAAAGTCTTTGGATTTTTGGCCGGATGTGGTGGCTCATGCCTGTAATCCCAGCACTTTGAGAGGCTGAGGTGGGTGGATCACCTGAGGTCGGGAGTTTGAGACCAGCCTGATCAACATGAAGAAACCCCATCTCTACTAAAAATACAAAAAATTAGCCAGGTGTGGTGGTGCACGCCTGTAATCCCAGCTACTCGGGAGTCTGAGGCAAGAGAATCACTTGAACCTGGGAGGCAGAGGTTGCAGTGAGCCGAGATCATGCCCCTGTACTCCAGATTGGGCAACAAGAGCAAAACTCTGTCTCAAAAAAAAAAGAGAAAGAAAAGTCTTTGGATTTTCAATGTGAAGAAGTGATGTATCAAGGAAGTCTTATATAATATAAACTGTATAGACAGACACTTTTTATTTTTGGCTTAAAACAAATCCTGGTTTAAAAACAAAGTTATGTGTAATTTTATTGTAGTTTTATTCCTAGAAAGCTATCTTTAATTTGATAGTGTTTCTTACTGTAAATAGCATCTTAGAATGGAAGAATAAAACACCATATGCCCCACTGCTTTTAGAGTAACCCGAGCAATACATAATGAAGGCCAAATCTTCTTTGCTTTTACACTTCCATGGCTTGCCACAGATCTAAGAATAAGGAACCAAACTTGGCCTGGACTACAGGGCCTTTTGTGACTGGCTTCCTGTTTTATCAAGACTTCTGTGCACTTTTTCACATATAGTGCTCCCTTTGTCTCAGTGCTATCCTCTTCACTCTGCTCCTCAAAAATGCCCACACTAAGAAGCAATGCAGTGGTTAAGAATACAGACTCAGGCCAGGCACGGTGGCTCATGCTGGTAATCCCAGCACCTGGGGAGGCCAAGGTGGGTGGGTCACCTGAGGTCCGGAGTTCGAAACCAGCCTAGCCAACATGCTGAAACCCCATCTCTACTAAAAACACAAAAATTAGTATTTTTGTGGGTGTGGTGGCACATGCCTGTAATCCCAGCTACTCGGGAGGCCAAGGCAGGAGAATCGCTTGAACCTGGAAGGCAGAGGTTGCAGTGAGCCAAGATTTCACCTGTGCACTCCAGCTTGGGCAACAGAGTGAGACTCTGTCTCAAAAAAACAAAGAATACAGACTCGAGCTAGAATGCTGAGGTTTGAGTCACAACTCTGTCACTTACTAGCTGTGTGACCTTGGCCAAGTTGTAACCTCTCAGATTTCTCGTCTATTAAATAACAACAGAACCTATCACATAGGGTAATAAGAAGACTAGAAGAATTCACAGCTTACACCTATAATCCCAGTACTTTGGGAAGCTGAAGCAGAAGGATCACTTGAGGCTAGGAGTTCAAGACCAGCCTGAGCAACACAGAGACCCCACCTCTACCAAAAAAAGAAAAAAAAAAATTTTAAATAACTGAGCATGGTGGCACATGCCTGTAATCCCAGCTACCCAGGAGGTTGAGGTGGATCACTTGAGCCCAGCAATTAGAGACTGCAGTGAACTATGATTGTTGTGCAACTGCATTCCAGCCTGGGCAACAGAGTGAGAACCTGTCTCAAAAAAAAAAAAAAAAAGAATTCATACATGTAAAGTTTCTTAGAATATTACTTGGCATATAGCAAGCACTCTTTAAACATTAATTCTAGTTGGGCACCATGGCTCATGCCTGCAATCCCAGCACTTTGCAGGGCTGAGGTGGGTGGATCACCTGAGGCCAGGAGTTCAAGACCAGCCTGAGCAACATGGCAAAACTCTGTCTCTATCAAAAATACAAAAATTAGCTGGGCATGGTGGCACGTGCCTGTAATCCCAGCTACTTGGGAGGCTGAGGCAGGAAGATTGCCTGAACCCAGGAGGCGGAGGTTTCAGTGAGCCCAGATTGTGCTACTGGACTCCACCTTGGACAACAGAGCGAGACCCTGTCTCAAAAAAAAAACCAAAAAAACCTATCTTGAGTGAGGCATGCATCACACATAAAAGTTTCCATTAAGCTCCCATATAATAATGCTTAATATATACATATGCATATATCTGTAGGCATGCATATACCATCTGGTAAATATTTGACTATATAGCTGTCGGCCATACAGCCCTGAGTTTTTTTAAAGGAAGGAAAAACTATATTCTTTTTGGTTTCCCAAGATCCTAGCAAATGCCTACTGATGTTTTATTTAGTAGTAACATAATTTGTAACTTACTTTTTCAGAGAATTGAAAAAATAAGCTAAATTCACCTGAAACTGATAGGGTCATTTAGGCAGACAGGATTGTATTACTTAAACTGAGCATGGAAAGGTATCTGAAAATAATGGCAGCCTAAAACTATTTCCTAAATACCATTTTGACAACATTAACTAAAGTCCCCCTTAATAATCCTTTTGCAAACTTATTAAAAGGAAATATTGGCCAGGCATGATGGCTCACACCTATAATCCCAATACTTTGGGAGGCCTAAGCAGGAGGATTACTTGAGCTTGGGAGTTTAATACCAGCCTGGGCAAGAGAGTAAGACTCCATCTCTAATTTTAAAAAAAGGTCAGGGCCGGCGGGGACCCTTTTACTTGATCCCATCAAGTGATTATCTAGTACCCTGTTGCATAATGATTAATAATCTTTATAATTTATCCTAGCAAGTGTAACTGCAGATAATATTTTTCATTTGAATTAAGTATTTGGTCTTTTTGGGAATCTTAACTTGCCTCCAAGAAGTTCTACTATAGTGACTCCAGACCTTTTTGGAACTGGGGAAGCATCCTTATTGATTATAAATCACCACTCTTCTCAGATGTACTATAAGGTAAATATTTATTTTTAAACAAAAGGGTGTGTATGTTCTCCAACTTAATAACAGACTGCCCTCAATATTCTGGACCTGCTTTTAATTTTACCAAATCTTTCTTTCATGTAAATAGAATGAGGCTGTACCAGCCTTTATTAAGTTATATAATAACGGCATATTTAAATTTTGTTTTAATTGGGGGGTTGACAGGGACTCTAGAAGTGGTTTGCATTTGAGAAACTGAGGCTCGGTGAGATAAAATAACTTACTAAGTTTCCCAGGTTAGGCATGTAGCCTTTAAATCCAATTCTTCTCTTTCACCACACCATGCCTTCCAAGAAATTATTCCCATGCAATGAACTAAATAAAAATTGTTACACTGTAGTGTCACTTTTTTCTAAAATTCTTAATTCAACTCTATCCATCCTGCTAAAAAATCACTTTTAAAACAGAAAGTGAGAGGCAAGAACTCCTGGAGGCAGGAATTCAAGGACACAGCTTTGCCACCACAAGCTGCTGATTGCTCCGCTGCAGTTTCTTAACAATTAAAATCCTTAATCTGTCATGCATTCAACAAAAATGTATTGAGTAACTGGTAGGTAGACAGCACAATGCTAATACTGATATATAAAAATAACTAATTTCCTAAAACAGTTTTGAAGATCCCTGGACAAGATCTATCACTTTTCTAATTCTTTGTATTACCAGTTATTTTATTGTTAGTAACCATAAAAGCTCATAAAGCTGTTTTGAATTACTATTTTATACACAGATGTGGAAATATAGAGACACACAAGTATACTGCTGTCTCCACACATTCTCCCTCCCCTCAGTGGGCATGACTCACACTTCGTGCCCACAGAACACAATTATTATTCTGCTCTAAAAGAAGTGACCATCAACTACGTAACAGATACATATTTCAAGTATAAATATCAATTATTTCTTAGTGTTCTCAATCTAGTATATTTTCTCAAAGTCTTTCTAGAAGATAGCAAGACAGTAAAATCCTTAACTGATTTACCTGATATCCTCGCATGAAGATTCTCTTTCATGGAAACACCCTCAGACTGAGAAAGGGACTGGAGAATCGTCAAGGCTGACCTTCGCAGTGCACTGTCAAAAACTGTAAGCACTTCATTGGGGAACATGTTGAAATATTCCCCGATTTCCATGTTGGTCTCAAACAGAGTCATGGCATTAACCACAACCGGGTAATGAGCATCTTCATCCCTTTGCTTCAAGATTAGAAGAATATCATTCTTATGGTATTCCGAAACATATGACTCAAACACTTGACCAACCAGTGTAACTTGATCGCTATTCATCTTGAATCTAGGTAACTAAAGAACAAAAAAGGATCATATTATATATTTGATATTCAAGATGTACACACAATTTAACAAAAACGATTGGTTATAAATCACACTGGCTTGGGGTCATACTATTATCACAAAATAATATCTGAATTCAAATCTTAATGAAATCTGAATTATCTGTTACAGTCACAGTACATGTACTTTAAAAATGAGTGAAGTCAAATGTAAGTCAAATAACTATGTTGGTACTGATTATCAAAACCAAAAACAGTTCAAAGCATTTCCCATATCTTTTCCCAAAATTTCCTTCATATTAACCCTGCATTAATATACAGGCATGCACCTAGTAACATTTCCGGACTGCACTTATAAAAGTGGTCTCATAAGATTATAATACTGCATCCTTATTGTACCTTTTCCCTGTTTAGATACATAAATACCATTGTGTTACAACTGTGTACAGTATTCAGTACAGTAATATGATGTACAGGTTTGTAGCCTAAGAGCAATAGGCTATGCCATATAGCCTAGGTGTGTAGTAGGCTGTACCATCTAGATTTGTGTAAATACACTCTATGATGTTCACAGAAGGAAAAATCACCTGATGACAAATTTCTCAGAATGTATCCCAACCATTAAATGACATATAATTGTATTTATTTTACATAATATATGCAAGAGGCCACATTCCATACTCACACATTTGCTCTCAAGTATAAAATCTGAAACATATCTTTTGGCTTAAGTCAGTAACAGTGGAGTTCTTTGCAAGAGTCCTGGTTCTAGGATCTGTTTATATGAACACAGTATCATTTTTTTGTGCTCTCTCACTCTCTCTCTTTAGTTATACACACACACTCACGTGTATTCTGCTATGTAACAGAAACACATACCATTAATCAAATTGACAGCCAGTTCTGACATGAATAATTAACAGACTGTCTTTAGAAATTCATATTGTGAAGTGAATTTGTTTCCTTCTTTCTTTCTTACCCTAGGAAATCTACTGGGTTCTGCAGAAACAGCTGTCAACAATGTAAAGAAAACAGACAAACGTAGGAAGGAAAAAAAAACACTGAGTCTTCAAATAATAAAAAAGTATTACTGAAAAAAAATACAGCATATACCATTACTTTAACTCAATCCCCTGGCACTCTATTAAAAAGTATGTATCTACAGATAAAAAGCACCTACCCCCATTCTATTTTCATGTATACAGACAGATAACAAATTACACATGTATAAACCCAATTCAATGCCCATTTCCTAATATCTACCATGTACAAGGCACTATGCTGGCAAATGAAAAGTACAGTAAAAGGTTCTCTATGTCCTCAGAGATCCAAGGGACAAATAAAATGAAACAGTGCTCTTATCACTGGTCAAAAATGCAATATGAATAGAAGCACAAAGGAGAGGGAGGTTAAATTTAAATAAGGTGACGATCCCAGGTAACTGGACAGTTACAATCTGTCCAAATAAGAAACACTTATCTGGTTTGGAAAGAGATTGAGCACTGGAGAAGAGGTGTACTTAAATTTGACTTATTTCATTTGTCCAACATTTATTGTACTGGGCTCTACAAATACAAATATTAAATGTGATTGCTATAAAGTTCGCAGTTTATCATCCAAAGTATCTGTTATACATGCTGTCTGCTATATTTTGCTTTCTCCGAGAACCTGCTATTCCGCAAGGTGTGCAAGGTGTAAGAAGTATATACAACAGTTAGGTCAAGAATCCTGACAACTATAGAAGGCCAGGGTGAGAGTAAGAATGAGTAAATGTATATCCAAGACAATGAGTGAAAATAAATTATGGCCTCCACGGTAATTGGTTTTTGGTTAAGCAATATAAATTCAGCCAAGTGTATAGCAGAAAAAGCACTTGGGAAGGAATATTTCCACAATGTG
>NW_012110920.1:1962480-1962929 GCF_000951035.1 Colobus angolensis palliatus | reverse complement strand
GGGGCCAGGAGGGTCCCCGGTGGGGAGAGGGGCGGGACCCGAGCAGTGACTTCAGGCTGAGTGGGGAGAGCAGGGCTGTGCGGCGGCTCAGATTGGATCTTAGGGTTTGTTTTTTGTCTGTCCGAGGAATTTGCCTAACCCAAGGACACAGAGGATCTCTTCTGTATTTTCTGACACAAGTTTTAGAATTTTAGGTTTTATACTGAGATCTGTGATCTAATTAGAGCTAATTTCTGTTTGTGGTGCAAAGTATGGATCTGAGGTCATTTTTTTTGCATATGAATAGTGTCATTTGTTCAGAAAGCTTTCTTTTTCTCCCTGAATAGCTTTTGCACCTATGTTAAAAATCAGTTGTCCCGGCCGGGCGCGGTGGCTCAAGCCTGTAATCCCAGCACTTTGGGAGGCCGAGACCGGCGGATCACGAGGTCAGGAGATCGAGACCATCCTGG
>NW_012110920.1:1959975-1962331 GCF_000951035.1 Colobus angolensis palliatus | reverse complement strand
TCAATTGTCCCTAAAGCATCAGTTGTGGGTCTATTCTTAGACTTTGTATTCTGTACCGACAATTTATTATATTTCTCTCTGCAAAAATACCACATTGTCTTGATTCCTGTAGATTCATAAGAGTCTTAAAATCAGATCGTGTTTGGCCTCCAATTTCTTGTTCTTTTTCAAAAATGTTTTGGTTCATCTAATCCCTTGGGTTTTCATATGAATACTAAAATCGGCTTGTCACTTTAAAAAGTTGCGATTGTTTTTGGAGTCACATTTCGTCTATAGATCCATATGAGAATAATTTACATGTTAACAATATTTAGTTATGACCCTTAAACAAAGTAAGCTTCTTCATTTATTTAGGTGTTACTTCACTCAGCAAATGGTTTGATCTTTTGTCAGGTCTAGCCCTATATAGTCCATTCTCACACTGCTAATAAAGACATACCTGAGACTGGGTAATTTATAAAGGAAAGAGGTTTAATTGACTTACAGTTCAGCATGGCTGGGGAGGCTTCAGGAAACAAAATCATGGCAGAAGCGGAAGCAACGTCCTTCACAGGGCTGCAGGAAGAAGTGCAGAGCTAAGGGGGGAAAGCCCCTTATAAAACCATCAGATCTTGTGAGATCTCACTCACTATCAGAGAACAGCATGGGAATAGCCACCCCCATGATTCAGTTACCTCCCACTGGCTCCCTCCCACGACACCTGGGGATTATGGTAACTACAGTTCAAAATGAGATTTGGGCAGGGACACAGCCAAACCATATCACCCTATGTCAGATTTATCCATAAATCTAAGGATGGGAGGAACATATACTACTTGATATTATGTAAATGACACTTTAAATTTTAAATTTTCAGTTTTCTTTGATAGTGTCTTAGTCTGAGTTGCTAAAAAGGAATACCTGAGACTGAATAATTTACAAATAAAAGAGGTTTGTTTGGCTTACACTCCTGCAGGCTGCTTCTGGTGAGGGCTTCAGGCTGCTTCCACTCAGTGAAGGGGAGGCTGCCTGTGCAGATCACATGGCCAGAGGAGAAGCAAGAGAAAGGGGAGGTAGTGGTCAGGCTCTTTTTAACAATCAGCTCTGGAGGCAACTAACAGAGTGAGAACTCACTCATTATACAGTGACAGCACTAAGTTTTCCTAAAGGATCTGCCTATGTGACCCAGACACCCCCAACTAGGCCCCACATTTGGGATCCGATTTTAAGATGAGATTTGGAAGGGCGAAATCCTCCAACTATGTCAGATAGTATGTAAAAATGTGATTGGGGGTTTTGTTTTTGTTGCTGTTGTTGTTGTTGTTGTTATTGTTACAGGTTCTTGCCCTGTTGCTCAGGCTTGCATGCAGTGGTGTGATCACGGCCCACTGCAACCTCTGTCTCCCAGGTTCAAGCAACCCTCCTGCCTCAGCCCCCTGGGTAGCTGGGTGAGACGGTTTGACTGTGTGTCCCCACCCAAATCTCGCCTTAAATTGTAATCCCCAGGAGTCTGGTGGAAGGTGGTTGAATCATGGGGCGAACTTCCCCTTGCTGTTCTTGTGATAGTGAGTTCTCATGAGATTGGGTTTTTTGAACGTGTCTGGCACTTCCCCCTCGCTCATTCTCTCTCTCCTGCTCGGCCGTGGTAAGATGTGCTTGCTTCCCCTTTGTCTTCTGCCATGAATGTGTTTCCTGAGGCCTCCTAGTCATGCTTTCTATTAAGTCTGCAGAACTGTGAGTCAATTAAACCTCTTTTTGTCATAAATTGCCCAGTCTCAGTTAGTTTTTTATAGCAGTGCAAACACAGACTAATACATTGGAATTACAGGTGTGCGCCACCACACCTGGCTAATATTTTGGTATTTTTGTAGAGATAGGGTCTCACTATGTTGCCCAGGCTGGTATAATTGATTTTTTAATATCAATCTTGTACTTGCCATTTTGTAAAAACCACTTATGAGTTCTAGCAGCTTTTTTTGTGTGGATTTTGTTAGGTTTTCTATATATTCAGGATTTATTATCTATGAATAAAGACAGTTTTACTTCCTTCCTCTTCTGGAGGCCTTTTATTTCTTTTTCTTGTCTTTTTGCGCTGACTAGAAGCTTGAGTATACCGTTGGAAAAAAGTGATGAGACCAGACATTGTTTCTTTGCTTCTGATCTTAGAGGGAAAGTTATCAGTGTTTTACTCTCAAATATGGATATTAGCCCAGGGTTTTTTGTAGATGCCCTTTATTAAGATGGAGGAAGATTTAAGAACTTTTATCAAGAATGAATGTTGGCTGGCCGGGCGCGGTGGCTCAAGCCTGTAATCCCAGCACTTTGGGAGGCCGAGACGGGCGGATCACGAGGTCAGGAGATCGAGACCATCCTGGCT
>NW_012110920.1:1958416-1959205 GCF_000951035.1 Colobus angolensis palliatus | reverse complement strand
GTTTGTTACATAGGTATACACATGCCATGGTGGTTTGCTGCACCCATCAACCCGTCATC
Source organism: Colobus angolensis palliatus (assembly GCF_000951035.1). Classification (NCBI taxonomy): domain Eukaryota; kingdom Metazoa; phylum Chordata; class Mammalia; order Primates; family Cercopithecidae; genus Colobus; species Colobus angolensis. The sequence goes on along the minus strand of NW_012110920.1, from coordinate 1,959,146 downwards.
TACATTAGGTATTTCTTCTAATGCCTTTCCTCCCCAACCGCCCCTGCTACTCCCTGACAGGCCCCAGTGTGTGATGTTCCCCTCTCTGTGTTCATGTGTTCTCATTGTTCAGCTCCCACTTATGAGTGAGAACACACATCAATTTTGCATGTATGTTTGGCATATTGGCCTAATTTTTTGTTGTTGTAACATCTTTACCTTGTTTTGGTATCAGGGTAATGTTGGCCTCGTAGAATGAGTTGAAAGCTATTCCCTTCTGTTTTATTTTCTGGAAGAATTTATGTGAAATCGGTATTTCTCTTTTTTTTTCTTTTTTCTTTTCGAGATGGTCTCACTTTGTCGCCCACACTGAAGCGCAGCAGCACAAACACAGCTCACTGCAGCCTCAGCTTCCTGGGTTCAAGTGATCCTCCCACCTCAACCTCCCAAACAGGTGGGATTACAGGCATGCACCACCACACCTGGCTACAAATTTTTTGTATTTTTTTGTAGAGACAGTGTTTCACTGTGTTGTCCAGGCTGTTCTCAAACTCCTGGGCTCAAGCAGTCTGCCTGCCTTGGCCTTCTAAAGTGTTGGGATTACAGGTGTGAGCCACCGTGCCCAGCCAAAATGGTATTTCTTTTTTAAATATTCATTAGGGCCGGGCGCGGTGGCTCAAGCCTGTAATCCCAGCACTTTGGGAGGCTGAGACGGGCGGATCACGAGGTCAGGAGATCGAGACCATCCTGG
>NW_012110920.1:1945652-1953866 GCF_000951035.1 Colobus angolensis palliatus | reverse complement strand
GGGTTTCACCGTGTTAGCCAGGATGGTCTCGATCTCCTGACCTCGTGATCCGCCCGTCTCGGCCTCCCAAAGTGCTGGGATTACAGGCTTGAGGCACCTCCCCCAGCCAACCAGGTTATCTATTATTTATTGAGTTTGGTAGTTTGTCTTTCAAGGAACTGGTGTTTCTTCTTGGTTATCAAATTTATGAACACGAAGTTGTTTGTAATATTTCTTTATTATCCTTTTAGTGTCAAGGGATCGGTAGTGATGTCCTCTCTTTCATTCTTGATGTCGGTATTTTCTTTTGGTGATTATCTGCAACAGCTGCCAAAATACCATAGATATTGTGGCCAAAACAAAAGAAATTTATTTTCTCACCTTTCTGGAGGCTGGAAAGTCCAAGATCAAAGTGCCAATTGATTCTGGTGAGAGCCCTTTCCTGGCTTGCCACCTTCTCACTGTGTCCTTACGTGTCATGGAGCTTTTAGGTGTCTCTTCTTACAAGGACACTAATCCTATCTTTATGCCCTCATTTAACCTTACTTACCTCCTTACAGGCCATGTCTTCAAATACAGTCAAATTGGGGGTTAGGACTCCAACTTCTGAAATTGGGGACTGGAGTTGCTATGGGCACAACACAGTTCAGCCCATAGTAGTAGTGATCTCCATTCCTGTCCCCAAGCTGCAATGGAATTTCATTAGTGCCTTCCTCTGCAGATTTTATCTGTGGATCTGTAGTGGAGATAGGGGGATTGGATCTGGACAGATTTCAGAAGTAGCTGCTTTTCTTCTCCCCTAGCTGGTACCACTAAAGGGGGTAGCTTTCTCTGGATTCTCCCTAGTTATCTATATGAGAACCTGATGAGGTTTCTGGAGGAATGGCCTGCATGAGGATGAGACCCTTTTTATGTCTGAGTCCCCTGTAGACATCATGCTCCCACATTAGCCCACACTTGGTGTTTAGCAGTTCACTAAAAATTTCCAGTTTAATCTTCCTACTGCCTTACATGCATCTGGAGCTGTCTGTCTCAGGTAAAGTGAAAGCTTGTGTCCTGTTTCTTTCTGCAGGCTCCTGTCTTTCTCCACGTTTTAGATTAGTTGTCTGCCCTGTGACCTCCACTTCCTGAGGGATTCAAGAAAAATCTTTAATTTGCAGTTTGTCCAGTTTTTGTCTTATAGAAAGGGAGTGACATTCTTTTTGTCTCTTTACATCTATGAGCTAAAACCAGATGCCCCATCCCTTTTATTTTTAACCTTTCCATTTCTTTAGGTGTCTTTTATAGACAGCATGTAGTCGGGTCTTGCTTTTTAATTCCACCTGACTATCTCTGCCTTTAATCGAGATGGTTAAAATGTTTCATTTGGCTGGACTCAGTGGCTCACGCCTGTAATCCCAGCACTTTGGGAGGCTGAGGCCAGAGGATCACGAAGTCAGGAGATGGACACCATCCTGGCTAACACGGTGAAACCCCGTCTCTACTAAAAATACAAAAAAATTAGCCGGGCGTGGTGGCGGGCGCCTGTAGTACCAGCTACTCGAGAGGCTGAGGCAGGAGAATGGCGTGAACCCGGGAAGCCGGGCTTGCAGTGAGCTGAGAGCGCACCACTGCGCTCCAGCCTGGGCGACAGAGCGAGACTCCGTCTCAGAAAAAAAAAAAAAAAAGTTACATTTAATGTGATAATTGATACGGTGAGATTAAAGTGAATTATCTTGCTCTTTGTTTTCTGTCTGTCTCATCTTTGTTTCCTATGCCTTATTTTTGCTTTCTTTTAGATTGAGAACTTTTTTTGATTGCATTTTCTTTGTTGGTGTATTAGCTATAATTCTTTGCTTTGCTATTCAAGTGGTTACTGTTTATATAATATATCTTTAATTTATCCTATCTACCTTTAAGTAATACTATACTCCTTTTTATATAAGAACCTTAAAATAATACACCTTCATTTCTCCCTCCCAACATTTATGCTATTGTTGATAGTCATCTTTTATATACATCTTATAAGCTCCATGATACATTGCTGTTTCTTTAAACTGTTGATTATCCTTTAAAAAGATTTAAATAACAAGAAAATAATTTTATATATTTACCAATGTAGTCACCATTTTTAGTGCTGTTCTATTATTTCTTCAGATATTTTTTGTCTTCCTCTCCCGTCAGATTTTAATTACACATAATATTATTTGGATACTATTTTTCCTTCTGCCTAAAGGTCTTCTGTTAACTTTTCCTGTAGTGCAGATGTTTGGTGATGAATTCATTTTGCTTCTGTATGTCTGAGAATGTCACCCATGTTTTTGAAAGCTACTTTTACTGGACACAAAATTGTAAGTTGACAGGGTGGTTTGGTTTTTGGATTTTGGGTTTGTTTGTTTTTTTTAATTTTCTTCTCACTTTATTGCATTAAAGGTGTTGCTCTGCTGTCTTCTTTTAAAGAAAGTGATTGCACTGTTTCCAATGAGAAATCTGCTGTCCTTGTTATATTTGTTGTTTCCAACCCTCTGGCTCCTTTGAAGATTTTATCTTTTGTTTGTTTAATTTTTATTTTTTGAACTGAAATAACTTTATCTTGGGGGCTTTACTTTGCTGATAGGCCCCTTAGCACAAGGCTTTCCTTTCCTTCTTTTTTCTCCCTCCACTGCCAGTACTGATCCAACTCCCCTTCCTTCTCCTCCTCCTTTTCTCTCTCCATTGCTGCTGCATGCATGTTCTTCCCCTCTGTCACCACCTGGGAGCACAGAGCTAGACTCTGGGTGCCAGGTGGGGCCTGAGTGTTGGCAGGGCCCAGTGACAGTGGGCGCTACAGCGGGGATGGAGGGATTCAGTCGGCTGTGTTTTTCTCTTGCCATAGCTCCTGCTCGTGCTGCTGAAGATTTTTTCTTTGTGACTGGTTTGAACAGTTTATGATTTGCCTTGATGTATTTTTCATGTTTCTTGTACTTGGGATTTGCTGAGGTTTGGGATCTTTCATTGTATAATTTTCATCAAATTTGGAAAAGATTTTAGCTTTTATTTCTTCAAATATTTTTCCTGCTTCCTCTAGCCCACGCCTCTGTGGACTCCAATTACATATACATTAGGCCACTTGATATTGTCCTATAAATTTACTAATACTTTACTAATTTTTTTGGACTCTTTTTTTTCTCAGTGTGTTTCTATGCCTACAGTTTTATGAATCTTTTCTTCTACAATGTCTAATCTGCTGTGACTCTTGTTCAATGTATTTTACATCTCAACCATTGTAGTTTTCATCTTTAGAAGTTAGATTTGGATCTTTTTTTTTTTTTTTTTTTTTTTTTTTTTGAGACGGAGTCTCGCTCTGTCGCCCGGGCTGGAGTGCAGTGGCTGGATCTCAGCTCACTGCAAGCTCTGCCTCCCGGGTTCATGCCATTCTCCTGCCTCAGCCTCCCCAGTAACTGGGACTACAGGCGCCGCCACCTCGCCCGGCTGGTTTTTTGTATTTTTAGTAGAGACGGGGTTTCACTGTGTTAGCCAGGATGGTCTCGATCTCCTGACCTCGTGATCCGCCCGTCTCGGCCTCCCAAAGTGCTGGGATTACAGGCTTGAGCCACCGCGCCCGGCCTGGATCTTTTAAAAGATATTTTCTATCATATCTCTACTTAACATGTTCTACCACTTAATCTTTCATATTGTTTGTTTGTTTGGTTTTGTTTTGTTTTTTGAGACAGTGTCACTCTATCACCCAGGATGGAGTGCAGTGGTGTGGTCTCAGCTCACTGTAACCTCTGCCCTGGGCTCAAGCAATCCCCCTACCTCAGCCTCCCAAGTAGCTGGGACTACAGGCGTGCACTACCACACTTGCCTAGTTTTTTGTTTGTTTTTGTTTTGTTTTGTTTTCTGTGGAGACAAGGTTCATGTTGCCCAAGCTGTTCTTGAATTCCTGGGCTCAAGCAATCCACCCGCCTGGGCCTTCCAAAATGTTGGGATTACAGGCATGAGCCACTGCATGTGGCCTCATATTGTGAATTATGTATTTTGAATCATTTCTTACATTGTAAAGTATGTATTTTGAATCATTTCTCATATTGTGAATTATGTATTTTGAATCATTTCTCATATTGTTAATTATGTATTTTAAATCATTTATCTTTTATTTCTGAAAATTTTTAAATTGTGCATTTGACATTGTTTTATAGTATTATAATCATTATTAATTCCTATTTTGAAATACCATTTTTTTCTTTGAGACAGGGTACAATCATGGTTCGCTGCAGCCTCAACCTCTTGGGCTCAAGAAATCCTCCTGCCTCGGCCTCCTGAGTAGGTGGGACCACAGGCATGTAACACCACATGTGGCTAATTTTTTAAACTTTTTTTGTGTGAAGATGGGGTCTTGCTATGTTGCCTAGGCTGCTCTTGAACTCCTGTCCTCAAGTGATCTTCCTCCCTTAGCCTGCCAAAATACTAGGATTATAGGCATTAACTACCACACCTGACCACTGAGCTACCATTTTGTATTTCTTTCTTTTATTCCATTTTATGTCACAATTTTCATTCCGCTAAAATGTGAGCAGGAATTTTTGCAGTTTCTAAAACTGCCTTACACATAGTAGACAATGTTGAATTGTTGTCATATGACTAAAATGTTTTAATGACTTTGCTTTAAATATCGGCTTAAGCTTTTAAAACTTTCAATTTATTGCCTATCCTACCTATTTCCTTCTATGCTCACTGTCAATCCAGCAACAACACTGTTCCTCGGAGAGTGCTGGTTCTCTCCACCTTAGCACTTCACGTTTGCTGTTACTCCTGATGTATTAGACTGTTCTTGCAGTGCTATAAGGAAATACCTGAGACTGGGTCATTTATAAAGAAGTTTACTTGGTCATGGTTTTGCAGGCTGTACATGAAGCGTAGTGGCATCTGCTTCTGGGGGGGCCTCTGAAAGCTCACAGTCATGGTGGAAGGCCAAGCAGGAGCTCGCACTTCATGGAATGAGTTACATGGCAAAAGCCAGAGCAAGAGAGAGTGGCGGGTGGGGAGGGAGGGGGCCACACACTTTTAAACAACCAGATCTCATGAGAATTCACTTACTCTTGGGAGGGCAGTACCAAGGGGATGGTACTAACCCATTCATGAGAAATCCACCCCCATGGTTCAATCATATCCCATCAAGTCTCATCCAACATTGAGGATGACATTTCAACATGAGATTTGTGTGGGAACACAGATTCAAACCATATCACCTGCCTGGCATGCTCATCCCCCAGTTATCTATGTGGTTCAGTCACTCATAGCCTACTGTATGGTCACACTCCCTTCCTCACACTCATTGACTTTCCTCCCTTGTTCTTTTCCAGTTGTATTTATTACCACTGCACTCCTACAATACCCATCTAGGCTTTTATTTACCTCTCATACACATATATTTTAGGGATAGATCCATATCTATGTGGAGGTATATCTTCATCTATATGTCCATACCCTTCCACAACAATGTAATAGCCAAATGACAGGAATTTTTTGTTTTTCCACTGGGATATCCCTAGTCCTAAAGTTGGCACATAGTAGGTATGCAATAAATGTTTATTTTTACATGATTTTAATTTTGTAATTTCTCCCTTTATTTTTACAGTTTTTATTGTGAGAATAGTCCATGAAGTTGACAAAAACTGAAGCCATGTCTCTAATAGAGTCCACTCCCCTCCTCAGAAAAGAACCGTCCTCTTTAAACTCAGGCAGTGTTAAGAGGATCATTACTGAATTTACAGATTCATTCTGCATATATTTGGCTTCCTAAGAAGGGTATTTAAAGGGTGGAGCAAATGGCCGAAAACAAGGCTCTACCAATCATTCCCCCTCCACCCCTAAGGAACACCAAACTTAACAACTGTCTACACAAAGAACACAGTTATAAGAATCAAAAATCAGATGAGCACTCACAGTACTTAGTTTTAACTTCATATCACTAACAGATCACTGAAGAGGGTAGGAAAGACAGTCTTGACTAGCAGATGCATCCCTCCCCCATACCTGGGCAGTGTCCACATGGTGTGGAGAGAGAATCTGTGCACTTGGGAAAGGGATAGCATAAAGATTATGGGACTTTACGTTGAACTGAGTGCTTCCCTGTGACAGTGGAAAGCAAAACCAGGCTGCACTCAGCTGAAGCCCACCCATGGAAAGAGTATATAAACCAGCACTAGCCAGAGGGGAATCACCCATCCTAGCAGTCAGAACTTGAGTTCTGGCAAGCCTCACCACCATGATTAAAGTACTCTGAGGCCCTATATAAACTTGAAAAGCAGTCTTGATCACGAGGACTGCAACTCTTAGCAAGTTCTAGTACACAGCTGGGCTCAGAGCCATTGGAGTTGTGGGGACACATGACCCACTGAGACAGCAGCCAGGGCAGCTAAGAGAGTGCTTGCACCACTGTTTTCCCCAATTTGAGACTGCACATTCTGTGGCTCCAAAGGATACCCCTTCCTTCCACTTGAGGAGAGGAGAGGGAAGAATAAAGAGGAGCCTGTCTTACATCTTGGATACCAGCTCAGCTACAGTAGGATAGGTCACCAGTCAGAGTCATTAGGCCCCTTTTCCAGGCCCTAGCTCCTGGATGACATTTCTAGACCACACAGTACCAAGAGGGAACCCACTGCCTTGAAAGGAAGGACCCAGTCCTGGCAGGACCCATCACCTGCAAACTAAAGAGCCCTTGGGCCCTGAATCCAGCAGCAATACCCAAGTAGAATGCTGTGGGCCTTGAGTGAGACTCTGAGACATGCCAGTTTCCGGTGAGATCCACCACATTCCCAACTGTGGTGGCTCTGATAAGAAACTCCTTCTGAGAAAAGCAGAGGGAAAAGTAAATGGGACTTTGACTCGTACTTTAGGTACCAGGTTGGCCACAGCAGGGTAGAGCACCAAGTGGGCTTTTAGGGTCCCCAGTTCCAGGATTTGACTCTTGGATGATATTTCTGGACCTGCCCTAAGCCAGAGGCAGGAGAATGACTTGAACCCAGAAGGCAGAGGAGAGCCCACTGCTCTGAAGGGTTAGCCTCAGGCCTGTTAGCATTCACTACAAGCTGACTGAAGAGACCTTTGGCCATAGGTGAACATTGGTGGTAGCCTGGCAGTAATACCTGTGGGACTGTAGTGGTGGTGGCCACAGAGTGAGGCTCCTTTGCCTATGGAAAGGAGAGGGAAGAGTGAGAGGAACTGCATCTTGTGGTTTGAGTGCCAACACAGCTGCAGTACAATATCACTCCAGGTAGATTCTAGGGTTTTTCACTCCAGCCCCTGGCTCAGGGACAGGATCTCTGGACCCACCTGAGGCCTGAGGGAACTTGTCGCCACCCTGAAGGGAAGGATGCAAGCCTGACTGGCTTCACCTACTGCTAATTGTAGAGCCCTAGGACCTTGAGCAAACATAGGTAGTAGCCAGGTAGTGGTTACTGCAGGCCTTGGCCAAGCCCCAGTGCTGTGCTGGCTTCAGGTCTGACCCAGCATAATCCCAGTGGTTGTGGCTACAATAGTGCTTGTGTCACCCCTTCTCCAGCTTCAAGCAGCTCAGAACAGAGAGAGAGAGAGGGAAGAGAGACTCTGTTTGGGAGAAAGTAAGGTAAGAGAATGAGAGTCTGCCTGGTAGTCAAGAGAATTCTTGGCCGGGAGCGGTGGCTCAAGCCTGTAATCCCAGCACTTTGGGAGGCCGAGACGGGCGGATCACGAGGTCAGGAGATCGAGACCATCCTGGCGAACATGGTGAAACCCTGTCTCTACTAAAAAAATACAAAAAACTAGCCGGGCAAGGTGGCGGGCGCCTGTAGTCCCAGCTACTCGGGAGGCTGAGGCAGGAGAATGGCATAAACCTGGGAGACGGAGTTTGCAGTGAGCCGAGATCGCGCCACTGCACTCCAGCCTGGGCGACAGAGCGAGACTCTGTCTAAAAAAAAAAAAAAAGAATTCTTCCGGATCTAATTGAGACCACCAAGGTGGTATTTCTGTGAGTTTGCAAGAACCGTACGTAACATTACTGGGCTTGGAGTGTCCCCTAATGCACATACAGCTTAGATCACAACACCCAAGTCCTTTCAAATATCTGAAAAGCCTTCACAAGAATGGATGCAAACAACCCATACTGCAAAGACAGCAATAAATACCTAATTCTTTAATGCCCAGACACTGACAAACATCCACAAGGATCAAGCCCATACTGGAAAACATGACTTCACTAAATGAACTAAATAAGGTACCAGGGACCAGCTGGGT
>NW_012110920.1:1937732-1939129 GCF_000951035.1 Colobus angolensis palliatus | reverse complement strand
CCAGCCTGGGCGACAGAGCCAGACTCCATCTCAAAAAAAAAAAAAAAAGAATTCTGTCAGATAAATTTAATGAAGAGATTGAGATAATTAAAAAGAATCAAGCAGAAAATTATCAAGTTAAAAAATGCAATTTACATACTGAAGAATGCATCAGTCTTTTAATGCCAGAAATGATTAAGCAGAAGAATGAATTAGTGATTTTGAATACAGGCTATTTCAAAAGGACAGTCAGAGGAGAAAAAAGAAAAAAGCATAAAAAGAATGTAGCACACCTACAAGATCAAGAAAATAGCCTCAAAAGGACAAATCTAAGTTATTGGCCTTGAAGGCAAGGTAGAGAAAGAGAGGGACAAAAAGTTTATTCAAATGGATAATAACAGAGAACTTCCCAAATCTAGAGAAAGATATCCATATCTAAGTACAAGAATGTTATAGAACACCAAGTAGATATAATCTAAAGAAAACTACCTCAAGGCATTTAGTAATCAAACTCCCAAAAGTCAAGGATAAAGAAAATCTTAAAAGCAGCAAGAGAAATGAAACAAATAGCATACAATGGAGCTCTACGACATCTGGCAGAGACGTTTCAGTGGAAAGCTTACAGGCCAGGTGAGAGTATCATGACATATTTAAAGAGCTGAAGGAAAAAATCTTTTACCCTAGAATACTATGTCCTGTGAAAACACCCTTCAAACATGAAGGAGAAATAAAGACATTCCCAAAGTCTGAGGGATTTCATCAACACCAGACCTGTCCTACAAAAACATACTAAAGGGAATTCTCCAATCAGAAAGCAAAGGATGGGCTAGGCACGGTGGCTCACACCTGTAATCCCAGCACTCTGGGAGGCTGAGGCGAGTGGATCACTTGAGGTTAGGAGATCGAGACCAGCCTGACCAATGTGGTAAAACCCCGACTCTACTAAAAATACAAAATTTAGCCAGGTGTAGTGGCGCACACCTGTAGACCCTGCTACTTGGGAGGCTGAGGCAGGAGAATCACTTGAACCCAGCAGGCAGAGGCTTCAGTGAGCCAAGATCATGCCACTGCACCACTGCAGCCTGGCGAGAGAGAGATTTCATCTCAAAAAATAAGAAAAATTTTAGAAAAAGAAATAGAAGGATGTTCGCCTGTAATACCTGCACTTTGGGAGGCCAAGGTGGATCACTTGAGGTCAGGAGTTCAAGACCAGCCTGGCCAATATGGTGAAACCCTGTCTCTACTAAAACTACTAAAACTACAAAAATTAGCTGGGCATGGTGACACACTCCTGTAATCCCAGATACTCAGGAGTCTGAGGCACGAGAATCACTCAAACCTGGAGGGCAGAGGTTGCAGTGAGCCAAGATCATGCCACTGTACTCAAGCCTGGGTGACAGAAAGAAACTCTGTCTCAA
>NW_012110920.1:1892976-1937026 GCF_000951035.1 Colobus angolensis palliatus | reverse complement strand
CCTGTAGTCCCAGCTACTGGGAGGCTGAGGCAGGAGAATGGCATGAATCCGGGTGGCGGAGCTTGCAGTGAGCCAAGATTGTGCCACTGCACTTTTGCCTGGGCGACAGAGTGAGACTCCGTCTCAAAAAAAGAAAACAGAAAAAAAAAAAAAAGAAAGAAAACTACAGACCAATATCCCTGATGAACACAGATGCAAAAATCCTCAACCAAATACTAGCTAACCAATTCCAACAGCATATTAAAACAATAATGCACCATAATCAAGTGGGTTTCATGCCAGGGATGCAGGGATGATTTAACATACACAAGTCAATAAATGTGATATATCACATAAACAGAATTAAAAACAAAAATCATGTGATTATCTCAACAGATGCAGAAAACGCATTTGACAAAATCCAGCGTCCTTTATGATTAAAACCATCAGCAAAACTGGCATAGAGGAGACAGACTAGTAAACCAAATTCAGTGTGATACATTATATCAACAGAATGGAAGAAAAAAACTATATGAACATTTCAAGTGATGCTGAAAAAGCATTTGATAAAATTCAACATTCCTTTATAAGAAAAACCCTCAAAAAGTTGGGTATAGAAGGAACGTACCTCAACATAAAATCCATATACAACAGACCCACAGCTGGTATCATACTGAATTGGGAAAAACTGAAAACGGGCTTTCCTTTTAGACCTAGAACATGACAAAGATGCCCATTGTCACCAACTTCATCTGACTATCTATTATCCAATTATCCAACATAGTACTGAAAGCCCTAGCTAGAGCAATCAGACAAGAGAAAGAAATAAAGGGCATCCAAATTGGAAATAAAGAAGGCAAATTATCCTTGTTTGCAGATATGATCTTATATTTGGAAAAACCTAAAGACCCCAACAAAAAACTAGTAAAACTGATAAACAAATTCAGTAAAGTTGCAGGATACAAAATCAACATAAAAATCAGTAGCATTTCTATATGCCAAAAGCAAACAATCTGAAAAGGAATCAATAAATTAAGCCCATTTAGAATAGCTACAAGGAAAATTAAATTCCTAGGAATTAAGCAAATAAGTGAAATATCTCCATAATGAAAGCCATAAAACATTGGTGAAAGAAATTGAAAAGGACACACACGCGAAAGGAAAGATACTCCATTTTCATGGATGGGAAGACTAAATATCGTTAAAATATTCATACTACCCAAAGCAACCTATGGATTCAATGCAATTCTGATCAAAATACCTAAGACATTCTTCACAGAAATAGGAAAAACATGTGTAGGGAGCCACAAAAGACCCAGAATAGCCAAAGTTACCCTGAGCAAAAAGCACATAACTGGAGGAATCACATTACCTGACTTCAAATCATGCTACAGAGCTGTAAGTAACCAAAACAGCATGGTACTGGCATAAAAGCAGACACATAGACCAAGAGAACAGAATAGAGAACCCAGAAACAACCCATACATCTCCAGTGAACTCATTTTCAACAAAATTGCCAGGAACATACATTGGGGAAAGCACAATCTCTTCAATAAATAACAGTGCTGGGAAAGTGATACACGTATTCAGAAGGTGAGACTAGACCGCTACCTCTCACCATATACAAAAATTACATCCCAATGCATTAAAGACTTAAATCCAAGACCTCGAACTATAAAACTACTCCAAGAAAACATTGAAGAAACTCCGTAGTACATTGGAGCGGGCAAAGATTTTTTGAGTAATACCCCACAAGCAGAAGTAATCAAAGCAAAATTGGACAAATGGGATTACATCAAAATAAAGACTTCTGCACAGCAAAGTAAACAATCAACAACAAAGTGAAGATCCAACCCACAGAATAGGAAAGAATATTTGCATACTGTTCATCTATCAGAGATTAATAACCAGAATAGATAAGAAGCCCAAAAAAACTCAGTGGGAAAAAAATCTAATAATTCAATTAGAAGACGGGCAAAAGATCTGAATAGACAAATGGCAAACAGGCATGTGAAAAGGTGCTGAACATCACTGATTGTCAGAGAAATGCAAATCAGAACAACAATAACATATCATCTCACTCCAGTTAAAATGACTTTTATTGGCTGGGCACAGTGGCCCATGCCTGTAATCCCAATACTTTAGGAGGCTGAGGCAGTGGATTACCTGAGGTCAGGAGTTCAAGAGCAGCCTGGCCAACATGGTGAAACCCCATCTTTACTAAGTCTCTACTAAAAATACAAAAAAATTAGCCGGGTGTAGTGGTGCATGCTTGTAGTCCCAGCTACTCGGGAGGCTGAGGCAAGAGAATCACTTGAACCCAGGAGGCAGAGGTTACAGTGAACCAAGATCATGCCATGGCACTCCAGCCTGGATGACAAGAGCAAAACTCTGTCTCAAAAAAGAAAAAAGAAAGGCTTTCATCCAAAAGACAAGCAATAATAAATACTGGTAAGGATATAGTGAAAAGTGAACTCTTGTACACTGTTGGTGGGAATGTAAATGAGTACAGCTACTATGAAGAACAGCTTGGAGGTTCCTCACAATTTAAAAATGTGATCCAGCAATCCCACTGCTAGGTATATACCCAAAAGAAAGGGAATCAGAATATGGCAGGGATGTCTGCACTCCCATGTTTTTTGCGGCACTATTTACAATAGCTAAGATTTATGAGCAACCTAAGCGTCTATCAACAGACGAATGGATTTTTAAAAATGGGGTACATATACACAATAGAGTACTCTTCAGCCATGAAAAAGAATGTGTTGCTGTCATTTGCAACAACATGGATGGAACTGGAGGTCATTATATTAAATGAAATAAACCAGGCACAGAAAGACAAACTTTGCATGTTCTCACATATTTGTGGGAGCTAAAAATCAAAACAATTGAACTTGTGAAAGGAAAATCTTAGGGCCCCCAAATCGCTAAACTAAAGGGAAAAGTCAAGCTAGGAAGTGCTTAGGGCCAACCTGCTTCCCAATAGGTGACTTCCTATTCAAAGTCACCCCCTTGCTCACTGAGATAAATACATATCTGACTGCCTCCTTTAGAGAGGCTCATCAGAAACTCAGAAGAATGCAACCATTTGCTTCTTATTTATCTACCTATAATTTGGAAGCCCCCTCCCCACTTCGAGTCTTTGCTTCGAGTTGTCCCACCTTTCCAAACTGAAACAATGTTCATCTTGCCTATGCTGATTGATGTCTCATGTCTCCCTTAGGATGTAAAAACCAAACTGTGCTCTGACCACCTGAGGCATATGTTGTCAGGACCTCCTGAGGCTCTGTCACGTGCACTTCCTTAACCTTGCCAAAATAAACTTCCCAAATTAACCGAGACTGTCTCAGATTTTCGGGGTTCACAAACTCATGGAGAGAGAGTTTTCTTGGAGTAGTTTTATAGTTCGAGGTCTTGGATTTAAGTCTTTAATGCATTGGGATGTAATTTTTGTATATGGTGAGAGGTAGCGGTCTAGTCTCACCTTCTGAATACGTGTATCACTTTCCCAGCACTGTTATTTATTGAAGAGATTGTGCTTTCCCCAATGTATGTTCCTGGCAATTTTGTTGAAAATGAGTTCACTGGAGATGTATGGGTTGTTTCTGGGTTCTCTATTCTGTTCTCTTGGTCTATGTGTCTGCTTTTATGCCAGTACCATGCTGTTTTGGTTACTTACAGCTCTGTAGCATGATTTGAAGTCAGGTAATGTGATTCCTCCAGTTATGTGCTTTTTGCTCAGGGTAACTTTGGCTATTCTGGGTCTTTTGTGGCTCCCTACACATGTTTTTCCTATTTCTGTGAAGAATGTCTTAGGTATTTTGATCGGAATTGCATTGAATCCATAGGTTGCTTTGGGTAGTATGAATATTTTAACGATATTTAGTCTTCCCATCCATGAAAATGGAGTATCTTTCGTTTTGTGTGCGTGTGTCCTCTTCAATTTCTTTCACCAATGTTTTATGGCTTTCATTATGGAGATATTTCACTTATTTGCTTAAGTTAATTCTGGCTGGGCACAAAATCTCTATTAATTCTCAGGTGCCCCAAATGTGTAATTTTGTGAAGCCTAAACACCTACCCACCAACCCACTCAATAGTGGGACCTGGAACTCCTGTTGCATAACTCATTTTATTAAACATCTAAAATTCAGTACATTATAAACATTTTTAATTACTAGAACACTTTAAATTGGGTTCTGATTGCTAGACTGATCTTTGTGGACTGATCTTTGTGGATGCATATGAGACCTGATGCATGCCTAGCTGTCGTAGCCAATAGAAGGATGAATTTCCTCTATTTGCTGACAACATTCTTTTTTTTTTTTACATGAATGTTCATAGCTTTATTCATAAGAATCAAAATCTAGAGACAACCCAAATGTCTATCAACAAGGAAATGGATATACAAATCATGGCATATCTGCAACGAACCACTACTCAGCAAGAAAGAGGAACCAACTACTGAAACATACAACAATTTGGATAAATCTGGAATGCATTATACTAAGCAAAAGAAACCTTACGTAAAAGAGTGCAATCTGAATGACTTTTTTCCTTCAACTTTTAAGTTCAGGGGTACATGTGCAGGTTTGTTACATAGGTAAACGTGTGCCATGGTGGTTTGCTGCATAGATCATCCCATCACCTAGGTATTAAGCCCAGTATCCATTAGCTATTCTTCCTAATGCTCTCCCTCATGTCCCCCACCCCCGACAGGCCTCAGGGTGTGTTGTTCCCCAGCATGTGTCCATTGTTCAGCTCCCAATTATAAATGAGAACATGCGGTGTTTGGTTTTCTGTTCCTGTGGGTAACATTCTTTAGAGCACAAACTGTGGTCCTATTTTTAAATTATTAGTAGAAAAAAGTGGCCTGACATAAATTACAAATGTATTTTCAGTAGTAACTGGTACATAATAGTTATTCAATAAAGCTACTAAATGAAAATAAAATCAGTGACGTTTTCACAATCTATAATTGGTTTATAAGATTGCCACCCAGCCACTGAATTTTAGTTTTCTGGAAGGACATTTTGCAACTAAATCTTACACCGGGAAGTCATGCAGCTCTACAATGATGCTTCGGGTGCATAACTAGGCTCCTTTGGCCATGGTAGATGCTATCAACAGCTGCTTTAAAAATGTTCCAGCCAAAGTTATTTCAGCTATGATTTATGATGTGGAACTCTGGAAATACAGCAAAGAGGGCTTTATAGAACTAAAATATATTCAGTTATTATAGAAACAGCCTTCTGAGCAAAACTTTCATTTTGCTTGAAATGGTCAGAGAAGATGGCAATAACATAGCTGAGCTCTGATTTCATAATTTGATGTCGTCTACTATTTCCATATGGTTCTATCACCAGAAATATAAAATAGCAGCATTACAGGTATTATTATTAACTTGCCAGATTGCAACCTCTTACTGTTAGCCAAAAGCCTGAGAGAAGTGACATTTAAGGAAGGTTGTCCAATGGGCTTTTCATTCCTTTATTCTCAATTTTATCCTTGCATCAGATTAGGCCACTAGACAGCTACTACTTACTAGACTGGCACATTTTGCAGACTCTTACATTGAATTATTCTTAAATGTTGTAATTTCCCTTTTTATCAAAGGTCACTTCAAGAAACAGCTTTGTGAAACTTACTGCAGCTTTTGTTGTAAAAATAATTGAGAATATCAATCATGACATCATCTAAATGTCTTCTATTAAAAAGTCCTAAATGAGGAATTCCTTTTAGAACTCAAGGCTAGGAAAGCTTTTTCTCCTGAAAATCCTTCCTCTTTTCTGATAAGGGTCATCAGCTAGCCTTTGAGCATCAGCCTAGCTCAAAGATGCATGGAGAAAACACTGAAGTTGAAGCCTGGTTATGTTGGCCTTCAATTACACATTTGTATTCTCCTTTCAATTAGTCCTGATTTTCCACAACTATTAGTAGTTTAAATAAAGAATATACACTTTTAGTATCTTCTATGTAGTCACTTGTAAACCTTTTCGATTGAAGCAGTGTATGAATTTTTCACATGTATATATATATATATATACATTAAATATAAAATGGTAAACTTTAAAGGAATATATCTATCTACAATCACATACACAAGCATGTGTGTGGACACATACACATGGCATCAGCTTTTCTGTTAAAGATAACATACCAGTTTCATTCAATTAATCTAATAACCCAGTAGGAATCAGGCATTGTAGCCTGGGCGTGGTGGCTGCATCTAGTCTGAGTCCATGAGGACAGGGATACATGTGTTTTGTTCAATCTATCCCAACCACATTAAATAATACCTGGCACCCAATAAATATGTTGAATAACGAATAGCTGCTAAGTGCATGCTATGGATGCACCTAGGAAGGAATGTGTAATTCACTGAGAAGCCATGAAAAAAGCCTTCATGGAGCCCCAAAAACTAAGAGGTAAGAAGTGTGAATGCCTTGGAGTCAGGCACGGTGGTATGTGCCTGTAATCCCAGCTACTTGGGAGGCTGAGGCAGGAGGATCACATGAGCCCAGGAGTTCGAGACAGCCTGGGCAACACAACCAAGAACCCATCTCTAAAAAATAATAAATAAAAAAAAATAAATGCCTTGGTAATACTAAAGATAGAATCCATAAGTTGGTCTGTACATGATACTCCCCAGGCATCCAAGGTGATCTTAGGTTATCGTTCTCTGTGTATTCCAAGCACCTTCTGTTCAGATCTGCTACTTAAACATATGCTGAGGTACCAAATAGCAGAACATTCATACAGAAAATGGCATGGAGAAAAAAGCAAACGCAACGAATCTTAAACAGGAGCGATTTCACCTTAACTGGCAAATATAGCAATTTATAATATAACTTAATTATTGTGTTTATTCAGAATCCAATGCAGAGTCGCTGAGATAATACATTACTTAGCCCTCTTAAATTGTGGTAAAATACACATAACTTTAAATTGCCATTTTAATCATATTTATCCAATTCAGTGGCATTAAGTTCATTGATAATGTTGTGCAACGCCACCACTGTCCATCTCCAGAACGCCACAAAAATCATTCCAAACAGAAATGCTGTGTCCATTAAATAACTCCCCTGTCCTCCCAACTCTACCCTTGGTAACATCTATTTTTGTTTCCATCTTTATGAATTTGCCTATTCAGGTAAATGGAATCGTACAGCATTAGGTCTTTTGTCTGGCTTATTTTACTTAGCATAACGTTTTCAAGGTTCATTCATGTTGTAAGATATATCAGAATTTTATTTCTTTTTAAGGCTGAATTATGTTCCAAAGTATGTGTATACCATATTCTATTTTTCCATTCATCTGCTGATGGCCATTTGGGTTGTTTTCACCTCTAGTCTCTTGTGAATAATGATGCTAGCACCATTAGTGTACAAATATCTCTTTGTGTCCCTGCTTTTGGGTATATACCTAGAAGTAGAATTGCTGGATCATATAGTGATTCTACTTAATTTTTTGAAGAACTGCCTGTTTTCTACAGTGGTTTTGCCATTTGACATTCCCACAAGGGCTCCAGTTTCTCCACATCCTTAGCAACATTTGTTATTTTCTGTTTTTGTCTTATTTTTTATGAAAGCCCTCCTAATTAATAAATTATAATGAAGCATCTTGTCTAATTGTGATTTTGACTTACATTTTCATCATAACTAGTGATGCTGAGCATGAGCTCAGCATCTTATGAGCTTATTGGCCATTTGTGTATCTTCTTTGGAGAAGTATCTATTCTTTTGCCCAATTTTGAATTTTGTTGTTGAGTTTTAGAAATTCTGTTTTTTGTTTTTTTTTTAAGAGACAGGGTCTCACTGTCACCCAGGCTGGAGTGCAGTGACATGATCATATCTCGCTGCAGCCTCAGATACCCGGGCTCAAGTTATTCTCCTGCCTCTGCCTCCCTAGTAGTTGAGACAAGTGTGTACCATCACATCCAGCTACTTACAAAACAAATTTGTAGAGACGGGGTCTTGCCGTGTTGCCCAGGCTGGTCTCTCACTCCTGTCCGCAAGCAATACTCTGGCCTCAGCCTCCCAAAGTGTTAGGGTTACAGGTGTGAGCTGCCACACCCAGGCAGGAATTCTTTATGTATCCTGGATATTAATCCCCTATCAGTTATATGCTTTGCAAATATTTTCTCCCACTTTAAGGGTATCTTTTCACTCTGTTGTAGTGTCCTTTGATGCACAAAAATTTTAAATTTTCATGAAGTCCAATTATTTTTGCTTGTTGCCTTGCTTTTGGTATCAGATCTAAAAAATCATTACCAAATCCAATGTCATCCAATGTTTACTTCTAAAAGTTTTATAGTTTTAGCTTTTATGTTCAAGTCTTTGTTCCATTTTGAATTTCTGTACATAGTGTTATAAGGCGAGAGTCCAACTTCGTTCTTTTGCATGTGAATATCATTTTTTCCAGCACCATTTGTTGAAAAGACTGCTTTTTCCCAATTGAATGGTCCTATCACCCTTGTTGAAAGTCATCTGGCCGTATGCGAGGGTTTATTTCTGTGCTCTTTAGTCTATTTCAAACAGGTTTTGACTGCTAATAAAAGCAAATCCGAATATTGTTAAAATTAAATATCACTACCTTCAGAAAATTACAGAGATAATATTCCTGGGATTACCAGAGGTGGTTAATATGTAGTAACCTTCCAAACCAAAATATGGTTTAATGCAGTATCGCAATG
Organism: Colobus angolensis palliatus; assembly: GCF_000951035.1. NCBI lineage: Eukaryota > Metazoa > Chordata > Mammalia > Primates > Cercopithecidae > Colobus > Colobus angolensis. Next base: position 1,928,352 of record NW_012110920.1, on the reverse strand, counting down.
ATATCATGTGACAATGTTAGACTATTCGTGGTAAAATGAAAGGAAAATGCAGTAGCATATGCCTGTAATCCCAGTACATTGGGAGGCCAAGCAGTATTGCTTGAGCTCAGGAGTTTGAGACCAATCTGGGCAATGTGGCAAAACCTCATTTCTACAAAAATACAAAAATTAGCTGGGTGTGGTGATGTACGCTTCTCGTTCGAGCTACTCAGGGCCCTGAGGTGGGAGGATTATTTGAGCCCAGGAGGTTAAGGCTGCAAGTGAGCTGTAATCATGCCACTGCACTCCAGCCTGGGCGAGCGTGAAACCCTGCCTCAAAAATTAAAAAAAAAAAAAAAAAAAAAAAAAGGAAAAATTAGGCATCTTATTATTTTCAAAGAATATCTCTATTTCAAATCATGTTGTTGATCTTATTTGTTAGAAAGATAGAATATGTTCTTTGTTTATGAAAATAAATAAGAGACTGCCTACGGATAATTTTTAGCTGAACCCAAAGCAAGACATTGTTCGCAAATGTTTTCATATGCTTTTATCATTAACACAGTTCTGGAATCTGAATACTTAACTAAGAAATCTGATTGTGATATATTTCCAAATATTTCATTTGTATTGCTTTTTGACAAACTTTTGTATATGGTTCCTGTGGACATGGATAAAACATTTCCAACTATGTTGTATTTAACATTTTTCCTTTCCCATCCTCTAATCCACATTAACACTCTCTACAACATAAGACACAGCAAAACAAACAATTGTGGTTTAGCTCATCAAGATGCCCTCTTTCTGCTTCAGCTGTGGTACACAGTACTGTATATACAAAGAAAATATTCCTCACTATTCACCTCTTAGGACCTATCTCTTCACTCCAGATTTAAAATCATAGTGTTTGGAGAAAAGCCACGAATTAGAAACTCAATGTTTTATGATGATGAAAAGGTAAATATTTTAAGATACAGCATTAGTGAAACTTAATACCTACATATAATTGGTTATGAAGGAGTAATAGAATAAGAACTAAGCATCTTGACCTATATGTAAAAATCAATTTGACATCTAAGGTAATGCAATTAATAGTATCTGTTCACTGTGCTTTTACTTCTAAAATCCTAGCATAAAAGTAGTTAGGCTGTTATAATGATATTTACATTACCACTTTTCTGCAAAAACCCTGGCTCCTTTTACCTCTCTCCTTTATACTTATCCAACACTATCCTAATCCTGGTTAAGTCTAAATATCCCTTCCTAGAAACTTGCTGCTAGTAGCTGAAGATGGTCAAAACCCACAATCATGCTGATGGATTTCAATATATAGTCTGTGATCTCAATTATGCCTGACAATCCTTTTACAGTTTTCTAATACATTTGCTCTTCTACTTTTCAAGACAACTATTTTCTCATCTGTAGCAATTTATACCTTTCCTAAGACTTTTAATAAGCTATCTCATATTATCTTCTAGGAAGGTAGGGTGGAAGGTAATATTTATTATATAGCCCAGGAGACTGAGTCACAGAGGTTAAGACATGTGGTGGCAGCACCAGGCTACCCTCAGAGAAAGGAGTTTCCTATCACTGGAAGTATAAAAGCTCAGTCAGGGATGTTATGAAGAAGGTTCAGGTACTCTGTGGGAGGTTGGTCCCCTTCTCCTCCTGTCCTTTTAATTTCCCTCTCTCTCCTCCAGCATGAAAGTGTGACAAAGTCTCCTAAAGACACAAACAAAGCCCATCTTGACCCTTCCCAGTCTATGACTTTACTTTCTCTTTCCTCTTCCATGTATTACTAAGTTTTTTTCAGAGAGGTTTTTACTCACTGTCTCAACTTCCTTGACTTCCATTTCCCTCTTTCCTAGACAGTGGCTTTTGTTGCCACTGTTACGCTGAATCTGCTTTTGCTAAGACCATCTTGTAGTTGTCAAAGCCAATGGACACTTTTCATTTTTTCCCTTTCCTGATACCTATAGCATTTAACATTGTTGGCTGGCTGCTGGGTCTCTCTGAAACTTTCTTCTTCCAGGACACTATACTTTTTTGGATCTGTAACTCTACTTCTCATTCTCATTCAAACCCTGTCTGTTCCTGACATGTTGGTTTCTCCCAAAGTTCTATCCTCAACCCCCTTCCTTGTTGTTCTCATCCACACCTGTGGCTTTCTCTATCTCATACATGTCATGTTCCAAAACATCTATAGCTCAGTCTTTCTCTTCCTGAGCTCCACATCCTTATGTCTCACTCCCTATTAATTATGCCAATTTAGAAAACTATCAAACTGGCTTTTAAGACAAATTAAAATCAAATTGACTATTTATTCCTTACCCAGTGACTTTTGGCCATAAAACATAGTATTAATTATAGATACTAACTGTACTGCAGTTCTAGATCTCAGTTATCAAAACTGAAAAAAAAAACACAACGAACACCTAGAAGTCAACAGTATTTCATATACTTGAAAGTCCACAATTTATACAAGCACTTTCATTCTAGCTTTGTAAATTTAGATAACAATTTAGTTAAAATTACACACTGTAATGGAACAAGGGTTTCTATTTCCCTATCCTGATTTTGTTATGATTACTGAAGTCAAATAATTTGATATGACATGATTATAACGCAGTAAAATTTGTTGATAAGTCTTACCTGGAATTAAAAAATATTTAGAAATTAAAGCAAACTTAGAAAAAATAAAAAGCATTATTTTTTGTTCTAACAAAATTTATTATGCAGTAATTACAAAGGTTAAAGACTTCCATCTCAAATAAAAATAACTGTTATAATTACACACATCATATAGTACCTTATAGAATGATTCCAATAAATATCACAGGAAATACAGTGCATTTTCAAACTGGAGAGACAAAGACTTTCTCATTCACAGTGTTTGACATAGGAAAGCCTATTTACATATCAATCTGTATAAAGTCATGCTCTCAGTAACAGTCCACACAGGGCTGTGCCAACACAATTCTTTCAGAATGTGAAGTACCGGGCAAACCACTCCTGGCGCTGGGGATCTGGAGAAGCCACTGGAGAAGCTTCACTCTGAGCAGGACTGAATTCATAAAAAGAGAGACATGTAACCCAGCATTAAGTCATTGTGCAAAATGAAGGCAAAAGCACATAAAACATCAGCATAGATTACCACAACAGCTTCCCCATGTTGTAAGTCGTATTTTAAAGATTTGCTACTCCCTCTACACTAGAATCGGTTCTCCACTCCATGAGAGCATAAGAGTGCATCAGCAGCTCAAATGAAGTCAGTTCAGGAGGAGCCACATCACAACAATCACAAAAAACAAAAAACAACTGCAAAAATGTCACCTTCTTTGAATAAAAAATTCAGTAAGAATTGTGGGAAATAAGAGAGAATAAAATAATGATCCTCTCTTTCAGCACCTTTTCTCTTTTAGTTGATTTTACAGATGTGTCCTTAAATATAACTAAAGTAACTAGTATTTTTTTTACTCCATGCACTTTCTATTAAATTTTCATTTCATAATTCCCTATGCAAATACTCCAGGAAAGGGAGTACATTAAAAATATAATTTCCCCCCATCACTGATGTTATATAGTTTATACTTATCTTAATTCTAACTAAAGATTCTTTGGGCTACTTAAGAAAACAAAAGAATCCCTACCGTCTTTGGGGAAAATTACAAGGCACGCAACAATGTGTAATGGAAACTCCAGTAGTCATGTTCCTTGAGCTCATGCACATGCATCTTATTGATACCTGAACATACCCATGCACAAGGGAAAATAAGCAACACAAAATATTTAGCAGGAGACAAATTCAGAGGTGTATTTGACTAATTTTCATTCTTGCTATTTTTTTTTTTGTTAATCATTAACGATGTCATTAATCACTTAGCCTAAAAAAACCTGCCTACTTGTAAGACTATCACTAGTGACACTGCTAAGATTTAGTAAGAATAAGAAAAAAAAGTAAAGCAGCAAAAAATCAGTAATAGTAAGATGAGCATAAAACAACAGTACTTTCTGACTTTATCTAATGGCTAAATTTCTAATGAAATTTGCATTTCATTCAAAATTTGCTAATACATTTAATCAACAACTGCAAGGTAACTTAAAATGGAATGGAAATTTTAAAAATTATTTATTTCTTCTAAATTTAGTTTTTGCATAAGTATATTTAAGTTCCCAGAGTTTGTGTATGTTTTTATTTTGACAATAAGCATATATATATATTTATAAATAATCCTGGCAAACAAGGGAAAAAATAAACATATATAAAAAATAAAAACCACTCAGTAAACAAAAAATTATTTTAAAGTTCTACAATAAGGATGAATTGTTAATTTAAAAATTGGTGACAACACTAAAAATAAAGTAATCGTGCATAATATTAAAATTCTAACCATATAAATCACATTAACATCTCTTCAAGTACTTAGAAAATTGACTGATGACCAGAAATTAGAAAAAAATTTTAACACAGTCAAAAGGAAGTTCTCTAGAGAGGTGATAAATATACTTTGAAGAAAATATTGCATAGTAAGTTTTCTTAGGTTGTTCTTAAAGTAGTGATTTCTGCAATGTAAGAAGGTAAATTTCTCAAGTTAAAAAAGAAAAGAAAAAAACATTGGTGAGACGGGTCTCACCTCAAAAATGTCTTGGGCCCTTTAGGTGGCACTGGCTGTGGAAGTGGTTTGCTGCTGCTGAACTCAATATCGTGGACTGGAGAATTAGGAATGGGATCCAGGCGGTTAGGATGTCCATTGCCCACTCCACCAGATTCCAGAGCACTTAGATTGGGAACACTCACAAACCTGTTTGTTGGTGATTTATCATTCTTCTTCTTTTGCTGCATTAAAAATAATACATGTGAGGATAGTCCCTGCATGAGGACAAATGAGAAAATAGGAATGGTAGAAGATAGAAATTTGGCATGGGAAAATTTTGGAAGCTTTATGTTAAATTAAGATGTTAATTAACCAGTGTTACCCAAACTGTGGTCTGGGAATCCTTGGAGGTAATTTTTTATCTACATGGAATCCTCAAAGACAGACATGCTACCAGGACAGAAAGAACGAGGAAGAAACATTCAGGAGTCGTTCACGAGGAATGGGAGAGAAGGTAAAAAGAGTGCCAAGGGGTAAAGAATACCCTTTTGGGAAGAAAAGAGGAAAAGGGTTGGGGGAGAAAGCAAGTCTTGCAGATAGAAGGTTAAATGGATTTAGGCTAAAATTAGGAGAAGGGGTAAAGTTAAACATAATTTTAAAAGAGAGGTCCATGAAATTTAGCCATCTGTCAAAGGGAGGCAGTTCTTGCCTGGAAAAAAGAAAGGAATGAGAAAATGCTTGGCAATGTAGTTTGAAACAAATTGCACATTTCTACTAAAGACCTAAAACTGACTTAGAGAAATAATCTGGTTTTAAATTCACTATGACATCTATCTTTCTGAAGAGGGAAAGTTTTATTTTCATAATTAAGTCTAATTTCCATATTAATTGGCAGTATCATTAATTGGCTCATATTTTTTAAAATTTAAAGGTTACAAAACAATAGTAATCAGCTGATTTTTAAATGTGGCTTTAAAATTAACAGATAAAAAGACAAATTCCACTGTAGATTATCAAAATCTATCAGCCTGCAATTCACGAACTTTAGTCTCAAAGTATTTTATTCACATCTCCAGAATCAATGATCATCATCTTGCTATGAGAAATAAAAATTAACATGTTGTTAGGTATTTAGAATATTCTCATCTTTTACTAATTAGGTGTATACTAATTAAATTTGTAAGTTTTTTTGGAAAATAACTCGAGTTTGGGAAAAATGCAATTAATATACAAGACGGAACTTTTATTTATCTTACTGTCAACATTTTCTTCTGTCATATTCTGTGACTTGTAGAGTCTCTGACAAAAATCTTATTTTAGCATAACCAGAAAAAGAAAATAATAATAATAGCTTCTTCAGAACTATTTGTGAAAACTAAAGTCACTATTAGGAGTCAAAAGTAGTTTGAAAGTTCTTATAAAGATGTATCTTTTGCATTTTCTTATTCTAGTCACCAGAGGGCATAATTAAACCTACTTAAGGTTTCTATTTTAAGAAATCAAAAGAACACTGGTAAAGTTCTACAGTAATCATTTTGCAGCCAAAAAATTTAATTCCAATACAATAAATAAAAGGAGTGTTTTTAGTATATCTTTTTCCGCAAACCTCATAATCTTGCTTTATAATTAAAATATTATTTAACCCTAAATTATGAATTTAAAAACTAAAACTAATTATAATTATTCATTCACCAATTATTCACTCAGAGCGTTCTATCTGCCAGGCAGTATTTCAGACTCTGAGATACAGCTACATGCCTCTCCAGTCATTCTATTTTAGAAAACACTCAAGTTTAAAGTTTGGAACACTTTAACTTGTAAAGGAAGGATAGATTCAGTGTTCTTAACAGAGAAGTTTTATGAGCTGTGAAAGGAAAGGAAAATTTCTGGGTAAAGGCCTAATAAAAATTAGGCATGACGTGAAACTTAAAATCTGCATTTGAAAAACAGTTTTGGAACTATCACTTTTGTTTATTCTACTATTGATTTCTGCCATGAGATTCATAATTCCTATGAAGCCAATATATATATGTATATATATAATCATTTATTCTTTATTACTTGCTTTATTCACAGAATAATTTGTGGTGGCTTATAGGGAATGTGATGAAATTTTGCAACTGAACAAATATTTACTGAATACCTACTATACCCAAAACACGATTGGAGCCATGGGAAGCTAGGGTACAAAGATTTATAAGACTTGGTCATGTCTATTTCAAGGCTCTTCTATTTGTCCCAAGAAAGTAACACATATCAAAATAAGTCATATTCAATTTTAATTGTTAAGAACAGTCAGAAAGCCGGGCAAAGTGGCATACACCTGTAATCCCATCCACTCGGGAGCTGGAAGCAGGAGGATCGCTTGAGCCCAAGAGTTTGAGACTAGCCTGAGCAACATAGTGAGACGCCATCTCCAAAACAAAAACAAAAAAACAAACCAAACCAAAAAGAACAGTCAGAAGACTGAGAGAAGTAAGCCCTTCTCTGATGATTGTTAGGCAACAAAATACATATCCAACCGAAGGTCCATTAAGATGTTAGGCCTTAAACCAGCAACAGCTGTTGGGTATTCAGGGCTGGAGTCTCTTTCTGGCCCATAAGCAGAAGATTGTGAGCAACAGGGAAAACGACAAGAAATACTCTTAAGAAGAGTCAGAAGGTTAGTTTTCTTTAGAAATATGAAAAAAAGGTAGAACCAAGTTTTATAATATTGGCAAAATATATTTAAAGGAATATGAGTATTATTCAGAGTTTCATTCTGAAAATGAACATACAAATAATTCATAAGTTTTAGGGCTAGATTATTAAATAGAAGAAAACATTTTTTGGGAGCTTTATCCAACTATGCTGCTCCAGATATTTTCATCAAATTTTTAACCAACTTTTAAACCACATTCCTATTCTACAGTGTTTACGGCACATACCTTAGCCAATGGATTAATAACACCAACAGTAGGACTTGAGTTAAACACTTTGTTGAAGTTAGTTTCTCGATTGACTAATTCCAGCTGATAAAACTTATTATCCTCCTATGCAAAAGAATTATAAACATCTTTTAAATATTTTCTATGGAATATTTTAAAAACATAAATGTATAAATGCCATTTCATTTAAAATTTAATATAAAACCTGAATGAAGATTTATGTACTTTGTTTAAAGAGTTCTAGACCTGATTGCTGCTGTCTTAAGGAATGTTGGGGGGTAAGTTTTCAACACCTTTTAAACCCTATACCCAAGCACTTGACCCTTTTCCTTCAAGAGTGGACCTAAATGTTTTATTTGGTCCCAGCTCTGTTTCACAGATTTGGGTAGATTTAACTTACATTAATGGGGCTCTGGGCATGACTGAATTATTTCCACAGATAAGGATGACACTATATCATTAATCTTTATTTCTATTTCTTTTTATAGGTGTTTTTCACCATACCCAGCAAATTTTTTTTTTTTTCTGGTGTGTGTAGAGGTAGGGTCTCAGTACGTCACCCAGGTTGGACTCGAACTCCTAGCTTAAGCAATCCTCCGGCTTCAGCCTCCCAAAGTGCTGGGATTAGAAGCATGAGCCATCATATCTGGCCTCATTATTCTTCAGTACTGTAAATAGATTCGATTGCATCTAATCTGATATATTAATCTATGATAGCAATGGTAATCAAAGAACAGGGAAAAAGTGAAGGCCCGTATAGAGATAAAACCTTTACCTTTGCCTTTACCAACAAGATCTGCTAAGTAAGTAAGCAGAATGTGGGAAGGCCATAAGTAAACACAACAGTGTGTAGGAGAATGCAGGGCTGTGCTCTAGCAAAACTAGGTTCTAGTGAAATCTAGTAGAATTCTTTATGCTTCTCTTAGTCGCCACTGTCATTCAAATCATTAATCTCGACCTACGTGCCTCACAGTCCATGGAATTAGGCTGTTGTGGAAGGAGTATGGAACAACCCTTGGCTACAATCCTGGCTCTTCCCCGGTGAGCTGTGTTGCTTTGGAAAGTTGCTTTACTGTATTTGCTGTGAGGATAAAATACAATTATAACATCTCCTCAGTAAGAACTGGGAATTAATAGCTATTTATATGGAACACAGTTTCAATACATTTACTATACTTGCTGATTTCATGTATGAAATATAATGTGCCGTGAGTCTGTTGCTATCAGATGGAGAAATCTATGAGGCCTGTGCTCATGTTCACAATATGCAGAAAACTGGGTGGTTGGTGGATTGAAGCAGCACACACTCATCTCTCCAAAGCCTGCTCCTGGATTCTACCTGTGATCCCCAAGGTACTACCTATTGCTTTCAGCAGGAACCTTTAGTCTCAGACAACAGGCTGCCTCTCTTAAATGCAAACAGAGATGCATTGAGGAAAAAGGACTTCAGAAATACATGTTGCTCTTACGCTCTTTTTGCATGCTAAAGTCCAAAGTCTTCAGCTGAAGATATGAACCGTTAAAGAGTATATTCATTGTTAAATCTGTATTTTTTTAGCTGATAAACTTCAGAGTCATTAAGAACCCAGTGTTACTGACTTCCCAAGAGAGAACCTAGTGTTACTGACCTTCCAGGAGAAAGCATGCAACTTTTCTGAGGCTAGACTATGGAACACTTTTTCTATAGAGTAAAAATTCTGGATTAGTGTTTGCTAGGACACATTTTAGGAAATCAATATGCTCAACTTGTTAGTGTACAATACAGGCTAATGCATGAATGTGCTGGCTTTTCTTTGCTAGCCAAGCTTAATTCTACATGTGTGACACACATACATACACACACTTCAATGGTATATTAATTGTATACTGGCAGTGACATATTATTAAACATTCAATAGGTATCAAAAAGACTTTCTTTTTAAAAATATGAAAGACATACAATTCCCTTCCTCTAATGCCGAATTTAAATTTTAAAAATTACTTTATATTTATTCATAAACATTTCAATAAACTTTCAATCACAATGCACATGTTCTGTGTTTTCTATTTTCAGTTAGCATTACTTAAAAAGACTGTCCCATATTTTCCCAATCAATATCTATTGATTACTAACATGGTTAGACTAAAACCAAAATATCTTACAATTAGTTTCTTTATGATCTGGTCTCTTTCTGTAAGCATGGCTTTTAATTCTGTAATCATCTGTATATCTTCTGGTTTTGATTCTCTCATTAGATATTTTTCTTCCATTTCTTCTAATCTGAAAACAAGAAAGACTTTAGCTCATTGATATCGCTCAGATACATTCTTCTGTAATACCTACATTAAAAAAATTAGTCTAGTTGAACACACACAAAAATCTGAAACAAAACTTCTCTTTTCCTTAAAACTTTGAAGCATAATGACATGACTGCTTCAAGAGCAGTAGTTACATTAAAGGCTTTAAAGGGTAGATGGTACTATAAAAGGCTTTGCAGGTTATTTTCTGAAGAAGTCACTCATTTTAAGTCATTCCAGAGTATTTGGAGAAGAGGTGAGGAGTATTTGGAGATAAGCTTTGCAGAAGAAATTATATGTTGAATGATACTAACCTGACAAATACAGGTTTGACACTAGAAAGGCAGGCTTACTATTACAACTGCTTATCACAATACAATATTGTGTGATAACACAAGGCTTGGTAACATATAAAAAGGACCAGAAACAAGTACAGATGAAAGAAAAACAAAGGACACACATGTATGACATCATTTTTTCCTGGTTTATAGAAGATAAGGTTTAAAATTCTATATTATCAGCCAGTACATACAAACTGAAAAAAAGGTTCATCAGGTAAGAGAAAAATTATGTGCCCTTCTAAGCCTATTCTGTACTGAATGATATGAGGTGGTAATAGGCCTGAATGCCCTGATCACTAAAATAGAGGCCACTTTTTATAAGCAGGTGACATATCCTGCTGAGTCTAAGAATATAGGATGGGGCAGACTGAAGACAATACAAATGGAAACTGCTGGCTTAGTTTCAGAAAAAGCACTTTCAATTTCAGAAAATGCAAATAATTAGAACTATTTAAAAAATCTTATTGTTTTCAGGATATAAAGGATAGAACTTAAACAGAATTTCAATAACATTATTCAATAGAATTATGGTTAATAAAGATTCTTAGAAAAAATTATTCACTCATAAATACTGAGTAACTTGTAGATGATCTATCTTCCAGAAGTCAGTTATATACTCCTATTCCCACCCAAAACCCTAGAGAGGTACCTGAATCTCAGTGTATTTGAGTACCATAAAATCCCTCCACAAATTCAGCCCAAGCTAAAGATTTGGAGATAATGTGTTAGGCTCTCTATCCGGTCCCCTGGCTAAAGTTCTCAATTAGGGTGTTGGGAGGTATGAAGGTGATGAGGAAATGAGGAAGTGATTGTCTCAGGATCAGCTGGGAGTTTGTCAGGTCAGTGTGAGGTAAGTTGTACAACAGGGGTGTCCAATCTTCTGGTTTCCCTGGGCCACATTTAAAGAATTGTCTTCGGGCACACATAAAATACACTAACGATAGCTGATGAGCTAAAAAAAAAAAAAAAAATCTTACCATGTTTTAAGAAAGTTTACGAATTTGTGTTGGGCCGCATTCAAAGTTGTCCTGGGCCGCATATGGCCTGCGGGCCGTGGGTTGGACAACTTTGCTGTACAATGTGTTAAGTTCCACTATCTTTACTTTTGTTCTTTTGTGACAATGAAGACCAAGTGAAAAATAATGTGATTTGTTAACTCGCATAAAGTGACCTTGCATTTTTTCCCAATATGGCAGAGTTAATTCTTACGTATTTTATGGGCAAACATTTTAAGAAAGTCAAGAAATACTAATCTAGTAAAATAAATAGCAATTTGGGTTTTATGTTGGAGAAACCACAAGATGTCACTGGAGCACTTTCTTTTATTATTAAAAGCAAAGTACAAGATTTATGAACTGCTTCCCGCAGCTGAGCAACAATACTTGGTATAAATGGTAAGCAACTAAATTTAAAGCCTTATTTAAAACTATTATTTCTATCTTTTTGTTAATTGAAAAGTTAAGGTAAAGTGAATCTAAAGCGATCAGTTAAAATCTCTGAACCACTTTTTTTGCATAATAAAGATCTACCCCTGAATCCAAATTGCAGTGTTTTTACTTAGCTTAAACATCCTTTGCCTACAGAATTACTATCAGTTAATCTTCTCTATAAAATATCTGATACAGTTTGGCTGTATCTCACCCAAATCTCATCTTGAATTGTAGTCCTCACAATCCCCATGTGTCATGGGAAAAACCTGGTGGGAGGTAATTGAATCATGGGGACAGTTATCCCCTGCTGTTCTCATGATAGTGAGTTCTCAAAAGATCTGATGGTTTTATAAGGAAAAATCTTTTCCCCCTTTGCTTGGCCCTTCTCCTTCCTGTCACCATGTGAAGAAGGTGTGTTTACTTCCCCTTCCACCATGACTGTAAGTTTGCTGAGGCCTCTCCAGCCATGCTGAACTGTAAGTCAATTAAACCTCTTTCCTTTATAAATTACCTAGTCTCCGGCATGCCTTTATTAGCAGCGTGAGAATGGACTAATACAACATTTTTACATCACCAAAAATGTTTAATAAGAAAAATACCTAGATATTAAATAGGAAAATATAATTGATTATACATAGAAAAAACATAATCCATGTAAACACAAACAGGAAAGCATTAAAGGAGAGAACAAGTAATATGATATAGATTTAACTTGCAAATATATTTCAATAATTACTAGTCTTCCAAAATTCTTATAGAAAGAAAACTTGGTACTATTCCAATATCCATTTCAAGCCAAGACTAGTCAATATTTTTCTTTTCTTCAGTTGCTGCAAGCAACCCTCGTAACCAGCACTGCTTCTAAAATTTAGTCCAGGTGTAAACAACTGGTAACACAGTTTTTTGTTTTTTTTTTTTTAATTATACTTTAAGTTCTGGGATACATGTGCAGAACATGCAGGTTTGTTACATAGGTATACATGTGCCATGGTGGTTTGCTGCACCCATCATCTACATTAGGTATCTCTCCTAATTGCTATCCCTCCCCCTGCCCCCCATCCCCCGACAGGCCCCGATGTGTGATGTTCCCCTTCCTGTGCCATTTGTTCTCATTGTTCAACTCCCACTTATGAGTGAGAACATGCGATGTTTGGTTTTGTTCCTGGATACACAGTTGTTTTTAAGTTTGTTCTTCTTTAATCTTTAATCACAAGAAAAAAATTATTTGGGTGTACACACACACACACACACACACACACACACACATACACACACACACACACACATATATTTTTTTTCTCTGAGATGGAGTTTTGCTCTGCCACCCAGGCTGCAGTGCAATGGCACAATCTCAGTTCACTGCAACCTCCACCTCCCGGGTCCGAGCGATTCTCCTGCCTCAGTCTCTCGAGCAGCTGGGATTACAATTGTCTGCCACCACACCCGGCTACTTTTTGTATTTTTAGTAGAGACGAGGTTTTACCATGTTGGTCAGGCTGGTCTCGAACTCCTGATCTCAGATGATCCGCCTGCCTCAGCCTCCCAAAATGGCTGGGATTACAGGTACGAGCCACTGTGCCCAGCCGGGTCTATGTATCTAAAATGGCCTTCATAACTTATGTTCATTACTCTAGTTCACAACACTCAGGCAGGACTTCAGGGTAAATGCTAGCTAGAATCTAATAACATTGTTTTTATTTGCACAAAATTTACATTTATATAATTATAGCTTAGCTTCTATTTAGAATAAAGGATAACATTTTTCAGTAGTGATAAATGTTCTACTGTAGTGATATCAAGTTTTCCTGTTAAATATTTAAGTTAAAATAAGTCAACTAAAAATATTAAGAAAATAATATACGTAGCCAGAAATGACCCAATTCCCAGGGATGTATATGAATGATGAAAGCCTGGGAAATGCCGCCTTGAGAGTACCACACAAGTGTAGCCTTTTACTCAAATTTTACAGATTTCCATTAAAAGTAATAGAAGAGAGAAGAGAAAGGGGAAAAAAAGGAGAAAGGAGAAGTAGAACATATAAAATTACTAATTAGGGCCACTGATGGATTCTCACCAGGTATGCATGCCCTGCTTTCTCTGACTCTGACAATATATAGGTCAATATCTGTGATTCATGAACAACACAGGACAAAATTACAAATGCCTAAAAAACCGTATACAACGTTTCCAAGTTATAGTCTGGTTAAGAAAAAAAAGGATAAAAAAATAAAATCAGTGAATTTTAGAACCAAAAATAGTATACTATCGTTTCATAACCAAACAATAGTATATTATGCACACATATATATATACTGGGACTTTAATTTTATAAAGATGAAAAAACTCTATCATCATTTTCTAAACTCTTAAATAAAGGAAATATACTAATTGAAGCACTTTAACGCTGAACCTTTCTTTTCCCATAAATTAGGCACAGACTCTGATTTGTGACAAGGCTACTTCTGTACCTCACAAAGCTTGCAAAAACAATCTGAATGGTAAATTAATCATCAAGGGACAACAACAACAAAAGTTAATTGAGTATTATAGATGAAAGGACTCAAAACTTTAAAAAAAGTAGTAATTCAGGTATGACGGAGTGCTTCTTTTCAAATGGGGATTACTGACCTATTTAAAATCTAAGTACAGAAACTCAACATTTCTCTCAAGAAGAAATCATCTTTTGTGAAATAAACCTAAACAATCAATAATAACCTCAGAACCATCTTTTTGCATATTAAAAGATCGGCCATGACCTCAAGTTGTAAAGAATGTTTTCATTTAGCTTAAACTTTCTTTACTTACAGAGGAAATCATTTAGATTAAAAAAAAAAAAATCAAACAGCCCATTCTCTCATTTGTTTCTAAAAGAAACCAGAATCAGGACATTTTTATTAGATATAAAGTTTTTACTACTATATCACTGAAAGATAAAATTTTTACAGAACTCTCTGAAAATCTAAGACTTTAACTTTCAGCACCAGAGAACAGGATTTCTAATAATCATCATTCCATAAGCAATTTAGAACTCATCACCATTTCTACAATGCTTACAGACTTGGGATATTTTCCATCCTTTACATGTGTTGCCCCACCCTTCCATCTCCAGGAAGGGAGTTCAACAGGATTTGGGGCAGGAGCAGAAGGAAGAAGGTGCATCTGCCCCAAGCTTCCTCAGCGGCAGGCTGCACCATGTCCTTTCAGCCCCTACCACCACCGCCTTCCAGGAATCTACAGGACTCTTCTGATTTCAAAGTTTTAAAGCCAGGGTGCAGCTGAGAATAAACTTCAATAGAATTCCCCAGTCCTTAGGAACAGTTCATATATTGTTTCCCACAGCTCCATAGGTTGGAACCAACTCTCCCTGCTCATTACCTGTCTAAATCCAAACCATTCAGCAGATCCAAGCAGGCTGCATTTAAGGATATGGAACAGAAACAACCAATTGTCTAAAACTACGCTTTACAACACTGTAGCCATTAGCCTGCATATGGCTATTTACATTTAAATTAATTAAAATTAAATGAAATTTAAAAATTCAGTTCCTCAGTTATGCTAACCACAATTCAAGTGTTCAACAGCTATTTTTAGCTAGAAGCTACCAACCTGGACAAAGCAGATACAAAACAGTTTCATTATCACAGACAATCTATTGAATAGTGCTGGTCAAATATCAATTTGATACGTGTTTGTTTTTAACTAAAGGAGTAAACACCTAAAGCTAGGGGGTAATTACCTGCTGGCAGTAGGTTTCTGCTGAAAAAAGAAACATGGTTGGTTAGCATGGACCCAAGTAGAAGCATTAAAATGAAAGGAGGGTCTAGCAAAGCAGGTAGTTTACTTAAAAGTAAATACTAATTTTTCGATTATTAAAAATGATCATAAAATCAAAAACTAAGTTTTTTGCTACCTACTGAAGATTCATAATGTGCAAAACCATATGCAACAGAATAAAGGAAAAACAAGGACACAACCTTTACTCTTTTAACATTCCTAAGGAGACAGGACACACAGACAGACTGATGTTATTCTTTCTGTGACTATGCTTTTCAGAGCATGAAGTGGGGGATGCCAAGATTTCAGTCTCTGAGGAATATCACTGAGGCCAGGAAAAAGGACAGCCAAGGAACTGAGTCTATTGTAAATCATTTCTGCAAAAGCATGAGGTTATGAGCTGTTATACAAGGCAGATACCCGAGCTCATACTTGGCCCAAAAGGATTTAAAAATCACCTCTAATAACAGCAAACACCAAAATCAGAGTGACCATCATCATTCAACTGCCTCATCCTAATTAAAGAACATATAGCACTGCAATTACCATCTGTAACACAGCACTAAAATTTTCTTTTTGCAGTATCCTTTCTATGAGAGTCAAAATAACAGCTAATCTGAGGTTAAACACAGTGCTCCTAAATTTAGTATCCACATATGAATTTTCTTATATAATATAACTTACGACACTTGTAAAGCTGCATTTATTTCCTTGAGTAGCTCGTTAGTCTTATTAAAATCTGCCCGCATGATATTTTTCTCTCTGAGGTGGTCTGCTGTCATGACATCCAACTCTTTTTCAAGCCTCTTGTTTAAATCTTGTTCATGCAACCTGTTTGATTTATTTTTAGTTAAGAAAATGTTATTCTGAAGTCAAGCTTTCAAAACTTTCTATTATTCTACCAGATTTGAAATGGTTTTTGGTATAATATATAGAAAATTAATGTAAACAGCCTAAATTAAGCTACTTACTTTCTGCTATAAGCTTCTGGCTTTGTTAAAGTTGTCTCCTTTAATGCTTTTTCAAATAACATTTTTAAAAGATTTCAGTTAATTATATACAGTTTCCAAAGTGAATGAATACATGTACATCATTCAAGATACCAACATTTCATCTTGTTCTAGATTATAATATAGTCATCAAATAAAGTAAAAAGTGGTCTTCAATATTTTACTAGAGAGGTAGTCTAGTCACAAAAATAGGCATAGATTACTAAATATCAGCACAACAGTTTTTCAGATGACACTGCATACTCCTTCCGTTGTACTTAATGGCATACCTTATCTGTTGGTTAGATTCACTTCGTATTCTGAGAATTTCTTTCCCCTTAAATTCCAGTTCTTTGGTTAGGGCACTTATATTCTCATGAAGGTGCTGAACCTCCTTATCCAATTCAGAGATGTGATGCTCTCTGTGTCTTAATTCCTCTTGTAGATCTGTAATTCTACACATGTGCTCCTTACTCTGTAAAAACAAAAAAAGTAATTTTTAGAAGTTTTCTACATATTTGATTTCTGTGTTTATCTGCGGGAAAGAAAATGACACACTGGAATGTCAAATGTAATCATTCTGACACTGCTTCTTCAAAAGCAAACTGCTGAAGTGAGAAAACCTCGAGGCCTCTTCTCTTTCCACACATGTAAGTTTGTATATGGATATAGCTTCAATAATGTCAGGTTACAAGGAACCCAAAAGGTCAAAGGACATCTCTCTCATTTTACAGGTGAGGAAACCAATGCCCAAAGATGATTTATAACCAGTGGTTGAATTGAGATTAGGTCACAGGGCTCTTACATTCTCAGTAAGTTTTACCTGATTTTGAAGAATAATTGTGGCGCCATTGCCTAGAATCTAGAGAGAAAGTGCATCTAAGGAGGCCCTCCCAAAAGAACACACATCACATGGCTTACAAAGCAGACTTAGTTTAGGGCTGCTCTAGCAGTTATCTGACAGTTAAGCTCCCTTCTGTGATCGTGCCACCCCACTCCAGCCTCGGTGACAAAGTGAGACCTTGTCTCAAATAAGTAAATAAATTCAATAAAGCTCTTCAATATAAACAGAATGTGATAACCAGTGAAAATAAGAGTTACTACAAAATAATTTTCAGAAAATTATGAACATTCAATATTCAAACAGTACAGAATACTCTGACTTACCTGTCTTCTGCTGATGTCTATGCCTCTCTCTAATTCCATTTTGGCAGCTGCCAATTCTTGATGATGATTATGCCGTAACAAATCAATTGCAGCTGCATGTTGATGGTTGAGTTCTGAGCGCAAGGAAGCTGGAATTGCAAGGCAAGAATACGTTTGGTACCTTTAAAAAATATTATCAATACTTTAGATAAAAATTATAGAAGTAAAAAAAATTATTTAAAAATCAGAACACTTGTGTATGTCCATTAAATTAATAGATTATTACAAACTCACAAATTTAAATATTATAGACTACAATGTACTATCATGAATTTAAAGTTAATCTAGCTTTGATGAGGATATAAAAAATTTCAAATGTTTAAGTGGATCAAGGTATTTTTATACATGCTTTCAGTATGCAGATAAAGCACTAATGGAGATGAAATATTTTTAATTCATCTCTTTCACTATTAGAATAATAAAATTTGGTCAGGCACAGGGGCTCATGCCTAAAATCCCAGCACCTTGAGGGGCCGAGGTGGGTGGATCACCTGAGGTCAGGAGTTCGAGACCAGCCTGACCAACATGGTGAAACCCTGTCTCTACTACAAATACAAAAACTTAGCCACGCGTGGTGGTGGATGCCTGTAATCTCAACTACTCAGGACAATGAGATAGGAGAGTTGCGTGAACCTGGGAGGCGGAGGTTGCAGTGAGCCGAGATCATGCCATTGTGCACTCCAGCCTGGGTGACAGAGTGAGATTTCATCTCAAAAAAGAAAAAAAAAAATACATAAATAAAATTTTAGAGTTTAATGGTACCATAACAAATATTTAGGAAGCAACTTCTCACCCAAATAAGAATTCTTCAAAAATATCCCTAAAGGAGCCTGGCTGGTCAGTGTTGTTAGTGATCTGAAGGTCATCACCTTCATTTGAGTTTGGGATGATTTCATACAGTCCATAAACATTTACTGAATGCCAGGCACTGTTCTAAGGGGGAACGAAATATGACAGTATCTCTATAACTGCATAGGGTTGAGGGGAAGACATTATGCCAGAAAACTAACTAGGGTGTCAGAGATGACTATTAGGTATGACAAAAGCACAGTACTGTAAGAACTCAAATGTTCTAGGAAAGGGAAACTGGGGAAGGGAACTGTCACAGTAACTGTCTGAAGACCAAGTAGGAGTTCTCCCAATAGAGAAGGAAAAAGCATTCAGGAAGAAGGGATATCATATATAAAACAGGAAGAACCTGGTCAGTCTGGCAAACTGTAAGAGGGTATGGCAGGAGGCCACAGTGCACATGGTCATACTATAAAGAAAATGGAACCTAGTGGGAGAAAGTTTTAGTACAAAATGTTTTTAATTTTAACCTAAGGCTCATAGTTCTCAAACTTGGATATGTTTGGTGGTATGTGTGAAGGAACCTGATCATCTTCTGAAACATGAATTTTACTTGAAGATTTTTGGAAAATCCATTAATTATATATTACATAAACAGATTTAAGTGAGTAAAATACACATTTATAAATTTTAAAGTGAAAACATGAGGCTTCAAAGACAAGCTGTGCTTGGAGCCAATCCAGGCTCCTCTTGGGACCACCATGTAAAGCCTAAGTTGTTTCCCCTGGTGCTAAGGCCTTTTTCAGTGGGAAACCTTGACACGCACTCAAGTAGGACATGAGGAATCACTGAAGGATTTGAAGTGGGCTGTCATATGGTGAGATTTGAGCATTACAAAGTTTACCCTGACTGGAGTTTAGAGAATGTACTGTGTGAAAGGAGATCTGCAAGGTTATGGCAATGATCCAGGTGAGAAATGATACAACCAAAACCAACGTATGGCAGAGGACTAAAGAAGAGGAAACAAATAGAAGAAATGTTTAAGAGAGGGAGTAATAGATAGGATGTGGCAGTGAAAGAAAAAAAGTCAGCCAGGTGTGGTAGCTTACATAATCCTAGCACTTTGAGAGGCCATGGCGGGTGGATCACCTGAGGTCAGGAGTTTGAGACCAGCCTGATCAACATGGTGAAACCCCGTCTCTACTAAAAATATAAAAATTATCCAGGTGTGGTGGCGGGCTCCTGTA
The DNA here is from genome assembly GCF_000951035.1 of Colobus angolensis palliatus. Lineage (NCBI taxonomy): Eukaryota > Metazoa > Chordata > Mammalia > Primates > Cercopithecidae > Colobus > Colobus angolensis. Next base: position 1,908,798 of record NW_012110920.1, on the reverse strand, counting down.
ACCCCAGCTACTTGGGAGACTGAGGCAGAAGAACTGCTTGAACCTGGGAGGCAGAGGTTGCAGTAAGCTGAGATGGCATCACTGTATTCCTGCACAGTGAGACTCGGTCTCAAAAAAGAAAAGAAAAGAAAAGAAAAAAAGTCAATTGTGACTTCCATTTTCCTGGTTTTGTCAAGTGGGTAAACAGTGATATCATTAATTAGAATAGGAAGTACAGGAATATAAACACATTTTAGACTATGGGAGACAGTGGGTTCATATTTTTAAATGTTCAGTATAAGTTAGAATATCTGTCTAACAATGCGTAAGAAATAGAAACCTAAGGTACAAGAAGAGAGGTGTGGTCTAGAAATGAATATGTGGAATCACCAGCACATAGATGGTGGTCGCAACCATGGATGTGAATGCAATAAACCAAGAAAAGGCTGAAGATTAAAAAAGAGACCGGAAGACTGGGGGCTTACTGTGGTTTAATGTGGTTTCCGCCTTCTGAAACACATGTTGAAATTTGATTGTCATTGTGGCACTGTTGGGAGGTGGGGCCTTTAGAAGGTTATTAGGTCATTAGGAGGGATTAATGGCTTTCTTGCAGGAATGGTTAGCAAGTATTGGAGCTCCACCCCATTTTTTTCTAGCGCTCAGGCCCTCTCCCCACTTCCACTTTTCTACCAAGCTACGAAGCAGCACAAGGCCCTCATCAGATGTGGCCAGCTACCTGATCTTAGACTTCTCAGCCTCCAGAATCATAAGCCAAGTAAACCTCTTTCCTTTATAAATTAGGCAGTCTGTGGTATTCTGCTACAGCAACAGAAAACAAACCAAGATAGAGCTGAATCCTGGGAAATCCTAATATTTGATGGATGCATGTGGAAACAGGACAGTATACGAGATGAAGGAGTAGAGGTCAGAAAAGTAGGAATATAGTAAGTATAGTATATTATTATGAAAATCAAGTATTTTTTACTCAAGAAGGTTGTAGTCAAAGGGCTCAAATGTTGAAGACAGGGCAAATAAGGTGAAAGTTAGTAAGTGGGAATACTTTGGATTTGGAAGTTCAAAGGTCAGTGGTGATCTCAGGGAGAGTAGTTTCAATGAAATAATGGACAAAATGTAGAACTGAAGGATCCCAACAAGGACTAGTATCTATAATATATAAATAAACAACTCTTAAAATGCAACAGTAAAATGTAAACAATCCAATCAGAAAAGAGATATACAGATGGCAAATGAGCACAAGAAAAATGCTCAATATCATGAGCCATTAGGGAAACGCAAATTAAAACCAGTTTTAATGATGAGTTGTCACTACATTCCTATCAGAAAGGATAAAATATAATGACAACATCAAATGTTGGTGAGGATGTGAGCAAAATTTATATGATGCTAGTAGGGACGTAAAATGGTACAGTCACTCTAGAAAACCTTTTGCAGTTTGTTACAAAATTACACATGCAGCTGCCATATGACCCAGCAACCGCTGGGAGTTTTGCTCTTGTTGCCCAGGCTGGAGTGCAATGGTGCGATCTCGGCTCACTGCAACCTCAGCTTCCCAGGTTCAAGTGATTCTCCTGCCTCAGCCTCCCAAGTAGCTTGGATTACAGCTACCATGCCCGGCTAATTCTGTATTTTTAGTAGAGACGGAGTGTAACCACGTTGGTCAGGCTGAACTCAAAATCCTGACCTCAGGATTTCCACTTGCCTCAGCCTCCTGAAGTACTGGGATTACAGGTGTGAGCGACCGCACCCAGCCAACAAAGATATATTTAAATCATGTTTAGTGGAGTATGCTTCAAAGGACTAAACAACAATAGTTCCAACACTAGGACTGTTTTTGCCTGCCCTCACAAAGCTGTGGAACATGTGTATTCCCTTTTGGCCACATTTCTATAAAGGCTACCTCTACGTTTGACTGCAATTCCTGTGCAAAGACAGGGCAGTAGTTCATTTTTTAATTCTCCTTGCTCAGCAATCTCTAGCACATGAACAGGTTTTTCACAAATCTTTGACAAATGTCTACATTTAATCTGATTTTCATGCTAGCAGTCATAGTGGGTTCTAAAGGAGGAAGAGGAGAGCTTTAACCACTTCGTCTGGGACTCCAAGCAACATTATAGATGAGAAACAGAGTCAGATGGCTTTCCCTTTGAGGCCCAAAATATTGATAACACTTCAGTCTTCTTTGCTCCAAATTCCTACTTGGAAAGAGTGTGCCACTGAAGTATGACAACATGTTACAAATATTAGGAGAATTTGGAATAAAGCCAAACAGAAGAAAACTGAGATGGTAAGAATAAAAAGTTATTGAATGACATTAAAAAACAAAACCCAAAACAAATCTTTAAATACATACCCAGTTTTTCTTCAAAACTCAACTTATCTCCTTATAAAAAGTAATGATATGAACACCTCATAGGTAGAAATCTCAAAGAAATATATATCTCAACAGAAAAGTCAGACCTAATCCTCACTTTTCCCATTAAAACAAAATCTTGAAGTGGAAAAAACCATATGACCACGCAGTCTAAGGACATGTGGCTCATGCCCTTTCTATTGGGCAGTGATTGATTTCTGGAACACCTCAATGTGCTGAGTCCACTTAGTCCAAAAAGGACAGATTAGAGTACCAGCAGTGTTGCTTGCATAGCCGGAGTACAGAGACAGCTGAGGGGAATTCACTTTACTGTTTGTGTCCTGTCTATTCATCTGGTAACTTCAAATAAAATATGCAATACACTTAGATATTCATTTTGATGTTTCAAAATTTTAAAATAAAACTTGGTGATTCTATGTTGAATTTAAAAAATGTTAAAAATGTACATATGAATATGACAAGACTGTAATCTTTTCAAAATACCAAGCATAGCCTTTCCTTCATCTTCTAATTCAAACCGAAGAGTCTGAAGTTCCTGTTCCATTTCTATTCGGAAGCCCTCCATTGACTCTCTGTGTGCATCTTTTAATGATTGAAGCTCTGCAGAATGCTTCTGTTGTAAATGATTTTCAAGAGCCTAGAACAAGACAAATTCAAATTATTATGCTAGAATATAGGAAGGAAAATGCAAACAAAATAGAAAACAGTTACTAAAACTCAGTTATTATTTAAGAAATACAAAATGTTTAGGTTCATTTTCAAGAAAACTAGACGTAACATAATCAACATTAGAAAAAACAACTAGGGTCATTTCAGTAGAATAAATAAATCATTATAAAACCAGTTTGATTCAATGTATTTTGTCTATATATTGAATGGGCTGGGCACAGTGGCTCACCCTTGTAATCCCAGCAATTTGGGAGGACAAGGTGAGAGGACTGCTTGAGCCCTAGAATTCAAGACCAGCCTGGGCAACATAGCGAGACCTGTTTCTACAAAAAAAATTAAAAATTAGTCAGGCATGATGGTGTGTGCCTATAGTCCCAGCTGTTCAGGAGGCTGAGGTGGGAAAATCACCAGTCTAGGAAGCTGAGACTGCAGTGAGCCATGATCGTGCTGCTGCACCTCAGCCTGGGCGACAGAGTGAGACCCTGTCTCAAAAAATAGAAAATCTTTTTTTTTTTTGAGACGGAGTCTCGCTCTGCCGCCCAGGCTGGAGTGCAGTGGCCGGATCTCAGCTCACTGCAAGCTCTGCCTCCCGGGTTTATGCCATTCTCCTGCCTCAGCCTCCCGAGTAGCTGGGACTACAGGCGCCCGCCACCTCGCCCCGCTAGTTTTTTGTATCTTTTAGTAGAGACGGGGTTTCACCGTGTTCGCCAGGATGGTCTCGATCTTCTGACCTCGTGATCCGCCCGTCTCGGCCTCCCAAAGTTCTGGGATTACAGGCTTGAGCCACCGCGCCCGGCGAAAATCATTTTTTTTAATGTAACTAATTACTATTAGGCTGTTGGATTACATTTGAACGTATGTCACATAAAACTTACTCTCTGTTCCTTTTCCTTTTCCTCTTCCATAGTTTGAAATGCAAGGACATGTGCTTCTTTTAATGATTTGTGTCTTTGCTGATGTTGCTCCTCCAATTCTTCAAGCTCTTGCGTAAGCCGCTGTCGTTCTTGCGTAAACTGGGCTTGTAGTTGTTGCAAAGAAGTCTGAGACTGGGAAAGCTGTATCTCCAGATTCTGTTTCAGCAAGGAAATCTATGCCCCAGAATGGTACACAATGAAGAATAAATACAAGGCATAGTTCACAAACTATCCATCAAAGGGGGAAAAGCACTTCAAAGATATTAATGATAGTAAAACAACTGCCTTAATATTTCCATTTAAAACGTTCTAAAATATATCACAAAAATAACCATTTACTATCACCATCTAAAATTCTACTTTCTGTAATTATTCTGAAAATAGTTTATTTACATTGTTTATAGACTGTCTAAAGAACACTGCAGCCCACATTTAGAATACAATGAATACCTATGTTATGTTGCAATAAAAATTCATAATATGAAATAAAAACATAAGACAATTAACATTTTCGTTAGGTTATGGTCACTTCAAGGAAGAGTATGAATAGTTAAACCACTTATTTGTAAAGCAGTAAAGTGCAATAGGACTGTGAGCTCTGAGTTAAAATCCTAGCTCTGTCACTTGTTAGTATCAACACCTCACCAGGTTATGTTACTCCATATAGCTCACTTTGAACAGACTCTGGCATGTACTAAGCATTCAACAAATACTAGCTAAGATTATTTGAGAATTAAAAACCTACTCTTTAAAAGATATATCAGTTTATAATTTAGAATCATTATGTAAATTTTTATTTTTTATTTAACTCAAAGTGCTTGAAAACCTTTAAGTTTTCAAAATGTCTCAAATGTCCCACAATCTTTTATTCAACCATTATAACAATGTCAGGTACTTTTCTTTGACTATAGAAAACTGATTTGTCACTCCTTTAGAAAACAGACATCAGCCTCAGTATGTCTGTATCACTTCTAGATGTCTTAACATACTTACAATTATTTTGTAAGAATAAAAACATAAAACACAGGTATATGTATAGATCATATATGTTCATATATGCATTTGATAAAACCATTTAACTGACCTATTTCTATTCTCATACACAGGATATTGTAACTTGAGACTATATAACTGTGTTCTAAAAGAAGTCTAAATCTAAGAGGAACTTAGGAGAACCAGATACAAAGTTGTAAAATGTGTTCCATAAGCAACTTAAAACACTCTATGCTTTTATATACTGGTAAAACAGTTTCTGTGGCCAAAAAAGCCAATGAAAAGAGGAAACTTTAAAGTGAGTTTTTGTAAATGGGAAAAGGCTTTCTTTTAATTGATAGAAAGCAGACATAAGTTGCCTCACACGTCTCACAAAGAAAGGTACCTGGGAAAGAAAGAGAAAGGGTGGGGAATCACCAGACATGCAAAAGAAGAACGGAGGAAAGAATCATTAACTGGAAAAAGGAAAGGTCCGAAGCAAGCCACCATATCCCTTTAAAAAGCAGCAGGAGGAGTCGCAGACTGGAGTGAGCTTAGGGTGATGATTAGCCTTCCAGAAGGGTTCTGGACAAAGTTACCAATCAGAGTTAGTTATAAAGGTTAGCACATGGCTTTATGGAAATAGTCAAGCACTGGTGAGAAATCATATAAAACAATCTAGGTTTAATCTGTTTTAATGTATTTCCAAATAAGTGACTCTACCTGTTGAAACTTTATGAATTCTGCTTATTAATTTCTACAAAAAACTAAGGTTTCAGAGGTTATTTTAAAGTTTTGGAGCCAAGGTGGAACTGCAGCCCTCTGATTCCAGATATCACAACTCCTTATACCTCTAAATGGCAGCAGCACCCACGATTTACAGACTGAAATAAATCCTGCAAATGTGAAAATGTGATATGTGCATAAGAATGTCACAGCCACAGCTAATGCCATCCTTATGGAATATGATAAATTATACCACGTGACTTCTCACTATTTTATGCAATGAAAATCAGGACAAAATAAATATTGAAGACAGCCTAGAAAGAAAAAATAAACCATAAAAGGGTAACAAGAACAAAAACAGACATTGTGAACACTGATTTGTAACTGGTAGAGCCATTCTCTTCCCAGAAACACTGATTTGTAACTGGTAGAGCCATTCTCTTCCCAGAAAGTTAGTTCTTGAAATAGAGAAGGCACCAACCCACTCTCTTTGGAAGTTCAACCCTAGTCCCAGCCTAAGCATGGGGACCCATGGGACTGCCTTTCTTGGGGATTAAAATCTACCCAGCATTCTGCTCACCAAGCTGTCTGCCCTGGTACAGATCTGTGTCCATCCAAAAAGAATGGACACGCTTTTCTGCTTTGCACAAAGGTGACATATCGGCTAGCAGTGGCCCTGGATCCTATCCTCAAATTTAGTGTGTACTTCAATTAGTAGGAAACCAATTAGCTCACATTGGTGTTTCTTATTTTCTGCAATACCTACTTCAAAAGTTTGCTGAATTGATAGACCTCTTGTGTTAATTTGACTCACATTTGAACTATTAACAGGTGAAACTTATGAAGAAATACAATATTTAAAGTGAATGATTGGAAGTACCACAGTATATAAGTTACATATTTAAAATCTACAGAGTTTTAAATTTCTCCAGCTAAAATAAAATACACATAAATATTTTACATTGTAATATACTTTACCTTGAAAGAATTCCAAAATAGTACTTTCCATCTTAGGATATGTGATTAATCTTTGCATCTACACTCAAGAAAATAATATAAACTATGTGCAGAAAGATATTATCATGCAGTTTAGTGCTCAAATATACTTAGATATTTTGTATTCTTAACTTTGAAAGCACATCAAAATAATATTAAGGCCATCTAAAATCTCTGAATTCATGCTCAAGACAGTAATGTGAATTATATGCAGAAAGCCTTAATCATGCAACGCAGCATCAAAATTTACTTTGTTCCTTTAAAAAATAAATTAGTAGAATTGCAATAAACAGTCAGCCTTTATTCAGCATGAAAAGTACATGGCACCTTAAAAGACAATGAGCAAAGCAATGTAAAGTGAACTAATTTTTATAGCTATAAACAGCTGAGTTTAATATAATCAATAGAAATACATATTAATGTAAAACTTTAACTCAAAAGAAAAGAAAAAAAACCTCTGCATTAAAAGATTTAGGCAATTTTGATAAGTATTTTTATAATAGAATTATAGACTATCTAGAAAGGTATGTGTTGAATAAAGAATGAGAACAAGTAGTTGCTTCAAACTATATATTATATTCAAATTATGTAGTGCATGGTATTAGTTTCTATACATTTGTTAAAATTTAAAAAATTCTATTTCTTATTTTGTTTAAATAAACCGAAACAAATTTTATTTTGAAAAATAATTTAATCTTTAGTTTTTAAATTCTTAGCACAGCCATTTAGATATGAAATATATAATATATTCTACTGGTTGATAAGTGCCAGATATTTTAGAGACAATTTTAAAGGTCAAACTGCACTGATAGTAATTGCCACCTTCTGTCTCTACCATTTAAAAAATGATTGCCTTTTTGAAAATAAATTTTACAGTCTTTTTGAAAATGGAATATTAAAGTTTTATAATAATTTCATAAAGAAAAAATTAAAAATATATGGGTCAGGCATGGTTGTTGCTCATGCTTATAATCCCTGCATTTTAGGAGGCCAAGACAGGTGGATCACCTGAGGTCAGGAGTTTGAGACCAGCCTGGCCGACATGATGAAACCCTGTCTCTACTAAAAGTACAAAAAATGAGCTGGGAGTGGTGGCGGGTGCCTGTAATCCCAGCTACTTGGGAGGCTGAGGCAGGAGAATCACTTAAACCGGTAGGCGGAGGTTGCAGTGAGCCGAGATCGTACCACTACACTCCAACCTGGGTGACAAGAACAAAACTCCATTTTATATATATATACACACACACACAGACACATATATGGCTCACTGCAGCCTCAACCACCTGGGCTCAAGTGATTTTCCCACCTCACCCTCCTAAGTAGCTGGGACCGCAGACATGCACCAACTAATTTTAAATTATTTGTAGAGATGAGGTATCACTCTGTTGCCCAGGCTAGTCTTGAACTCCTGGGCTCAAGCGATCCTCCTGCCTCAGCCTCCAAAAGTGCTGGGATTACAGGCACGAGTCACTGTGCCCGGCCTACTTTTTACAGACCAGTTTCACAAAGATTCTATACCTCTATAATGGTGTTAGTGGAAGAACTGTCTCAAAACAAAAACTGAAATATCAAATCTGAGGTACGGGGTATGACAGAATGTCAATATGAGACATGCCATTAATTATGTACATCTTACCTACAACCTTTGGTTTTTGATGCAATATCAGTGTTTTTTTCTTCAAAAACGATTAGAGTCTTGTTACAAAAATGAAAGAATATAGAAAGTATACAAATGATGTGTCCTTAAAATAAAGCACGTCCTGAGATAGTAAATGTAATCTGTGATTCTCAGACCTCGCTGTGTATCAGAATCATCTCTGTAGATTTTCATAAAGACAGTTGCCTATGCCCTGATCCCTTGAGATTCTGATTTAGTAGGTCTGGAATTGGGCCCAGGCTGCCTAAGATACGTTTATTCCTATTTATCAAAGTAAAAAGTGGTTCTTTATGAAAATTTAAAAAATATAGGAACATATAAATAAAAGGGAAAGTCTCCTTCATTCCCTTTCCTCACCAAATCCCAATCCCTAAGGGTAACCGGTGTTAATATTTTGGTATGCATTACTGCAGACTGTAATGCCTTAGGTCTCTCTTGATACAATTCACTGTTTTGTTTTCTTTTGCTTTCTTACCTAGATCATGTGTAAATGGCTAGATGATTTTACCAAATGTAGAGAATATATCTGATAAAATGTTGGCTATGCCTTATATACAAAAGTTATGGAGGCTCCAGGGCACATCTCAAAAGATCAGTGCTTAATGTCCATAGCAGCTGAAACAGAGACCCCTGGGGCAGCTAATGTGGGCAGACATCCTATATGTATCACATAGAGAAATAAACGCCACTTCAAATGTGAAACCATGAGAGTGTCTTGACCTGCAGATGTGGATGAGGTGGTTTTCACACACTCAACTTTATATAGCTTATTCCAAGATGAGTATGCTGAGGGATTTAATGATGTTTAATAGTTTTTCCAGTAGAGGGAACAATCAGTTTGTGTTTTTGTAGTTTTTTCCTTCCCTTCAAAGTGGCATTTATAAGGTACTCATGATATTTAGATATGACCCATTCTTTTTAATAACTACATAGATTTCCTAGGGCTGGCACTGCCCCTCACTTCTCCAACAGCTGTTCTCTCTCTTTCCTTTCTTCCCAGTTGGCTGAACAACTGCGTCTGTTCAGGGATTAAATGGAAATCCCTGGAAGGTAAGCCCCTCTCATAGTACCTTCAGATGAATTAGGACTGGGACAAGAAAATAATCTAATTCTAAGGTATTAATATTAACTCCAATCCTTTCAAATATATAAAACATTAAAAACTGCTAGCCTATCAGTCTGAGCAGCTCTCAGGAAAAAACTGCTAACCGAGGCTTAGTAGAGGACAGTAGGAATAACTTATTATTATGTCAATGACTTAATGAAAATGCTCATGTAAAACGTTTAAAGGTGCTCAAATATTTTAATTATATGATTTATTTTTCTTCTTTAATCACTAATGTGCTATTACTGAGGAAACTAGTTAAGAAAAGTAAATTTAAGCCGGAATTGTAGTCATTTTGAAAAAATTCTGAATTGTTCTTTTTTTTTTGTATTTTCTAAGATGTATAAACTGAGTTTATTATTAAAAACTACCACAATGCTTCTAATGTCCTTAAGATACTTGTGGAACATATCCCCAATCATCCTCTTATTATTAACTAAAATTAGAAAGTATCTCTAAAGGACAGATGTAACAATAACAGTCACTTGTTTGTGAATGTGCTAAGCACTGAACTCCTGTATGGAAAGCTGGGGTACATACCATGTACTGAGGGAGTGGGCAGGTGCTCACCCTGCAGAGCACAACACTGACAAAGTCATGTTTTGTTGAGGATGATGACAGAGTGAAAAGGTGATCCTCAATGACTATAACGTTATAAAAGAGATTTCACTGTTACCAGCCCCTTGTCCTCTTTTTGTAGGAGATGAATCAAGGCACTTTCATTCCAGTTATTAATAGGCAATTTCAATAAGGTGGTTTTTGTTTAATGAATAAAAAGTACAACTATTGAAGAAAATGTGGCTGTGTTGTCACAAATATTCTAAAGTATAATTCAATTAATTTTTAAAATAATCATATCCTATTTGGGTTCTTATTTCTATCCCAATTAGCACATATGTCAAAATGTCTGTATTGATATAGCTATCATGCCAAAATTTGTACTATGTTCTATGTGATTGCTAACAAGAATTTCTAAATATAACCTATTTCAGCAACACTGAGATAAATGTTCGTTGTTTCTTTTAAGACATGAAAGAAAATGCTGCTAAATGTATTTGCATATTTTAATTATTTTTTACATAACAAAAAGACTGAATATGAAAACTAGGTAAAATTTTTATTTTCTTGTATAGTAGAAAAAACTTAACGGGGGGTATGAGGAAATAGTTCCAGTCCAGAAGTATCAGAATTTCACAGGACATCTCTAGGCTCAAAGCTTTGATTTCCCTAGGGCTGGCATTACTAAACTACAGTCTGTTTTTGTAAATTGTTACTGGAATACAGTCATACCCATTCATTTACATACTGTCTATAAGTATTTTCACACTACAGTGGCATAGAGTTTCTGCCACAGAAACTGGCCCACAAAGCCAAAAGTATTTACTATCTGGCCCTTTATAGAAAAGTCTGCTGATTCCTGCCTTAGGACATCAAGAAAAATATTCAACAATGTTCAATTCTCTGTCATCTAATTTTAAAGGACAAGTTGAGTATGGGTTTAGTGTGAAAATAAATCTCATTCTTTCTTATGATATACAAAGAAAATTTTTTTTAAATGAGTGTTAAATGGGATATTATTTTGAAGATGAATTTCTGCATACTTGAGTGTACGTAAGTAAAAAGTGATCGATCACTTCGTCAATTCTTAGGAAAGGGATTTACTCCATTTTGCTTTTCATCTGTTGATAATTATAACATTACAATGTATAAAATATGTTCTAAATCACATAAACCTTCATAACAGTCCAGTACTTTTAAAAAAGGAAGTCACTAATGCTAGTTTTTCAAAAAAAAAACTAGTTTAACAACAAAAAAAGTTACATTTATTTCCATTTTTATGAATCAACTAGTTAATAGTTTTTCAAAAATATTACTATATCTTTCAAAATAAACATAAAAATAATGAAATGTATGTCTGAGATATAAAATCTCAATTGGCTTTATAATAAATATATGCTTATTAACACATGTGGTAGATGTATGCATAAACAAATGAATGACTGAACGTTAGAAGCTTTTATTACCCATATACAAAATATATCTTATTGAATGCCAAACTATTTTTTATATAAGTTGAAGCTTTAAAGCAGTGATGTTGTTTATGCAAAATGAAAAGTGCAACATGCCCTTGTGTACAAATTGTAAGTGCCGCTCACTTACATTGTTGATAGATTTATGCAAAGCTTCACCCAGAGAGTGCCGCTATGAAGAAAAGATCACAGGAATAAAGGGAAACATTCAGAAATCAACTAAGTGAAAAAAAGAGGAATAAGAACAGAGAGTAAAACACAGAACATTAATTATAATGTGCTCAAGAGAAAACAGTTCTAAGAAACAAACTAAACAAAAAGAAATTAAAGACACACAGTCTAAATTATTTATAATCCCTTAAAACAATGTCTGATATATTTGTGGGCTTGCAGATTTACCTATACAAACTACTAAAGGCTAGGCCATATAAATCAGAGTTCAGTTTAAAAGATGATGGTTATTGAGGGACCTAGAGGGGGTACTACTGTTCTAAATTCCTCCCAGAAAGCTACAAGATAACTATTCAAAGCATTACACCCACTTTGCTGTAGGTTCAGGAGAATTGTGGTGAAAACTGCAACACTAACTTGACTGACCATATAATTTGGGAACCAGAAATAAATAAGAGATAATCACTATAAATTAAAGATTTAATAATAATCTGCTTTTATATTAGGGGGAAAGGAAGAAAGATACCTTTATATCTTTTTAATCCTATTTCCTAGGATATATTTGGCAAAATTATTTACAACATAGGCTCATTTTTCAAAAGTTCATTGAAATTTTAAGTGATATACCAATGGAAAAACCTACGTACCACTCCCTCCTAACATGGGGGGAAATGAAAATGTAATTTCATTTTCATTCACCTCATTTTTTTACTCTCAAAAAATACAAAATAATATTTTACATTTATATTGCTAATTTAAATGGAAAAATTGCTTTAACATGGTTTTTACTCTGGACATGATTTTAAGTGATAAATCACTGGAAAAACCTACATACCCCTCCCTCCCTCCTAATACAGGGGGAAATGAAAATATAATTTCATTTCAACCACCTCATTTTTTACCTTCCAAAAATACAAAATAATATTTTTTATTTATATTGCTATATATTATATTGCCTAATTTTCAAACAGAATGCAATTTTCTTTTGTTTTCATTTTTTGCATATTGTAATTATTTCTTGAAGTGACACAATCTAAAGAGTTTTTATTAGAAAATAATTTTTTACTAATAACTTAGACTAAGATATTCCATGATATAACTTAGTCAAGTTGCAAATATGAGATAAAAAGATTAATTTTCTATGATTACTTCATAACTTCTCAATCTCAACTTTCTCATGCTTTTATGTACATCACTACTTAATTTTACTTCTTTCTTTATTCTTTCCCAAACTTATAATATTCTCTATATAATAATGAGAGACTTAACTTCTCCAGACTTCATAAAACTTAAGAAAATTGGAAGAACTTTTAGTTGTAGTATTTTTACATCTTTTTATTTATTTATTTATTTTTCAGACAGAGTCTTGCTCTGTCACCAGGCTGGAGTGCAGCAGCGTGATCTCAGCTCACTGCAACCAAAGCCTCCCGGGTTCAAGCCATTCTCCTGCCTCAGCCTCCCGAATAGCTGGGATTACAGGCGCCCACCACCACGCCCAGCTAATTTTTGTATTTTTAGTAGAGGCAGGGTTTCACCATGTTGGCCAGGATGGTCTTGATCTCCTGACCTCGTGATCCACCCGCCTCGGCCTCCCAAAGTGCTGGGATTACAGGCGTGAGCCACAGCGCCCAGCCAACATCTTTTTATTTCTTAGAACTGATGTCCTAGTACTAGAAGTTAACCTAAAATTTATACCATTTACTCAAGAAGCAGATTTTATTTTCACTCTTTAAGGTGTCATCAGACAAAATATGTATATTATTTAAGATTCCTGAATTATTTGATAAATTGGAATATGCCAAATCATCCCTTCCCTAGGTGTAGATTTGGGGCTTTATATGACAGAAATATATTTGAACATTTGAAATCTAAACTCATATGGTCACTACCTCTGTCCATACCCAGTTGCAGACCATGAAAATATTGAATCCAATGGGTACAGTTGCCCAAGCTGTGACCTCAAGTGAGCTTAGATCACAGACCTGGCATGGCAATTGGTAAAGGCACAGTAGTGCTGCTGGGTGGCAATATCACTGTTTGTTAATACATAACTGAAGTAAGCTTTTTCATTTAAAAATACTAATTAGGCTAGGCATGGTGGCTCACACCTGTAATCCCAGCACTCTGGGAGGCCGACGCAGGTGGATCACTTGAGGTCAGGATTTTGAGACCAGCCTGGCCAACATGGTGAAACCTCATCTCTACTAAAAATACAAAAAAAAAAAAAAAAAAAAATAGCCGGAATCATGGCACACACCTGTAATTCCAGCTACAGCTACTCAGGAGGCTGAGGCAAAAGAATCGCTTGAACCCGAGAGGTGAGGGTTGTGGTAAGCTTAGATTGCACCACTGCACTCCAGCGTGGGCGACAGAGTAAGACAAATAAATAAAAAATTCGAGTACTATTATGCTCCAGAAAACATCTTAAGTTCAGCGTGAGATACAGTGTTGAATAAGATTGTTGAATAAGATTGTAAAACAAATGTATAGAAATAAAAATAAAGAAAAAATCATAAGTATTACGATTTTTAAAAAGGTTGGTGTGATAGGGAATGACTGGAGGAGGAGATACTGAGTTGATGGTAAGAAAATACATTTTATTTAATTTGTTAATTTTTTTTTTTTTTTTTTTGAGATGAATGAAGTCTTACTCTGTCGCTCAGGCCGAGTGCAATGGTACAATCTTGGCTCACTGCAACCTCTGCCTCCTGGATTGAAGCGATTCTCCTGCCTCAGCCTCCTGAGTAGGTGGGATTACAGGTGTGTGTGACCATGCCCGGCTAATTTTTAGTTTTAGTGGAGATGGAGTTTCACTATGTTGACCAGGCTGGTCACGAATTCCTGACCTCAAATGATCCACCTGCCTCGGCTTTCTAAAGTGCTGGGATTACAGGTGTGAGCCACCACGCCCGGACAGAAAAGATATTTTAGAAGTGTAACATTTAAACTGGGGTCAATACAGAAGCCAAACAGGAGATAAGTTTGGGGAAAGAGTACCTGGCAAGTGGATCAGCTAGCACAAAGCTCCTGAAGGTGAAAGCAAGCTGGGAGCAAGTGGGTGTGGGAGTGGGGAAAGGGTTAGTGAGGGACAGTTGGCTGAAATGAGACAGGGGATACACAAACGGGCCAGCTGGCTTAAGGTTTAGTGGGACAGTGAGAGTCAGAATAACAGAGTAACAGCCTGGATTCAATGGGGTGCCCCGAGAGGATTTTAAGCAGGGGAGTGGCATGATCTAATTTATATCATGAAAGATCAGTTTGAGTGCTGTAAGAAAAGTGAAATTGACAGGACAGACAGACAGACAGGAGACAGACTTTGGTAACAGTGGCTTGGACTAGTGTTTACTAGGGGAGATGAAAGCAAATAGAGCTAAGATATGTTTCAGAGGTGGAATAAACAGGATTAAAGGATTACATGGGAAGTAAAGGAAAGACATATGGATGGTATTTAAACCACAGACTGGCTGAGATCCCCAAGTGCTGTGGACTGCATGTGTTCCCTTATCCCCAAATTCACGTATTGAAAGCCTAACCTCCAATGTGAGGGTAATAGCAAGTGCAGCCTTTGGCAGGTGATTAGTTGATGAGGGCAGTGCCCTCGTGAATGAGTTTAATGCCCTATAAAGAAATCCCAGAGAGCTCCCTTGGTGCTTTTACCATGTGAGGACATACTAAGATAGCTGTCTATGCACCAAGAAGCAGGCTGTCATCAGACACCAGATCTGCTGGCACCCTGATCTTGAACTTCCCAGAATCCAGAACTGTGAGAAATGAATTTCTACTGCAGGAAGGCGCAGTGGCTCATGTCTGTAATCCCAGCATTTTGGAAGGCTGAGGCAGGAGGACTGTTTGAGCTCACAAGTTCAAGACCAGCCTGGGCAATAAAGTAAGACTCTGTTGCTACAAAAAAATAAAAATAAAATTAGCTGGTATAGTGGCGTGTACCTGTAGTGCCAGCTACTCAGGAGGCTGAGGTGAGAGAATCACTTAAGCCCAGGGGGTCAAGACCACACTGAGCCATGATTGTACCACTGCACTCCAGCCTGAGAGACACAGCAAGACCCCATCTCAAAAAATCATAAAATACCAGCACTTTGGGAGGCCGAGACAGGTGGATCATGAGGTCAGGAGATCGAGACCATCCTGGCTGACCCTGTGAAACCCCGTCTCTACTAAAAAAATACAAAAAACTAGCCGGGCGAGGTGGCGGG